>NC_056751.1:386280316-386502816 GCF_019279795.1 Protopterus annectens | reverse complement strand
CCTTCTTAGCCTGTGAGAGTGCCAATGACTCTGTCCTGCCAGACCTCATGGAAGTACAGGTGTTTAAAACTGAAGGGACCACAAATACACACTTTAAGGACCTAAATGTACATCATAATATAAACAAGACCAGTTGGTAGGATTGATATCTTTCTCAAAGGATACCCTATCTTTGTAATAAGCTACAACTCCACATCAAATGGAGTAGCTCCCCATCTTTACTTCTAACATAGACATAAGGTAGCAACAAATTCAATCTGAGCATAGCCTTTCAGTCTCTTATTGACAGGAGACATAGGAAAACTATAGTGATAATATCTTAACAGTCTGACTAGTGACACAACAGTGCTGGGACAGCAAAGGATGTGATGGGAGGTGCGGATAGGATGTACAGTGAGAAAATAAACATGGGAGAGCGGTATGGAGAGAAGGCAGAGCAAGTATGAGGAAAAAAATAGGATGCATGGTTGTTCAACAAAAGAATGCATAAATAATAAAATAAAAAATAAGAGTTAATGTACAATAAACTGGGAAAAAAATACAGAGAAAATAAGGGGGTAGGGTGAGTCATGAGAGAAGAGAATAAAAGAAGAGTAAGATGGGAAAGAAAGTAGGCATTTGTGCAACAGAACAATGAAATGAAACAAAGACACACAGGACTGGCTCTATGCTAGATCTCGATATTATAGTTCTAGAGTATGGGGTTCAGTCCTGACCTCCATCCATTGCCTGTGTACAGTTATGCATGTTTCTTCCATTTGGGTTGGTTTTATCTAGGTACTCTTGCTTCCTCTAACCTCTCAAAAACATTGTGGCTAATTGGCTGCACTAAACTCCCCCTGTATTGACAGTCCCACTTCTCGGATTAAGAGGGCCCCAGATCTCCTTTTATGTACCATTCAACGGAATAATTGCTCTTCAACATCTCTCTAGCTAACATAAAAAATTAGGCCATCTTTTTTACAGAAACTATACTATTTACAATATTTGCAACATACTCTACATCAGTGTTACTTACATGACGTCACTTCAGTTTCACAACTCATTGACTTTTCATATGGTGAAAGCCACCACACTATTTTACAACACTGACACAGACTGGATCATGACTGAAGAGGGTCTGAGAAGCACTACTTCACCTACTCAGTTAACAAATACATAAAAGCAAATTAAAATAAAATTATTGATCACTTGAGGAACCTAAGCAACTATGTATGATACTGTGATACATGCAAACAGGCATCTCTGGCAAAAAAATAATAAAATATTTTCCCTCGTTGAGGCAGCTGATCCTGCAGATGCCATTTCCATGAATAATAAGAATGCATCAGTTTGAAATAGGAAAATGAAAAAGGGGATCAGGTCTGCGTGGAAATGGCATCAGCATCAACCCCCTATTCAACTTTTGTAGAATGGGATCAGGGTGTTACATCACCAGTTAGCATTATGTACATCCATACTTTATACCACTGGGTGGCTAACCTTGCACATTACATTTATAAACAGATTAGAAAAACGTAATATGCACTTGATAAACACATATTTGTTTAAAATGTATATGCCAGAAAGTTGGTGCACTTGTTTTAATAAATGGAGTACAACATTTTTAGCACTCCAGTTCTTCTGTCTGTTTGTGTTTTTATTCTTTAGTTTGAGTTTATTCTTCCTGACAAGAGGTGACATATGCCGTTTTTTTTTTGGCAGTGCCTTAATGAAGTCAACAACGTCTTCAAGAAAGTTCTTTTTTTTGTGGACATTCCCCCTTTGTCTACTGACCATCAGCCCCATCTATGCGAACTGTCCAAGAAGTGATTAAAAATCATGATAAAAATGTACAAGTTATTCACATTAAACCAGTACATGATATAAGTGTAGCAGGCATTTGATCAAACTGTTGTGGTAAAAGTAACAATTAAAATGCATGAGATTGGCACAAGTGAGGAATATAAACTGTTTTAAGCATGATCAGTAACTTATGCAGCAGGTAGAGAACTGAGCTAACTACATTTTCCAGCTCCATAATGAAATGCTAGATCTCACAATTCCAAGTCCTGATATGATGAAAAAAGAGACCAAAGATAAAGACTGAATAACATTGCTTTAATCCTTTAAATTTAAACCTTCCACATCCCCTGAACTTATACTTACCAATTCTGAGATCACTATACCTTGTTAAAATGAGAATATTTTGAGAAAAGGCAATCTTAGACTTAATATATGTAAATCCAGATTTTTGGTCATTCAGTGTCAATCCTCATTGTGGGATTCAGCACTGCAAGTCCTGGCAGTTGAAATGGTTACCAACAGGTCATGTGGTCTTAACTGGCTAAAAAGGATGGTGCTTCTATGCCAAATGGTAAGCCTGAGCAGGGCAGCAGACAGTGTAACACAACAGATAAGGTGTTATCCTGCAAAGATGCTTGCTTGGATTTAAATTATTTTGGTTCATAACTGCATGCTCTGAGGCAGTGGTAAAAAGTATGTAAATAATTGTAATCATTTAAGATGCATCATAACATAAGACAACAAATTCGCCAGCAGACAAAATAACACTTTTCTGAAGAAATCAAAAATAAGCCAAATTATTATCTTTCCCCAAATAATCACTTCAAAATATATCTGGTGGGCATGCTTCAACTACAAAAGGAACTCAGCATAAGCTTTTGTTTGCTACACTAACTGAGAATTTACACAGAAGGAGATTAACATTTAATACTACTCTAGGAAGGAGATGACCACGGTGGTGCAGCGGTTAGCGTTGTCGCCTCACAGCAAGAGGTTCTCCTGTTCGATTCTCAGCTGGAGCACCTTCTGTGTGGAGTCTGCATGTCCTCCCCGTGGTCGAGTGATGTTAAAGATATGCAGGTAGGTGCATGTGTGAATGGGTGTGCCTTCCTTGAAGGCTGGATGTCGGGCTGGCACCTCGGCACCATAAAAATCCACTGCCAGTCATTAGCGGATCGGAGTTCCACTATGGCGACCCCTAACTGGGAAAAGTCAAAATACATTTTTACTACTCTATAGGAGGGAGTATTTAATCTTCAGTGCATAGAATTTAGTTAAAATAGGAGTCACCAAACTTCTGATTAAATTTCTGTGCCATTTCACAGACTAAAATGGTCTTCATTAACAAAATGGTCATTAGCAGAAAATGCTTTGAGTGCAATCCCTTGAAATTGTTCTAAGTAGAGTAAATAACTATCTTCAAGCACAACCTTCTGTTCACATTTTACATGTCTTCCAAAAACATGTCTCCTGTTTTCATTCTATGATTTAATATAATGTTTTTTTTTGTCTAGGACATGTACGAATTGTAAACATTATGACCTCTAGAACTTGAGACTCCAGGAAGATAGCTTCTTTTAACACCTTTATTGGATTATCACTTGTGACATAGGCACATTTACATTTATATAAAAGTTATCAAGCTGTATTAACAAATTATAATTAAAAAACATTATGCTTCACATATATTGTTATATATCATATAACCTAAACAACGTTACATAAATTATTCAATTCCTGACCCCCTTTTTTAAAACAAGAAACATCTTTATTAAACTATTACTTATGACATAAGTAATTATACATTTATATAAAGGAAAACAAACCACACTGACACAATCCTAGTTGCAAGCATTTTACATCATTCTGGTCGGAATAATTATTCCAAGACCAATTATCAGGAATAGTTACTTAAATCTATTTTTACAAATCTGCAGAGTTGCTGAAGAAAAATTATGGGAGTGACAGCAGCCTGACATGCCAAACCTAACAACAAAGAAGATAAAAAGATTTCTTTCCATTTTACAGAATGAATACTTAAACTATGTGTAGCAATAAACTGCAGGACATGTGTATTCCCACAATGCATTAAGGCATTAAGGGGAAAAAGTACTACCTCCACAAGTACCAGGGTAGGCAGGCTGACAGAAGGGGTCTTCCGCTGGTTGAATTTCTTGCATCAGGTGTTGGTGAAGTTTAACCAGTATACTTTGTATTAAGTATGGACTGCTGGCTCATTGTTTGGAAAACCTCATATCATATGCATTCACACTATACAAAATACAGTAATAATAAAATGCCATGAATGAATAAATGAAGCATATATAATGTGCAACGTCTGAGCTGTCTGAACTGAACGTGTTTGTTCACACTGACCAAAAATGGTTGGTGTGCTCCTTTTAACAAAAAGAACAGTATCATGGAAACTGGAGATTGACCACAACACATTATCAGCCATTCTTTCGTATGTCTCTTTCCACAGGAAATACGTAAGCTGATATCAAAGGGTACCCAGTACTCCAGTCATATTACTGCCTAAAATAACTGTGCAAACAACTCCCTTTGCATTCATTATCAATGTTTTTATAGCTGTTCAGTGGTTAGAATAACTTTTTTCTTAGACAAGAATTATAATGGATGCATCACATACCTAGAGAGTTTGTCCATGCAATCTGTCAGAACAATCACTGGCACTGTTACATGCTCATCTCAAACCATAGCTGAAACAGTTATGGTGGATTGTTTACAGAGGCATTAGCATGAAGCACTGTGTGGCGGGAAAAAAAGGGACACTGATTTCAACTGAAGATACGTATCTGATAGTGTTTGCTCAGGTTTGGGTACCCCACACATCCCCAAAACACAGCTAATGAACCATTATACCTCTGGCTCTGATAAATGGGTTTTCCCTTAATAATAACAAAACTAGATTCATTGAAGACAGTTGGTACAAAGCAGCAAAATCAGACCAAATGGTAAAAATCCAAAGTCAGTAGGTACAAAACAGCAAAATCAGACAAGCGCCGCTGGAGAGAGAATGCTGCTTCAAAAGCGCTTTTTGGAGAATATATAGCTCAAAAAACAGTTGCCTGCAGTGAGGCAACTGTTTAAATGAGGATGTTAATTAGTCACATGTTTGGTTAGAGCTGAGTTGCATTAAGAAACAATTGAGACTGTTTTGAGCAAATGAACAGCCAAATAATAAAATGAAACATTAAAATGTGCATAGGTTAAATTGACATTGCATTGTTTATACATGACTGGTAAACCAAGTGAGTGTTATGATGAAATTAAAAACTTTGCTTGTCCAAAAGGTTTGGATAGAAATACAAATACAAATACAAGTGGAAGTTTAAAAATGAGTTTGAAGTCAGCAGTCCTGTGTAATATGAGAATCAATGTAGTGCAAATAGATGTTATGATGCATATGAATTTGCACTACTTGGTGACTTGGGGCAAGTGTGTTCAATGGGCAAAGAAACAGTGTTGAAAAATAGTGAAAATAGGATGAGACATGCTATAATCTAGCCCTTCTGAGCTTCAGAACCGAGCCTATACTAAGTGTTCTAAAACTAGATTCATGCTTTTTTTATCTTCCAGGCATAACCGATTCTGTCGCAGGGACTTGTCTTTGAACTCCAGCCTGGATTCAGCTTAACTACCTTTCTTTTACATTACAGAGTTTGAAAAATCTCCTATTGGAGAAGCAGAATACACAACTGCTGGGGTGGGTGATAAACACAGCTCAAATCTTATTACAAGCTTGATCCATAAATTGTGAAGGTATGATCAAGAAAAACTATCTTATTTTATTCCAGAATTTTACATGACTACTACATACATTTTTCTATCATTGCGATATTCTGTGCATCTTCTTACATGTCTTTCTCCATCATTCCTTAAAAAAAAAAAAAAAAAGACAGTAAGCCTGTAAAAGAATGAGTTGTTCCATTGGTTACCAATATGGTCACTGTCATCACCGTATCTCTCTGAAAGAGAGTTTTATTAGCTGGAATTTACTGTCCACCTGACTAATGCAGTTACAATTTGACCACATAATTCTTTACTCCTTAGACTGCCACTCCCTGTCCAATAATCTCATCTTGTATACTAAACCTAGAGATCTCAGCTCATCAATATCTAATCTTGTTTCTGTCCATTTAACTAAAAACAAATATGGTAATGTATGTTACTCAATATTTGTTGGTAAGCTTTGGAATCAAATCCATTCTAACATCAGTTACATTGGTGAGAATAAGCCTTCAAAAACATCTAAAAAACACCTTCAGAAGAAGACGAAGTGTAATTGTGGTACCACAGGAAGATTTTGTACCCATTTGCTACAACATTCTTCAATACTGCCTGCAAAATACTACCCCAAGTCTCTGGCTCTCTATTAGCATAGTTAACTCATAGTATTAACCTCTTATTGCATATCAACTGTGAAATCATTGCAAATCTTAACTTATATGTTTCTACACTCACATAACTGTTGTATGCATTTTACTGGAATGTTCATTAATGTTTTATTAATAAAATATATGTATGTGACTATGTCTGTATAATCAGGATCTTGACGCATAACATCTGCAACCAGTACAAATATATTTAACTTGTTTACGTCCAATATAGACGTATGTACTTCTTTCATGTAATAATCTAGTAAAGTAAGTATGTTTGTAACAGAACTATTCCATCATGGTCCACTCTAGGATAACTCTTCACTTACTCATCTTACATTGCTAATAATTTTCTAATATATATATATATATATATATATATATATATATATATATATATATATATATATATATGTATACATTCGATATATTTACTTTTATCATTAATCCCTGGTATGTATTCATGGTTTTGTTTGAAAATAGTATTTCTTTCCCCCTGGAACACAACTGAAAATAGATTTTCTAGCTGGAAATTTCTGGTTAATAAATGTAAATTAATGAACGAACAAATAAATAATATAACTAAAGGAATGGCACAAAATATGTTCCTCTAAAATATCAGGGTACTTGCAGTATTCAGTGCTTGATCACTGAAAACAGTTGTCAAAATCATGAATGGAACTTATGCAGAAAACTTCTGGTCCAGGTAGGTATTTAATTAGGTCCTAGCCCCACATTCTGTAAAAATCAAAGATATATGACTTTGTCAGGAACTGAAGGGAGTTGTTAGGCATGAAATAGATTTTCTGTTCTCATTAGCCAAGATACAGGGATGTTCTACTTCTCACAGTTACAGGACTAAAAGCAAACACTTCTTATCCTAAAACAGGGAATATATAGAACCCTGCAAAGGCACATTGACAATCCAAGGCCACCTAGTATATATAACCACTCATGATGCAGATCAGCAAACAAATATTTAACTAGAGTACTGATATCTTAGCGTTGGGGGTGGAACTGTGTGTGAGCCACCAAAGCCATTTTTAACAGTTTCCAGCCAATGCTTTCTTATGTCTCATAAATTAATTACCATGTCTGAATGCAGATGTTTCTTCTGCAAATATGTTCTGTTCTAATTGACTGACACCAAACACAGATCAACTATTAGCATTGTTTTAAGAGCACAAAGAGATAATATTAGGACAGGTTTTGAGTTTGACGATCAGGAATGTTCATCAGTATGCTGCAAGTTTCATGACAGAATTAAAATGTAGTGCAGTTTTGCTGTTTTGCAGCACACTGCATAAATCATTAGTTGTCATATTTTGCAAGGCATTTTTATCTTGTAAATCAGTCAGTGCACAGGAATGACCTTTAATGTACTACTACAAACTAGTACAGACTCCGTTTATTAAACTGGCACCAAGTAAAATGACTATGTTTACTTCTGACACACAGTAGTTTATTTCTATAACAACAAAACATGAGGAAGTATGTTTTACATTATCAACCACCGTGTTGTTTGAGTTTTGAATTCAAATATTTTGCATTATTATGTGGCCTCCAGCTATGGGCTTAATTATTATCATCAGTTAATTCGTAATTTATGTACTTCCGCAAACAATGTTGTCATCTTCAATTCTCACTGACATAAAAGTGACATCATTTTAATCTGCGTTAACTGTAAGATTTCATCCATTACATCACAAGTTTTTGAAGCAGAGAAAAATCTATAATAAGTGACTGCAGGTGGCAAGTGATGCACAGATTTGGAGTGCTGCTTCACAGTACTTAGATCTGCAGTTCATTTCCCAGCTGTGGTGCCGTCTTTTCAGAGTTTTCATGTATTGTCTGGGTTTACACAGGGTTTTGTCAGGTGCTCCAGTTTCTACTAACAGCCCAAATACACAAACCAGTGTAGCCTCCAAACTACCTGTAGGTCTACATGTCAAGTGTATGAATCCTGCAACAGCTTGACATCTTATCTAGAAACAGTTTCTCTACCTTACAAAAACTGAGTGTCAGAATATCCTCCAGTTTCTCTGCAACCTTGAACTCGATTATGAGATTATCACACAATGAATGAATGAATGAATGAATGAATGAATGAATGAATGAATGAATGAATGAAACTGGTTTTAAGAAAATCACACATACTGTGGATATCACAGGGAGAGACAGAAGCAAAAAATGGAGCCAGAAATATAAATAAAATGTTTTACTATCAAAATCCTGAATGCAGATGATCTGCAAATGAGATATCGGATGGCAGATGATTGATAGCCATGTTGCCGACCATCGGTATTTCTTATCAGAAAATGCCACTGTGCATTTGTTGATATGAAGTCGATCTAAGGACTAGAGATAATGGTATACTGCGGATCGGGACATTCAAACCTTTCCTCACTGTACTGCAATCTCAGTGTTAGAATATGTAATTAGCAGGGCAGGGGGGTTTGCCCTCCTGCAAACACATGATGTAACTTTCGCACTGTATTTTATGTATTCGATAATAACATCAACTCTGTATTTGTCGCGTATGAGTCTATGTTGTGAGCACACTTTATTTCATGATTTGAGCATTCCTTTTGTGTTTATGACCGGGAATACAATTGTTTTTGACATTTTAATAGTAAACCAAATAAAACCAACAGCTTATCATGGTGTGTAGCACTTTCAAAAATGTTTCATTCATTTATTCATCATCCAGTACCTGACTTTTCCTATTCAATGTTACAAGAGAGCTAAAAAATGTCTTGGCCAGCAAGAGGTGTATGATACGAAACAATGGGTAATGCCTGTTGGCTCGCAAATCCTTAGTAGGATAGAAGCATACTGACACAGTACCACGCAGTCCTTTTGAAAGGTTGGAAGACTGGAAATTCCCCTATTAGGAGGTCTTTTGGGATTAGAAGGAGTCTGGAGTGACAATCCTGGTAAAAACCTTTGTTCAGTACTATAATGTTAAGCACAGGTTCATGAGTACTTACTAAGCTATTGACCTATGAGGATACAAGACATCTAGCCTTACATTCCCATGATAATTTTTAGCCATTATATTTTGCATATAAATAACCCAGAGATGGGCTGAACGTTTATATGTTGGGATATTTACTAGAGGTATATTTGCTTTTACCAATCATACCTCTCAACCTATCAGTGCAAGAAATCTGGACAAAGCCAGAAGGAATGGGGGGGGATAAAGGCCCAAAAATAGGGACACGATTTAAATATTGCTCCTATCAACTTAGAAAGTTGCTACAATAACAGGTTTTGCATTATTATGTATTTTCTGAAGGATATAAAGTCTGGATCTCAAATGTCTATGATTATTTAGTATTATTTAATGACTTCAGTCTTAAACGATTTGCCAGAAAAGCACAAATTTTATAAGGAACAGACCAAAAATATGAGGCAAAAATCTGTACAGTTGAGAGGTATGCAACCAAACCATTTATCCAAATTACATTTGGATAGATTAAGAGAAATACTTTGCTTTGCGTTCAGTGGAAGACCATTCCACAGAAATGAAATTCTCTGTGAACCATTCCACAGAAATGGAATTCTCTGTGAAATATACTTATCTCTCCAAAATATTTCATTTACGTTGCAGAATAGACTGAGATCCCTTGAAATGGTGTTTTGCCACTATCAGACCTGTAAATATGTAATTGTTTTGACAGGATAGAAGCTGTCAAGTCTCTATAAAATAGGCAGAGGATGCTTCAACACTAGCCTGTATGATACTGAGAACACTGATAAGGCTTTGAAATGCTCCACATAGTTTTTTACGATTTGGGCCATTGATTTTCATAGGGAGGAAACACGGAGCTCATTCAAGCTGAGACCTGTTTCGACAAGTGCATACCAAAAGGGACACTATACTCAGTGATTGCCCTAATGAGTGTTGAGTACAGTGGTATGATTTCATCTCTGGACCTGGACACCATAAGCTGTGCAATGAAAAGAGAGTTTATTTTACAATAGTAGATACATGGTGATCAAAGAACAGTTTGCTTTCAACACAGGTTTCCATATTCCTTGATTACAGGAACAATTTTTAATGGTGCATTGTTAATGTGATAGTTACAAAAGAAGTCATTCTTCTTGAAGGATCTAATTATACATTTCTTGGCATTCAGTTTTAGTCCATGGTTTTTGACAACAACAATTTGTTTGAGACAGACCCTCTTGAAGGATTATGGTGTCCTCTGGAGAGTTTATGATGATACCAAGTTTGCAGTCATCTGCAAACCTGGTCAGCCACAAATACTTAACATTAGTTTTGACCTACAAGAAATAAATAACAAAGAAAAGTGGTCCAGCGATGGAACCTTGGAATACCCCACTAGTGACATATATTTTGGGGAATTTCCTGGGTTCTAGTTATAAGCCAATTTGCTATCCAATGAGTTACACAGGGATTTACATTTCACTCAGAGAGTTAATCTATGACACCTAAGTATGGGATGGAATTAAATGCTTCTATGCAATGGCTAGATATGCATTGTGCACTGATTTGCCCTCATCCATTGCTACAGTAACTTTTTTGAAGAAGTCAACCGGGTTAAGCAGGCAGTATCTGCCCTTGATTAATCTGAACTGGATTTGGTTGAGAGTCTATACATTACATATATCCTTATTTATTAATTTCATAATTATCCTTTCAGTGACCTTACAGATGAAGCTGATCAAGCATATGGGTCTATAATTACCCAGGTCTGTTGAAGTCCTAGGTTTGTGCAATGGAATGACTGTTACTGTCCTCAATTATTCTGGCGTAAAGCATGTTTTGAGGCTAATATCGAATAGTCAATATAAGGAGTCTGATAAGTCATGTGTCAGGCTGACCAGTAGGCAGATTATTTGTCTGGTTCCATGGAAGTAGTATCCTTCACCTCACATAGTGCCTTAAGGACTTGTCTTTGGGAAATTTGAGTGGGGATGTGGATGCAAGCACGTGATCTGAAAATACTGGAAGAGAGAGAGAGAGAGGTGAAGATCATAGGAAGTTACTAGGCCCTTACAAGCCTAGCCAAATTTTACCCTTGTTACTATGATCAGCACCTATTGCCCTGCCAAAGAGGGACACAGGTGAAACCCCTGGGGTGAGTTTACGGTTACCCATCCAATCATCCAGATTGTGTGTGAACAGCACCAACAAGGTGCTCCATTTGATGTGAAGTGGGAGTCTATTCCAAAGGTGTGGTAAACTCTGGGAAACAAATATGTCCCTTCAGCAGGTTCTATTGATGTCACATAGGTCTTTAGAGTGAGTAACATGTGTGCCATTTGACTTGCGGATGTGCAGCATTTCCAATAAAGCAGGGTCAGAGATCTCCTTATATGCAAGGCAGAGATCGCCTCCTGAGCAGTCTGTATGAAACAGAATAAAGTGACAGTGATTTCTGATGATCCACATAGGACAACTGATAAAGAAGACCTTAAATTTTCTTTGTGAGGAACCTTTGTGGTCTCTCCAATTGCTGCAGGTGTTTTGAAAGGTACATGCCAAAAGGGGCTTTGTACTCAATTATTGGCCTAATGAGGGAAGAGTCTTGAGGCAATGCCTTTACTTATGAGGTGAACCATATAGAATGCCCTTCTTACCACTCTGGAGACATGGTGATCAAAGACAAGGTTGCTGTCAACCTCAGTGCCCAGATCTCTCACCACTGAGTGCATACTAAGGGTATTGCCATTGATGTGGTAATTTGCAGGTGCATCGTTCTTGCTGAAAGGGATAATATTACATTTTTTTGCATTGAGTTTGAGGCCATGACTTTGGCACCAATCATTTGTTTGCATAAGGCCTTCTTGAAGGATGTTGACATTGTTTGGAAATTCTATGACTGTACCCAGTTTGCAGTCATCAGTGAACTTTGTCAGCCACAGCCTCTTGGTTTTAGCTTGTACTTTGAAGAAATAGATTCCAAACAGTGGAGGTCCCAGGACCGATCCCAGTGGAACATCACTGGTAATGGGTCTGCTGTTGGTGGTGGATTCCCCTGTTTTGACTGTATGGGTTCTATCAGAGAGGTGCAACCCACCTAAAGATATAAGGGTTGATGTCTAGCTGGGAGAGTTTGTCAATGATGCCTGAGTGAGGGATTGTGTCAAATGCCTTGGCCAGGTCTAGGTAGGCTGCATTCACAGACTTCCCCTTGTCCACAGCTCTTGTGACTGTCTCAAGCAAGTCCACCAGGTTTAACAAGCATGATCGCCCTTTGAAAAATCCAAAATGGGTAGGATCTAGTGTTTGGAGATTACCTATATCTTTGTGGATAAGGTCCATGATGATTCTCTCCGTGGCCTTGCAGATAAGGCTAGTCAGGCTAATGGGTCTCTGTAATTCCCATGGTTAGTGGAAGCACCATCTTTGTGCAGAGGGATAATGGTGGTTGTTTTCCATTCAGCTGGGATGAAGCAAGTGTTTAGACTGTGATGGAAAAGAGTAGCCAATGGTGATGCTAATTCTTGTTTGAGCCCATGTAGGACACAGCCTGGGATGTTATCAGGTTCCCACAGATGCTGTGTTTTTGGCCTTAGAGAGTGTGTTTACAATCTGCTCTTTAGACAGATTACCAATCTACTAGCAGACAAATTTAGTCCAATGTCCTCTGGGTCTGAGTATGTGATATCATTTGGACATTGTTCTGAAGTTTCTAACATAGTTAAAGTAGGCCTTCTAGATATCATTTACTGGCCCTGGTTAATTTCATCGGGGTTCAGAGCTCCTTTTCAGTTTAGCAAGATCATTATTAGCATCTGGAGAATTCAATTTATTTTTGGATGCAATAAGCTTTTTTTTTTTTTTTTTTAATGAAATATGCTTATATTATGATTCAACCATGGGGGTTTATTTCTGAATTTGGCATTGTACATGTGGGGGGGGGGGGGGGGACTGCAACTATGCACCGGTTTACATGTGCATAGAAATTGTCAGTGAAGGATTCCACATAACTACTGGGATCGTCACGATGGAACAGCTTCTGAATTTAGTCAGGTCACTCAGTTTTAGTAAATTCGCCTTTGCATAATATCCGAATACTGAAGTATTGATAGATGCTTCAGGCTTCAGTCTTCAGTCTTATGGTAAATGTGATTGACTTATGGTCTGATTTGACCAGGGAGGAAGTTACAATTGGTGGGAAGCTAAATTGCCGCATATTGATAAGGAGCAAGTCCAGGATTTTATTGCTCCTGGTTGGGATGTGGATGACTGATCTATAGAGTTTTTATGGATGAAGTCCAGAAATGTCTGGGTATACATATTTGAGAATGTAGAAGTCTCACAGTTTATGGAGGGATAGTTGAAGTCTTTAGGAGAACGGTGTTTGGCTTAATACATGGGGACTCCATACCAGTTAGATAGGAGGTGTAGGGTGAGGTGGATACAGAGGGATTCCCATAGTTAGTTACTATATCAAAAGGTATTTTGTTAATAGTAAGTTGAACATGGAGGAGTACCAGGTCATTCATTGTCTTGTTTTACAGACCAGGAAGTAAAATGTAGAGACAACACCAACTTTAATGGCTTTGTCTAATGTGGTGGGGCTGAATGTGTAATAGGCCTCAAAACTCTGAACTGATGAACTGCTTTTGTTGGTCTTGAGCCAGGTCTCTATGGTAATGTATATTCATGAACAGAAAAGCCCATTTAAGACTTTCATGTTAAATTGCTTACATTTTACTTTCTAAGCACTTGAGTGATTAACTTTTTGGGGAAATCTACTAAAACCAAAACATGTCATGCACTGAAGTTTTAGGATTGTTTTTTTCCAGAAAAGTGAATCAAAGCATAAATTCCCTTGTGCATTCTCAGTTCTGAGCAAATATTAGCTGAAACTGTTTTTTTTATTTTCAGGACTTGGATTGCATCCAATTGACAGACACTTGTTACAGGCAAACTGGATTCCAGTAGAAGTCTATCAACTTCTGTTGTGTACAAAACTAAGAATCCTTTTTATCTTTTAGGTAACTTGGTTACTATTCACTTTGCAGTCTGTTGGTTTATTTATGAAAATGCCAGCCCAGGAAATTTTCCAGTAATATGTTAGCACTTTTGGTAACAGTGGTGGTTCTCAATGGTGTCATTCAGTCTAGCTAATAACAACAGATGGACCTTACATATGTTCATAGGAGGTTACTAGGCTACTGGCCCTAGGACCTTTACAAGCCTAGCCATGTTATACCTGTGTTCCCTAACTGACCTTGGTTATTCCAGAGGAGTGGCAATCTCTGGAAGATAATATCTGTCTCTCCAGCATGTTCTGTTAATGCCACAGGCTAGGTTGAGATCCCCGGAGTGAGTGACTCTTGTCCCATTCGATTTGCAGATGTGTATTTTTTCCAAGCATGTTTTATTGATACATTTTGATAATGCAAGCTGCCATTTCACAACACAAGGATAAATTACTCCAAAACATTAGTCTTTATTTTTATAAATATTTGCTGTGGAAAGAACATACTCACCATCAATTATATAAAGTGAAATAGGCAATAGTAAAGTCAGGATTCACTTTGTAATCAGTACAACTTAGTGTATATAAAATATTAATTATACTGTGGTATGCAAATACCAAGAATCTGTGCACATTTTAACATTTTGTTTTTGATATACAAAATGGATATAAGGAAGCCAAACTCTCCACCAAGGGACACAATTAAGTTTTTAGACTTTATGGATTTGTGTATCCTGGTGTTAGCAATGTGTATTATATCTTGACCTAATGCAACAATACCTGTACACATATTTATCTCTATAAATTGTCTTTAATGCAGAAGGAAATGGGAGCAATCTAGACCCTATAGTTAAAGATTTTGATTCCACAAAAATATCCTGCCTACAAAAGTGACCCTCACCAAAACACTTGATATATTTACAAATATTATACTCTGGCACTAACTCTCAGGATCACAACTATCACAAGTATTTTATGCAGGTAATTTTGCACTCCATGTCATGATAATTTTATCCCAGCAAACAAAGAGTGAAGTGCACTGCAGAAATAGTTCTGCAAAGATGGCAAGACTTAGGACTCAGTATGGATGCAGCACAGAGGTCAAAGCCTGCCAGGGTGTACAAAACCTGGAGGAAGGCAAGAAATAAACAAATAAGGATTCTATTTAAAATAGACTACAGAAAAGTTGTAACCAACATGGCAACTCTGTTTCAGCTTAGTTATGTAGTGTTGAAAAGGGATGTATGCATCCACAAATCAGTAATGCAATATATGGGTCAGGAGAGGACAAGTCCAAGTCTCAAGGCGTGGTCATGATACTGCAATCTGCATGCACCTGAGTCTGGTGATACAAGGACTCCCTAGGAAAAGATACTGTTTTAGTGGAGTTAACAGCTTACTACTGCAGCCTAGTTATGAAAGGGTAGACCACAGCACAGGAATTAAGACTGTGAACTATAGTTTCTGTGGTGCAGGATTTGATTTCCTCAGCAGCTTACTGTGTGACCTTCAGCAAATCACTTAACCAGATAAAGCTTGTGGGCAACAGGTAACCTGGGCTAGGCTCCACAATGGTCCCCTGGACTGCTAGCCTAGTAACCACCTATGAACACTTTAGTATGCATCTCCTAATTTACTTGTGTATGCCTGACATTGTCAGCCTACCCCTCTTTGCTACTCTTTTAGATGGTCAAGACAACTGGACTTAATCTGTCACTGCAGATCTACCAGATATTTGAAACTGATTTCCTGAAACCTAGATGGTTGTGCAGATGTCTATTATAAGTCTAAACAGTAAACCAGTGAACATCTGCTGTGTTTGAAGGTGATCTGCAGATATGCCTGATTAGATAGTTCAAGTCTGTAAAACCACATTGTTGTGTCACCCTAGTAAGGTTTTATGGATTAGTTTGGGCTCTGTCTGAGCAATTTCACAATGCAAATGGCAATGCACACAAGACAGCTATAGAATAGAACTGCACATGTGTAGCTGCCAGCACACACTGCTCCTTCTGTACATAAGGGCAATATCAGAAAATACTATTGTAGGAGTAGTCTGTGACAATACACTTGGAGACTGTTGATTGTAGTTACGGAAGGCAGTACCACAGCTGTATCTGGTTATGCTATGCATCTGTATGCAAATTCTTTTTCTGAAAGAGTCTTTATCTGATGTATAGATGTAATTAAATAACATCACGGCTATAGTGATGTGATGTGTGAAGTTTCAGTGCTTGTTAACCATCCCTGGATACACAGGCCGAGGTAGTGGGCATCTCCAAATAATAGTTATTGCTAATACATGTATCTTGCTGTCTCTTGAGGTAGTATAGCATTTAACTGATGATGAATTCAGCATAAATGGTTCAGGTCATCTGGACTGAGAAATTGTATTTTCAAGGGAGAACAGAATATTCTGAATGATAGACACTGCCTCAGTCATTAAAATAGCCTTCTTGCTCAGATTGGCAGTGGTACTGCTGTTTGCCAATTAAGCTGGGAAGTGTGCTAAGGGTACAATCTCCCACACTGGAGCAAGAGTGCCTTTGCCCCTTAAAAAGATGACAGGATGGATTCAGATAAATTTCCTATCAGCTGTGTATCAGCATTCATTGACCTGTTTTACAAATACTGTTCCCAAACTTCATTTCACAAAGATAGCTCTCTTGAATAATTCATAGACAGCTTCACATGATGCACTAAGTTATATGGCAACTTTGTACAGCCTTTACTCACTGAGCTATGCATTGACCCCAGCAATATGACATCATGGTATATCAGGTGAGGTGCATGGCCAGTTGTTTACTTTGGTATATGGCTGGGCTTTATTACAATATTAAAATAAAGGAAAGGCAATGCTATAAATAGATTATGCTGCACAAAATAGCTACAGTTACAATGTGGCATATGTTTATTTGTAGTGTATGTGCAGCATCCAGAAGGTTTTCTGAGATCCTTGATATTGAATGCTGGACTGCCAGTATGACTTGTCTTTCCCCCTGTCATGTGTTGAATCATACCTAGATGGCCTTCTTCTCACTTATTGTTCTCAGATGATGATGAGCTGCAGCCTGGTAAAGCTGAGTGATCAGATCATTTCTATACACTGGGGGCTATTTCTTTTTTGTGCCATGTCATTACTCTCTCTTGCAGCTGTATTTTAGCTGAGTCAACTTCATCTCGTCAGTCCATAATTGACCATAAATTAGACATCCACCCTTCAGCCACGTGTACTAAATGACTACCACTGGACTTGCATAGAAACTTGTATGAAGCCATCTATGTTTGATGGTGACAACAAATGTGTTCTGTACACTCACCTAACCACAGGTAGGTATACTGATGCCAAGGACATTTCTATTACTTACATATAGCTTTTGTGTTACCTTAGTATTCTTTTGAGCATGTTGGAGATATGGGTATCCTGAATTCAATGTTATCTGTCCCTGCTGTGCCACACAGATTGTGCAGATGGTGTTTCTACAATCTCTGCAGAGGACATATGGATTTGCTGTACTGATACATGACCAAGGAATTTACTTGATGATTTCGTGCTCATTACAGCCTCAAAATTTGTGTTAACTGACAGGTGACAAAGAGAAGCACAGAGTACCATGTGTGCAATATGGAACAAGGAACTACCCACTGTAGGAGCCTTCTTCCTCCTCCTTCACATTTGCCTTTTGTTCTACAAATAAGTTAAAGGTTATATTTTGCTGAGTCTGACTGCATTATTAGTGACTGTTGTACCAGTATCCCTGCCACTTTTGCTCAGATTTAAAACTAACTTTGGTGTGACAGATACAGCATTTGCAATATAGAGATGTATTAGACTTGATGCGAGGTGTTATAAAATAATGTGTTTTGACCACTGATGTTTTCAGAAGGTGACAGGCAAAGTGGAGCTTACAAAGGAGGAAACTCCCTTGTTTTGAAAATATAAATAAATTATGTACATACTTGACATGGTACAAGCTGCAGTTTGAATAAAATGTGAGCTCTAATGATTACACTTCTTACAATGAAATGAGCTAAACAATGCAAGCGAAGACCAAATGCAAGCTTAAAAATCTCCATCTCAGTATAAACTTTTAAAAATAAAATATTCTCGAGTTTAATTTCTGGAACGTGAATTATTTTAGGTTTATTATTTAATTAGATAAAGAAATGTTTTTATTATTAGTTAAATAACTTAATATTTTTCTCTACTGGACAAACACTAGCCCATCTTCTGGCCTTCCCACCATTACTTAACCTTAGCCTAGTTGGCTAAATCGGGTTATACACCAACATTCCCTACACAATGGCAACTCCTCCTCCAAATACTTGTTCACTCAGTAATAACACAAAGATTTTCTCACCTTCTGGTGTAAAGTTTTGATTAGCCATACCCACACAAACATCACTAGTTATGAAGTTTCTACTCAGATTGGTCTATTATCAAATATCTAATCCAGCTCTTGTTACGTAGAGTAGTAATCAGTTCACATTTTCGTGCTGTCATTTCTGATTGACTACAGATGAAGCCGTGTCACTAGATATGATGCTTTAACCCAGACTGGCCAATTAACTATCCCACCCCAGCCTCAATTACGTAAAATCATAATTTATTAATTTTCTCGGAAATCATAGTAGAGGTTTATATGGTCACCCCCCCCCCCTCCCAAAATTCACTGGTTCTTTACCCATGCCATGGCCCGAGTTTTCCTCCAATGATAATTACAAACCTAAAATCAACTTATTTACCACCCCGTATTTTTCTCCAATTAAAACAGCTCCCTACCTAGCAGTAGCCACTCCAAGATCCCCTCTAATATTCCAACAGATTCTTGTTAGACTTTATCAATGGAATAAGCATGAGCCAACTAAGACCTCGTTTAACATGATACCAACCTATGACGAATGGTTCCTGTATCTCTACATCCAATCATTGCAATAATTTTAATCAACATTATTAAAAACTGTTTTTGACTTATTACTAATATATAAACACAAGGATACTGTAATTTTAACATACAGCAATAATTTGCCTTGATTGATATTTAACTAAATAAAGAAATAAGTTTATAAGAAAGACTGGCACTTCACTTTTATTGGAATAAACCCAAAGTAATTCATGAATATTTTATTTTTAAAAGTTTAGACTGATCTGGGGATTTTTTAAGCTTGGATTTGGTATCCTCTTGCATTTTTTTAGCTCATTTGGTTCTGACGGTATTCTGGAGTGGATTCCCATTTTGGCAAACGCAAACTACAACTGTCCAAATTAGGGTAGCTATATTATGTAATATTTCTTTGATTACTTCTAACAATAAAGGAATGTAAAAGATACAAAAAATTAATATCATCCAAACAAAATGAACAGTTACTCTTTCTTTCATTTACATTGCATGTTTATACATATGTATACATACAGACATATACAGAGTGGCACAGCTGCATCATAGCACCCGGGTGCCCAAATCCCTCACTACTGATTGTGTACTTAGGACATTGTTATTAATGTGATAATATGCAAGGATGTCACTCTCCCCAAAGGGGATGATGATGCATTTTTTGGCATTCAGCTTCAGGCCATGTTTCTGGCACCATTCATTTGTTTCTGTGAGGCCCTCTTGGAGGATGTCACATCACTTGGGGAATTGATGACTATGCCCAGCTTGCAGTCATCTGCAAACTTGGTCAGCCATAGTCCACTAGTTTTGGCCTGCACCTCAGAGAAGTATATCCTGAATAACAGAGGCCCCAAGACCAATCTCTGGGGTACGCAGCTCATTACGGGTCTATTGCTTGAGGTGGCTTCCCCTATTTTGATAAGGTGGGTTCTATCAGTGAGCCAGTTTACTACCCATCTGGTAACATATGGATTGATGCCTAGTTGAGAGACTTTATCTACTATGTCCTTCAAATTACCCAGATTCTTGTGTTCTGTGTGTGGCTTTGTGCATGTGTCCTATAATGGCCTCATTCTCCATTTAGGATTAATTTATCACCTTGTGCACACTGTCTGCTAAGATGACCTGTTGTTTCCTCACATTCCACAAAAGGATTAAGCGAGTAATTGAAGAACAAACAAATAATGTTAAAGAACTGTATAAGATTTAAGGAGTTTGTATACCTAGTAAACAATCACTGTATCATCCATGTTCTACTTATTGGAGAGGTATACATGTATTTCTATGGTAAATAGATATTAATTTGAAAAGTTATTTCATAGATGTTTGGAAAAACCTATACAGCTGATCAAGGATCAGCTGATTGAACTGTATCAGCTTTTCCTGAGTGAGACTGCAGTACAGCCTGTAGTGGGAAATGTTCCCTTTCCTCACTGTAAGAGGGTATATATATATATATATATATATATATATATATATATATATATATATATATATATATTTAGCAGGGGGTGTGGGGGTGCATGAGGGGTTTGCCCCCTATAAAAGTACCCTTTCTTTTGATTACGTTTTTTCATTCTTTTATGGATCGATCATTTGTGTTTGATCATATCATTTGTGATTTGGTATTATGACATTTCACTGAGATATCATGCACCTATTTGTATCTGCATATATATGTGCGTGTTTGCATATACAAACATGCATGGGTATGTATAAATGAATTTGTATATGTATTTTCATGTATACTTATATAAACATATGTATGTGAATGTGATCTTATCATAAACATGTACATGTACATGCATGTGTGTATACATTTGTAAGTCCATGTGTATATTTATATGTATATGTGGATGTATGTGCATGTGTATATTTCATAGCATTGGTGGAATAGTGGTAAGCATAGCTGCCTTCCAAGCAGTTGACCTGGGTTTGATTTTTGGCCACGGCAAGAAAGCTGTACATTTGTAGCATTGGTGGTATAGTGGCGAGCAGAGCTGCCTTTCAAACAACGGACCTGGGTTTGATTCCTGGCCACTGCAAGAAAATTGTACATTTAATTCCTTCAGTAGCTCACTTGATAGAGCAAAGGACTGTAGTGATTTTTTATTCATTTTTTATTCCTTTGATAGCTCACTTGGTAGAGCAGAGGACTGTAGTGATGTTTATTTACATGTATATGTACATGCATGTAAGTAATCATGTGTGAATGAATAAGTCACATAATGTATACGCATGAACAACAATAGAAGTAGCTACCTTTGCAGAGATATTTCTCCCTGGTTTCTCCTGAAATGCAATAATTGGATCATCACTCCATGAACAAAACAATGTAGATAAATAAAGACAATTGACTGTAGCTTTATTTACCCATGCAAACAATATATGCTATATCGCTGAGAGACTGTCAACGCATATATCTCTAAACAAGCTGTTCAGCTTTTGGTTTGTTTTAGTACTGAGGGCTTCAACAGCTTCTGAAACAGAGATACTTGCATCAAAGTGAAATAATACAAACGCAACCAAACACAGCTGTAGATTATATTGCATATCATTGTGATTCTTACTGCACAGTGTGCATTACAATGGTTAATATATGTGAAAACATGTTTGTTGCTTTTGTCTTTGTGTATATTTGACAGTAAATTTAGTGAATGTAAAATCTGTGCATTTTGTACTTAAATCAAATGTAGGTCCTAAGTGTCAATGTAATGGAGATACTAAATTCACTGTAGAAGATTCTGCAGAAAGGCATTAAGGAAGGGAAATAAATGCACAGCAATGTGGAGTAAGCCTGATTCTGCATAACAGTAGGTTACCGGTGTAGTCTGCATATAGGTGTTTGTGAATCCTGTTTTGCAGGAATGCAGTGTACACTGCCTACTAAATCAGAAAACAGTTGCATTATTGTTTCATCCTAACCTGTGTTTTAAATATGATTACTTCTGACTTCTCATAAAAGATCCCCCCAACACCCTTAGCCCTCCCCATGTCTGAAATCCTACTTCAATAGAAACTGTCAGGCTCCTCCCCTCCTAATTCTTTAATGTGGTCAGACCACATCCGTGAAACATTTCTTATATATCCTGTCTAACCATGGCATGTGTTCTAGCCCACTGCAATACTGTCTTAACCCAAGGTGCAAGGAATTCAGGACATTTGTTATCTTATTTTAGTGCCTGCTGGCTCCCACCTATGTGAGGAATTTTCCCACACATCAAATAGCTAACAAATGCATAATTCATTTGAAAGGAATGTAAACTTACTTACAGAGCAGATAGTAATTTCTTCCATATGTACCCCTAGTTATGTTTCCTGCAGCAAAAATGTAATGCATTTCCCATACAAGGGCCTGAGTTTGCATACATATAACTTACCGACATAAATGTTTAGGGTTACATACAGATTTAAACTAAGCCAGTGCCAGAAGAACTGCAACGTAAATGATTCCTGAACTTTTGTTTACTTGTTACTTTTTTAAAGACTAGTAATATATGTATACTGTCCTTTAAAAAACAGCACATTCTTCAGCCATGGTGCATAATGTGCACCATGAAGGACTGAACAGTGACATTTCATTGATTGATGTTCAGTCATGAGGTCATTCTCGCCATCACAAAACATATCCAGGAAAAAACAGAGCCTTGGAATGCAAAAGGCATAGGTGAGCTTATGATAGCTTCTGAGTAGAATACATTTTAGGACATTATTCTAATAATAAGAATGTGTTTTCATGTTTTAGAAACATACACGTCTTCTGAGCAAAATGGACTTTAGAAAGAAGTATGCGGCTTACCAGTGTTAAGTGATTCATTCAAACAATTAATTCTAAACTTAAAAATGTGTATTTATTATGTAGCACAGAATAGGTTAACTAGCCCGGATTCTGTTTTCCACATAAGGCTACTGAAAGCAAAGAATGACAGGGTAGAAGGATTTAAAAAAAACAGCTTTAGATTCCAGCCTTTCCAAAAACATGCTACACAGCTAAATGAAAAATGAATAGCTTCCAGTATCTAAATATAGCAGTTGGGTTGCAGAACAGATGATAATGTTTATAGAAACAGTCTTACCTTCTGATCTGTACGTGATGATGAAACTATGGAATTCTCCACTTGAAGATGTGGAATAAAAATAATCCTTTCCAGATTCCTTCAGTGATTTTTTTTACAATATCAGAAAGTTATACAGAAACCAAACAAAGAGCTGATATAATTCCCAGAATAAGCAGGAACACTCTGACCTTCTGTTTTTTTTCCTGCTGACTGATGCTAGAGATCCATTTATGTTCTGTCTGTCCAGTCCTAAACTGTCAGCTCCATGAACCTTAGATCTAAGCAGTGAGTAGATGTCAGTCTCAGCAACTGCTTCCCAAACAGTTTTCGCTTTCCAAGGTGTTAAAACACACAGATGCGAAGTAGCTACTTGTCCTTGGCAGTTGGAGTGGTAATCCTACAATTAATGTTAGCGTAAGTGATGGTGTAGTAGCCACAGCAACAGCAGCTGCACCAACGTCCAGAGAAAGACATTTACATCTGAAAAGCTGTACAGCTGTTGAGAAGCCTACAGCAGGAAATACCACAAGTCTTATTTGAGCAGGCAGGGAGTGGATTGGAAACATACAAAATCTGGTCAGGATTTGGGTGGTCAGGAATGGCTGCATTCCATGCACACAATAAACTGGGGTATTGCTTAAAGTTAATGATTACTGTTCGTAGGTTGTAGGCAGTACACTCACTTGAACATTATGACTGCCTTCTTTTGACGTGCAAGATTTTCTTTGGCAACTAGAGTGCCTGTTTATCAGGCTTGTTGATTTTATAAAGAAATTGCTTTTGGCCTTCATCAGAAAGTCATTGTGTCTACCTTTATTTATTTATTTATGTTTATATGGGGTAGTGCACTGATCAATATTGACCAAAATCAGGCTCAGCCCAGGTGATATACAAAACATTTCACAAAAAAACAAAAAACAAAACAAAACCAGAAATGTTATCTATAACAGTACTGACTAGTTACACAGCAAAAGAAAAAAATGCAGGCTATATGTACATTCTAATGAATAAGCAGAAATATGTTGCTTTTTGCTTTGCATGTCTTATGTTTCTGACAATATGCTTAAAAAAAGTTTAAAAATGATACGCAACTGGGGAAGCATGAAAACTGCAACATACAGAACATGTTTACATCACCAGAGTGGGTAAGGAAACAAAAGACGTGTATGATGGTCAATATTGTGTACATATGTTGCATTCCTAGCTTAGAGTACTGTTTTTTCCTTACATGGACCAAAACATGGCATTTCTCTATTATTATTATTTTTTTTTTCATATGAACAAAAATTGAGCATTCTACTATTAGGGATGACATTATAACTCTGTAGCTTATGCACACTATTAACTAAGATGAAGACAGAGTTGTTTTCAGTATTTAAGGGAACATATTTCTGTCATTTAGCTGGCATAAGATAAGAAAATAATGAAGTACCATATCTTATTAATTATGTGTCAATATTGTTATTGCATATAACTAACTTATTTAAAAACAAGCACGCTAAAACTTTGCAGGAATTACATTAGAACCCATTCCTACATTAGCCTATATTGTGCATTTATGCAAAGTAGCAGTTAACGTCACCAGATATAGACCACATTTCTTATCTGAAACAAGCATTTGTCAGCATAGAGTAGAATGTATGTTTGCAAGACTGGGGTGGTTAAGGCCATTTATGCAACAATCTCATTCCTCAAAGGAGGGAGCAATAACAAGCAGACAAATAAAAGTAGAATGTGGGAATAAATAAGGAAAGAAAGACAGATTTCACTAAGCTGGGAAAACGTTTAAGAGCAGCAAAATGGTAGACTTGAGACAAATTTAATGAACAGCTGGTGGACAAAGATAAACAGAAGCATGTATACAGCTATGCAAAATGGACTAGGAAGAAAATTAAGTCAGTGAGAAGAAAGCAACCAATGTAGCTCATCTTAGAGATTTGGGATAACAATCCATGCAAAGGAAATGACATTTTCCAATAGTTAAAGAGGAAAGGGGAAGAGAGGGTAGAGTAAGATACAATGGTAACCAGAAACACAAAGGTAAACCTAAAGAAAGATATAGAGAAAGGAGCAAAGGGAGGGGAAAAATGTTTTTGCATATGTAGGGGAAAGAAGAAAGGTCAAAACAGATGTTGGGCTGAAGAAAGTGCAAATAAACGTTGATGGGGATGATAAAGGGGATGGAGGACAAAAGGGTTATAAGAACTAAATCTATCCTCTCTTAAGGCTATGTGAAACAGACAAGACATTTTATGGCTGAATGAGAAATTTAGGGTACAGTTTGACAGCATGCAGCTCAAGAGAAAAGCCAGGGGAGGGAGGATGGGGAATACCTACCAGAATAAAGGTACAACATTTAATAGAGATACTACAACATATTTTTTCACAGATAAAGTAGTGAATTAATGGAACTGAGCAGAAAGTGGACTGTAAGATGATAGACTCTTTTGAGAAGGTTAGAGATTTGTATTGGGCATTTGTAATGGGCTGAGATTGGTGAGTGGCAAATGAAAGATTCTACAAAAACAGAGCAGACTAGATTGACAGTTTTCCTTTTCTAAATGTGTGAAATATAAGTACAGATATTGAAATTGGTGAAGCTGACCTTTAAATTTCGATTGATAAAGTGGTTGAGCTGGATCTGAGGCTGTATGATTCTAACCTCATAGAGACACGTGGAAGAAAATTACTCACTTCCCTGACTTCAAAAATCAAGTTTCTCATTCTCATGCTCTTGAGTGGTATTTCTGGGTGATCTGGATAATGTATCAGCAAGATGTAGAAGTTTGCCTTTTGCGTAGACAAGATTGAAAGTATACTTCTGCAATCTCAACATTATAATTTGCAATCTGGCTGGAGCTGAATGCATTCTGAAAATAGTGACTAGATGTTGGTGCTCTGTTTTGATCTGGATAGGTCTACCATAAATATAATCATGGAACTTTGAACACGCAAATACAATTGCCAAGAGTTATTTCTCTATCTGAGCATACTGCATTTCAGTTTGGGTTAGAGATCTGGATGCAGAGGCAACAGGTTGACCCTCTTGGAGAATGACTGCATGAAGACCAATTTTGAAGCATCACAGGAAAGAGTAACTAGTTTGTGAACATCATAGGATCTGAGAGTTGATGTACTGGCAGTTCTCTGTTTCAGGACATCAAATGCTCTTTGGTGTTGTTCCAGCCATGACCAAGATACATCTTTATGGGTCAGCTCTCTAAGCCATGCTGCTAGTTGGCTCAAGTCTGGAATGAACTTGCCTAGGTAGTTAATCATGCCAAGAAAACATTGAAGGGCTTGAGCATTGTCTGGAGCTGGCATCTCAGGAATAGCTTTTGCTTGGAAGGGTCTGATTGCAAGCCTAAACTGGTAAACAAATGACCGACATAAATAAAGTCTCATAACCTGAACTTACACTTTTGAGGATTCAGCTTAAGATTCACTTGACAAGTTCTTTCCAGAACTTTCTTGAGGTTTCTGGCACGCTCAGCTTCACCATTACCTTCTACTAGAAGATCATCTACTATAATAGCACGAGGATAACCAGAAAAAAATTGCTCCATTGCACATTGAAAGACTTCACTGGCAGAATTTATCCCAAATGGCATTCTCAAAAATCTGTACCTGACAAAAGGAGTACTGAATGTAGTTAGCAATAAGGACTTTTTGTCAAGCAAAATTGGCCAAAATGAACTCTTTGCATCTAAGACAGAAAAAAACAATGGCATTTGGCATCAGAGCTGCAACTTCTTCTTCGACTGTAATCATTGGATGATGAGGTCTTTTCAGTGCCTTGTTCAAATCTTGTGGATCAATGCATATTCTGATATCATCTGAGCTTTTCTTATGAGCTACCACCATGGAAGATACCCATTCAGTTGGTTCTTCAACTGGACAAATTGCACCTTGTTGCACCATTTTATCTAGCTCGGTTTTGACTCTGTTCTGCATAGCTACTGGAACTTTCCAGGCTAGCCTGACACCTGGGCTGACATCTGAGCCTAACTTCATGGAGTACACAACTGGAAGCTTGCCTAGTTTGTCTTTGAAAAGATCAGCATAGGTAGAGAAAATATATTGGGTGAAATTAGAATTGTAGTCTTTTAAGCTAACACGATGGACTTACTTATTAAATGAAAGCAGTCCCATTTTCAAACTGTCTCTGAGCCCTAATAATGACTGGACATGTCTTTTGACCACATAAAATAACACGTCATAGCTTCTCCCAGCAAAGCAACATGAAAGTACTACTGAGCCTTCAATATGAATCTTTTCACCACCATAAGCAACAAGCGTCTCACACTTTGCCAAATCAAGCTTCTCACTAGTGCATACTCTAGCAAATTTCTCTGCAGACATAACACTGCAATTTGAACCTGTGTCAGCTTTGAGCTCTATGGGTCTTCCATTTATCTGAACAGTACAAAATACATCATTCTTTGCTCATAAATCTACTGCATTGACTGTTTCATGAAGCACTGACACATCAACATAAAAAGTATGTGACGCTGTCACAGCTTTCTAAGTCATCAACTTGTTTCTTTGAATGCTCCCTTTTAATAAAAGAATGTGTGCCTTTTGATTTGCAAAACCTTTTGAAATTATTCCACTTATTGCATTTGTGACATTGCTGACCAAAAGCTAAACATTTTTCCATTTTAGGCTCATGACTTCCTCCACAATTATGACAGTTGGCTATGAAACTGGGTGGGGGCACATACTTTGAGTTTGATGACTCACCCTTGTGCTTCACTGAGACTGTGCGGTTTCCATAGCACACCTTGGAACTTGGTAGAAAGCTATGGGGTTTCCCAGTGAGTGTTGCAGGGTTTACAGTTGCAGCCATGTGCTTGGTCCTGTTTCTTTCAACCACGTGCTGCATACTATCAACATGGGATTTAGAAGTTATTGGAAGCATGCATCTTCCATTTGTAAGCACGTGTGTGCTTTTATGAGAGCTCTGCTCATATATCTGACAAATCTCAACAGCCTTATTCAAAGTTAAATCACTGTCTCAAAGCAAATTCTTTCTCACAACATCATCTTTATTACCACACACGTCTGTTTTTTATCAACTCATCCCTTAAATCACAAAATCTGCACAATTTAGCCTTGTTTCTCAAATTGGTTATATATGCTACTAAAGTTTCACCAGGCTTTTGATCCCTTGTGTAAAATAAGTGCCTTTCCATTGTAACATTTGCTTGGGGGTTACACATTTCTCTAAATGTACGTTTTAAGCACTCGGGGTCCTCCCTTGACTCAGCCGGTACAGCTACATGATAGTTTCCACCTCTCCTGCAAAGACAGCAGGTGCATACACAAATGAACACTCCCTTTCTATGACTTCTGAACCAGCTAAATTAAGCAGAATAAATGCCTTTGTATGGTCATCTTTATCAGAAAATGCAGCTTGTTGAAAATATCATACTCCTGCTCAAACACTCTCCAGTTCTTTGCAATATTGCTATCAAACACAAGTGGAGTTAGTTTTCAAACTCTGTCTGCCATGCCAAGAAATTATGCCCAAACACACTGAAAAATATGTAATTATATATGAACAAACAGCCAGCACTTGTAATAACATGCAAATTTACAATAAAATTATCAAAACACTTTACTTTGTGAAATATGCTTTGTTACGCCTGTATTTTGTTAAATAACTGTACTGTAATACTGCACAAACATGCGAACACTTCATACACGTCAGACAACTTGAATTGATTAATGCAAAAATGTAGTGCTTAGAGACAAAAATACATTTGTTTCCCTTATTTTATTCATTTTATGTGATGCTGACTTTATTTCAAACATTTTCTGTAGTTATTTCAAATATTTCTGTTAATATATTGTAATATTGAATATTTCTGTTAGAAATTCGTTTAGAGCTTTCTGAATGTCTCGCTTCATATTTTGTAAAGAACTCACTTGAGCAAGTTTTAATACCTGAAATTTGTTCTGACCAGTTTTGCGAGTTATATGTGCAGTAGGGATGATTCACTCCTATATATTCCTCGTGTTAACTGAGTGACCAAGAGGCACTTGATTCTGGATAATCTGGATCCCATTCTGGCGCCATGCCCTTTTAGAAATCCCACATCTGACACCATGCCGCATGTCCCTCTCAAGTATAGATGATGAAAAGGTGGGGTATTTTGTTTATATGTTTTATTACATAGAAACACATCAGGATGGATAGCAGCATTACAAAATATAAACAAACTGATTGACAGACTTCACAGACATACATGCTTACATCTCAACAGCTAGCTACAAAATGGCAGTCAGGGTAATCCGTGCTCAGTATTTATACACTTGTGCAAGCCCCTAGAAAGCTTCTTAAAGCTGAACACATGCACACTGATCTACACCTATCACCATTTTAGATATTTCAGAAACCATACAAAGATCCTTGTTAAATCTGACAGGAAATCATACTACAGTAATATTTAACTCATATAAATCCAAACTAGTAAAAAAGAGAACCTTGGAATGCCACTGAGCAAGTTCTTTAATGAATTTGAGCACTTTTGTCAGGCGTTCACCCCTAGACTTCTTCAGAATACATTAACAAAGTCGCACATATATCGTTTTTGGAGGAGTTGTTTGATTGTAAGGTAAACCCAAAATCTTTCAGTATGGTCTCCAAAAATGTACTGTTGCTTTTTCAGGGCTTCCTCAAATTCTCCAAGAGTAGCCTCCTGTTTAAAAGTTATGTCACCACTAGCCCTTTGGGCTTTGATGTTAGCAGTTAGTGTTTGCAGGTCATTGTCTGAAATTCGACCAGCTACAACAGCCTCTCCTCCTTGGTAGTACTGTTTAAAGTTGGTCTCAGCCAGGTTAGAAGTTTTGTCTTCAGGATACTGAATGGCAACATCTAATAATAAAGGGTTGGCAACATCATTATAAATGCCCTTTCCCTCACAGCAGTCTAAGGTAGAGTCTGAGTAAGCTTTCCCAGTAAAGTAAAGTAAAGTACAGTAATATCCAAAAAAGTGCCAAAACAACCCCAAGCTTTTTTGATCGTCTCTAAATAAACTGTTGTACCCCGGCCACACCACTACATCCAGTCATTGTACTTCAAGCAACAAAGAGTCCATTGCCACTCAGTTCAACACTCATTTTATTCAGTCAGCTCTATCATTAATCAATGACCACCTCACTTCGCCCCTCCAATTTCTAGAACTTTCAGCTGTTCTCAAAAGGAACACACTGTCTTCTAGTTTTCAGCTCATCCCAACATCAACCATAAAAAATGACTAGCCAGATTAAAACCAACAGCCTCAGCTGTGCTAATCTTCCCACTGAATTCCTCAAAACAGATGCAGAAGCACTAGCCTTTCCTGTCTCCATTCTAATCAACTGGTCAATAACTGAAAACTATGTCCCATCCGTTGGGAAAAAATACATTATTATACCCCTTCACAAAAGGGGTACTTCAACAGAGTTAGCAAACTATACATCTATTGCTGTCCTATCATGCCTCTCTAAAATCCTAGAGAAATGTATTCACTCTCAGCTTAGGAAACATATAACCAAATACAACCTCCTCTCCCACACCCAGCATGGTTTCCAGCCAAACTACAGTACTACTACTGCCCTTCTCAACTTTATCAACATAGTAAACCAATACAGAAATGAATTTAACCTTGTTTCTTCACTTTTCCTTGATCTTTCCAAAGCATTTGACACAGTGTCCTACCAACAGCTCCTCTCTGAATTTGCAAGACTAGGTCTCACTTACCCCTCCCTCTCCTGGTTTCACAATTATTTATGCAGTTGTCAGCAGGCAACCAAATGGCAACAAAATATTTCAGCATTTCAACCAATCTCTGCTGGTGTTCCACAAGGGTCAATACTCATACCCTTTCTACTTAATATTTTCTTAAATAAACTTCATACCACTACATTTGCCACTCTTGTACAATATGCTGATAATTCAACCCTTATCTTACCTGCCCCATATAGCATAGCTCTATAGCAAAATTTCAGAAAATCACTCAAAAATGTTTTACTGGCATTGAAATATGGCTAAAAAAATTCTAACTTTCTGCTTAATGCCAAAAAAGCGCAAATTAATGCTATTTACTCCAACCAATACCTTAACCAGAAAAACACATTTCATATTACTTCAATTAATAACACAAAAATACAAACCATAAGCCAAACTAAACTACTCAGAGTCATAATAGATGACAACCTCAAATTTGATCACCACATACTTCATTCCATTAAGAAAATTCACCAAAAACTCAGCTCCCTTTATAGGGCCAAGTACTACTTGACAGATCAAGTAAGGATTACCTTAGCAGCACCAAACCTCCTTTCTTTTCTATTATATGCTTCCCCTATTCTTTCAAATATCAACACAACGTATAAAACTAAACTAGCCTCCTGTTACTATAAAACAGTTAAATTTGTACTCAACCAACCTTATAAAACATACCACTGCCTTGCACTAAAACAAATAAACTGTCTTGAACTCCCAAACCAGTTGACATACTCACAACTAATCATTGCCCACAACCTATTGTACTCTCCAGACAAATGCCCAGCCTTACAAAATATCCTGGTCTACTATTCACCCACTAGTGACCTTTGCTCAAGCACTATACCTTTGGGTCTATATTACAAGACCAAAGACGCATTCTTTCAAATGCATCTTGGCCAAACATAAAAGGCTGAAAACGCAAAATATCGAAGTGGCTGTTAAGCAAATTCTTTCCCTGGGAAAGAATTTGCTTGGCTGCTTCGGTACTTTGCCATTTTTGTCTCTGTAGTGCGGTCTCGAAGTTGGTATATTTAAGTAAGGTGGTGTGGGGGGGCAAAGGCCCCCACTTAATGTAATGTTTGAAATTGTTTTTTATTTTTTTTTTTTGTTATTGGAACAGCAATTTTTTTTCCCTTGGAAAAAAATCTCTGTTCTGACACTTCGACATTGTAAGCTTTTGCTTACATAGGGTTGATTAATCACCGTTCTTTTTTTAAGCATTCAGTGATCTAATATAGACCCATACCTTCACTGTGTTGTGCACGAGTAAGGCCTTCACCACTGCTTGTGACTCTGTTTACCCTCATTATGTGGCATCACTCTAGAATGAAATACCCACACAGTTAAGACAGATAGCAAACTTAAATAGTTTCAAAACTTTGCTTAAACAACTCTTATGCCAAAGATGACTCTGTTCTTCCTGCTTTCCTGGCTAGCTTTACTCTGATTACTTTTCTCCAACTCTTAGAGACACTTTGCCTAGTCTTTTTGTACCTTATTGCTCCTCCTCATACTCTACTTATTTCCTAAGCTCTTACTTTTCCTCTTTCTCTCACACCCACCACTAACTACAATTCTTCTTATGTCCGTTTATCTTCCTGTTCATTTCCATGACTTCTCCTTTCATATCTCTCTTATCATTTATTAAGCTACATTCTACTTGTCTGTCTGTGAATTATTACTAAACTCAAAAACACCCAAGCTTGATCTTTTCCCTGCAGCCATCATCCTTTTAATGCATTAATTATTGTATGTTATTTCAATATTCAATAATTATCCAATTTATGTTAATTTCTTTCTTTTTTGTGTGTTAAAATACTATTTCATGTATAAATATTCAAAAATATTTAAAGAAATAATGTAAATAAGCTCATGTATAGATGTTTTTACCCTGCAATTATAAATGTACATCATATGTAACTTAAAAGTGAATATTGAATATTTCTTATGATGAATGAAGACACAATGTTATACTCTCAAAATTTTATGCAGACTCACAAGTTTGGAAGTTCATTTTAAAATACGTTTTCTGAGTATTTGGTGCCATATGTCTCAAATGCCCAGAATTTCACATACTGTCCAAATGTCTCAAATGCCCAGAATTTCACATACTGTCCACATTTTGCCTCATATTTTTGGTCTACTCTTAATAACAGCCTATGACTTGAGGACTGGAGTCACTAAATCATGCTAGACATTTCAGTTTCAGATTTCATATTATTCAGAAAAATGCATGCCACTACAAAACTGTCATTCTAGCAACTTTCTAAGTTTATCAGAGCGGTATTTAAAAGCTGTCCTTGATTTTAGGCCTTTGTTCCCCCGTTATTTCTAGCTTTGTTCAGAATTCTTGTGTTAAGAATTTGAGAGGTATGATTGTGGCATAGTAGTTCAATGGCTAAAGTTGCTCTCCTACAGTTTTTGGCTTTGGTTATAAGTCATGGTGCCTTCCGCGTAGAGTCTGCATGCCTTCCTGTATCTTGGAAACAGCTATTCTGATTTCCTTCCACATCTCAAAGGCATGTAGGTAGATAACTGGTAATGCTCAAATTGCCCCTAGATGTTAGCAGTGTGTGTGTGTGTGTGTGTGTGTGTGTGTGTGTGTGTGTGTGTGTGTGTGTGTGTGTGTGTGTGTGTCTGAGAGTGCACATTTGCATGCATGTGTGTGTGCATGTGTGTGTGTGTGTGTGTGTGTGTCTGTGTGTGTGTGTGTGTGTGTGTCTGTGTGTTGGTGAGTTTGCAAGTGTTTGTGTTTTGTGGAGGACTAGCATGCCTTCTTGGACTGATTCCTGCCTTACTTTCCTCATGGCTGTTGCCAGGATAGGCTTCATTTCTTCTACACACCTCAACCTTACAATAAATAAAGCAGGGAGGGAGGGAGGGAGGGATGGATGGATGGATGGATGGATGGATGGATGGATGGATGGATGGATGGATGGATGGATTTATATGTATGTTTCAATTATTAGTATATCTAATTGAGCTGAGGCACATGTTCCCTGTAGTGAGCAAAGCTCCACAAATGATTGCAGATATCAAGTCATCAACATTGTACAAAGAAACAGAAGACAATAACAGGCATTCAGGTACCCTCAAGCAAGAATAATTTTAGCTTTCATAACTTCTTACACCCTAATCTGATAATATATTCTGAAATTAATGATAAATTGATGACAGGATTTCAGAACACTTATTTTAACCTCACCTCATGACCTTTGGCAATTTAACTGTATATTTATATTCTATAAGGTGAATTTATAGACTGTAAACTCATCTTGGCAGGCATAATTAAACAAATACAGTATCACAGAGTGTACAGCAGGATCCCATAACATGATATGCTCAAAACATTGACATTTTTCAACCAGGAAGCAAAAATTTGGCAAATAATATTCAGACTCATAACTTTGGTAGTTATTAACTATTTTTTCTCAAATTCCCAATTTACATATTTTAAGGTCCTATGTCAGAAATCTGGCATCAGTATTGTATATCTCCATCCAAGATGGCAATATCACAGTTTACTTGCACTTCAGCAAAGGCAGCAACGCAGTGGTAGATGTTAAGTCGAGGGTTCTCCAGCAGATGTGGGGGATAATGATAGGTCACGACTTCTTAACTAGGCATGTGCAATGAAATTGTAAATGGTAAACTACTGCCACCGCACAGATCTCTTCATGAGTGTGGTGACTGTTTCTTCTCTGACACCCTAGGTTTATTCTGCATGGAACAATTTGTCTTGAATACAGTAAATTTGCAAAAATTTCACTTTTTCAGGCAAATTTTACATTTTTTCAATGCATAGACCCTAGCAATGCAGTCAAAGACATCATTAACTGCACACCTTATTTAGTTTAACAAATGAGTGCTGAAGGGTCTAGCCTGGTGACTAATGTAGATCAGAGTGTGCATGTACCTTTTAGAAGCTTTCCAGTGAGCTGGCACATGTATATAAATAATTAGCAAGTGCAAGCAAGACTGCCATTTTGTAGTGAGCTGCAGAGGTGTAAGCATGTATATATATGTGTAGTAGCCAGTCAGTTAGTTTATATTTTATGTTGCTGCTATTCATTCTGATGTGTTTGTATGTAATAAAATATATAAATGAACACCCAAGCCTCTTCATCTTAACTAGTAATACAAGATGAGCGATATGATGTCAGAATGGGATCCAGAGTCAAGAGCATGAGGCAATCAGTTGAGGTTGGAGGAATATATAGGAGTGGCTCATTCCTACTGCTCAAACGACTCGCAAAACAGGTCAGAAATGAATTGTCTGTACTAAAACTTGTTTTACTGATTTTTTTACTCAATGAATATAAAACAAGCGCTTAGAATGCTCAAAACAAATTTCTAGTTAAACAAAATGTCTAAAACTGAGACATATTGATAAAAATATTTGAAATAGTTACAAATGTTTTTGAAATATATCCAAGTTGCATAAAATGTATAAAACAAGGAAAATGACCATATTTTTTGCTATGTATTACTTTTTCACATTAACTAAAGCTATTTGATATATCCAAAGTGTACAAACTGTTCACAAGTTTATGCAGTATTACAGTGCAGTTATTTCATGAACTACAGCCATTTCAAAGAATATTTCACAAAGTACAGTATTTCAAAGAGTTTATTGTGCATTTGAATGTTGTTACATGTGCCTAGTGTTTGAGCAAGAGTATGATATTTTCATACAGGCTGCATTTTCTCATTCTGCATGTACAAATGCATTTATTCTACTTAATTAAGCTGGTTCAGAAGCCATTGAAAGAGAACGTTCATTTCTGTATGCACCTGCTGTATCTGCAGGGGAGGGGGAAAAACAGCATATAGTGGTACTGTCTGAAATGAGGGAAGACCCAGAATGCTTAGAATGTAAATGTATAGAAATATGTAACCCCCAAATGAATATTACAATGGAAAGGCACATATTTTACACACAAGATCAAAAGCCTGGTGAAACTTTTGCAGCATATATAAGTAACTTGAGAAACAAGGCTAAAACATGCAGATTTGGTGATTTAAGGGATGAGTTGACAAAAGACAGGCTTGTGTATGGTATTAAAGATGATGCAGTGAGAAAAAATTTAGCTTTGAGACAGTAACTTAATTTTGAACAAGGCCATAGAGATTTGTCAAATATATGAGCTCACATAAAAGCACACAAACATGCTTACAAATGAGAAATGCATGCTTCCAGCACTTTCTAAAGCTAATGTTGATAGAATGCAGCATGTGGTTAAAAGATACAGGCCAAAGGGTGGAGTTGCCACAGCCCCAACTTCAGTGAAACCCAGAACCTTTCTAGTACTTTCCAAGGCATGCTCTGTAAAGCAGACATGCTCAATGAAGCACAAGGGTCAGCAAACTCAAAGCATGTGCCCTCACCTAGCTTCATAGTCAGCCTTCAAAACTGTGGTAGAAATCATGAATATAAAACAGAAAAGTACCAGGTTTTTGTCAGCAGTCCCACAGATGTAAAAAGTGGAATCATTTTCAAAGGCTTTATAAATCAAAGAGGTCCATTCTTTTATTAAAAGAGAACAAGTTGATCAATTAGAAAGCTGTGACCCTAATTTTTATACACCAAAGGAAGAAGAAACGTTGTGCTGAAGTCCCAGGTACTAGAATTAATATATCCAAAGAACAATAAGTAGTAGGACACTGCCAAGATAGATCCAGTAAAAAAACACCATTTATTGGATGTAAGCGCTTTCGGGATAGCCCTTCATCAGACATGTCTGATGAAGGGCTATCCCGAAAGCGCTTACATCCAATAAATGGTATTTTTTTACTGGATCTATCTTGGCAGTGTCCTACTACTTATTGTTCTTTGGATACCCTAATTTTTATACTGATAGTGTGTCTGTGTTTGGTGAAACAGTAAATGCAGTAGATTTGTGGGCAAAGAAGGAAGTATTTTGTACGGTTTGGATTAATAGGATACCCATAGAGCTCAGAGTTGATACTGGTTCAAAGTATAATGCTATGTCAGCAGAAACATTTGCTAGAGTAAGAGCTGGTGAAAAGCTTGATTTGGCTAAGTGTGTGAAGCTTGGTGCTTATGGTGGTGAAGAAATTCAAACCAAAGTCTTAGTAATGGTTTCATGTTACTCTGCTGGGAACAGTTACAATTTGTCATTTGATGTAGTCAAACAGCACATACAGTCATTATTAGGCCTCAGAGACAGTTTGAAAATGGAACTGCTTTAATTTAATAAGGAAGTCCACCATGTAAGCTTGAAAGAACATTGTTCTAATTTTGCCCAGACTATTTTTTTCTACCTATGCTGTTCTTTTCGAAGACAAACTAGGCAAACTCCCAACTGTGTACTCCATGAAGTTACACCTGCAGTCAGCCCAGATGTCAGACCAGCAAGGACAATTCCACTAGCTATGCAGGGTGTCCAAGCTGAGCTAGACAGAATGATGCAGCAAGGAGTTATTTGTCCAGCAGAAGAACCAACTGAATAAGTATCCTCCATGGTAGTAGTTCATAAGAAAAGCTGAGATTATATCAGAATATGTATTGATCTATGAGACTTGAAGAAAGCACTAAAATTACCTCAGCATCCAATGCGTACAGTCGAAGAAGTTGCTGCTCTTATGCCGAATGCTACCATTTTTTTCGGTCTTAGATACAAAAAGTTCATTTTGGCAGATTTTTCTTGGCCTTAAATCTTCATTGCTAACCACTTTCAGTACACCTTTTGGCAGGTACAGATTTTTAAGAATGCCATTTGGGATAAGTTCTGCCAGTGAAGTCATTCAGCATGCAATGGAACTAATTTTTTTCTGGCAATCCATGTGCTATTATAGTAGATGATATTCTTGTAGGAGGCAATGGACATGTTGAGCATGACAGAAACCTCAGGAAAGTTCTCGAATGAGCTCACCAAGTGAATCTTAAGCTGAATCCTCAGAAGTGCAAATTCAGGCTACAAGAAGTTACTTATGTTGGTCATTTGTTTACTAGTTCAGGCTTATGACCATATCCTTCCAAGTAATCAGCAATTCTTGAGATGCCAGCACCAGACAAAGTCCAAGCCCTACAATGTTTTGTTGTCATGGTTAACAATCTAGGCCAGTTATTTGAGATTTGAGCTGACTATCAGCTCTCTTAGCTGAACTGACATGCAAAGATGTAACCTGGTCCTGGTTAAAACAACACCAAAGAGCATTTGATGTCCTGATACAGAGAATTGCCAGTTCACCTGCTTTAAGATACTATGTTGTTCAGCAACCAGTAACTCTTTCTTGTGATTCTTCTAAGTTTGATCTTGGTGGAGTCATTCTTCAAGAGGGTAGACCAGTAACCTATACTTCCAGAACTCTAACCCAAACTGAGATGCAGTATGTTCAAATAGAGAAAGAACCTTTGACAATTGTGTTTGCATGTTCGCAGATCCATGATTAAATTTATGGCTGACCTATTCAACTTGAGACTGAGCACCAACCTCTAGTCACTATTTTGAGAAAGCCTGTGCACACAGGTCTTGCAAGATTTCAACGCATGATGTTGAAATTGCAAAAGTAAAATTTCAATCTTGTTTAAACAAAAGATAAACTTCTTTATCTTGCTGATACTTTATCCAGATCACCCAGAGAAAATAAAAAACACTGAACAGCATGAAAATGAGGAAACCTGATTTTGAAGTCATGGAAAAGAGAAATTTTTCTTCCACACATCTTGATGAGCTTAGAACTCATACAGCTTCAGATCCAATTATCCAGAAACTCAACCACTTCATCAGTTGTATAATTCATACTGTATGCCAGCAGAGATGCTGTGCCATCTAGATACTAAAAGGTAGCTTACAATGCCATTATTGCAGGTGTGCATATATCTCACTTAAAAAAACTGGATTGCTTACTGTAGTTTTGCCCTTCGTATTGTTAAAGTTTTCATCCTATGTATCAGTGATGCAGGCTAGATGTAATGGCTATCAGGTGGTCTAAGCTCTGTTCCCTCAAATACTTGTGGTGAGACCTCTACAGTTTAAATTGTGGGAATGTTGAAGCTCAGATATTGCCTTTGGAAATTCAGCATAGTGGCTCAAGGTTAGGTTATCTATTTCACAGCCCCATAATCCAGGGTTCAATCCTAGCCTTTGTTTGGTCACTGTGTGGAATTTCTATGTTCTCCCTGCATCTGAGGGATTTCTCTTGAGTACTCTGGTTACCCTAAACTTTGCATATATGGCATGTGCACACACATGCACATCTGTTTATCTGCCTATATATATATATATATATATATATATATATATATATATATATATATATGCAGAGAGAGAGTGAGAGAGAGAGAGAGAGAGAGGTCTGGGGGGGTCTATGTTTAATTTGTGAATTTCAGTCAGGATGGTAATCTTCTTCATCAAAACATGAACTGGTGATTTGTTTCACTGATTATTTTCTAAATGAAATATTTGCATTTTGGTTTGTATGTTTGATGCTGTCAGAAGGGGTTATTTTAACTCATTACATCCGAGTGACGCCTCAAGGTGCATCTGCAGTTAACTCCTACTGACATCAGGCATCAAATATTGCTTGTTCATATTTGCATCAATAATTCCTAAACCATGCTATGTACAAGATTTTAAAAGATTTCATCTTAAAGCTTACACAATAGCAAACTCAACTGCATTAATATTTGGCTTCTGTCTAATGCAGGTAAATATACATTAACTGTTGTTTTTATGATGTGAAAATTATAGCTATATAAATTAATCATCATCATCTTTTGGCTGTTCCCATTAGGGGTTGCCACAGTGGATCATCTGTTTCCATTTCTTCCTGTCCTCTGCATCTTGCTCCGTCACACCAACCACCTGCATGTCCTCTCTCACCACATCCATAAACCTTATCTTAGGCCTTCCTCTATTCCTTTTACCTGGTATCTTCATCCTTAACATCTTTTTCCCAATATACTCAGCATCCCCCCTCAGCACATGTCCAAACCAACGTAATCTTGCCTCTCTGGCTTTGTCTCCAAGCCTTCCAACCTGGGCTGACCCTCTAATATACTTATTCCTGATCTTGTCCACCCTTGTCACACCCAGTGCAAATCTTAACATCTTTAACTCTGCCACATCCAGCTCTAACTCCTGCCTTTTTGTCAGTGCCACTGTCTCCAACCCATATAACATAGCTGGCCTCACTACCCTCTTGTAGACCTTCCCTTTCACTCTTACTGGTACTCGTCTGTCACAAATCACTCCTGACACTCTTCTCCACCCACTCCATCCTGTCTGTACTCTCTTCTTCACCTCTCTTCCACACTCACCATTACTCTGAACTACTGATCCCAAGTATTTAAACTCATCCACCTTCGCCACCTCTACTCCTTGCATCCTCACCATTCCTCTATCCTCCCTCTCATTCACACACACATATTCTTTCTTAGTCCTGCTGTTCTTCATTCCTCTTCTCTCTAGAGCATATCTCCATCTCTCCAGGGTCTCCTCCACCTGTTTCCTACTCTCACTATAGATCACAATGTCATCTGCAAACATCATAGTCCACGGGGACTCGTGTCTGATCTCATCTGTCAACCTGTCCATCACCATTGCAAATAAGAAAAGGCTCAGAGCTGATCCTTGATGTAATCCCACCTCTACCTTAAACACATCCGTCACTCCCACTGCAGACCTCACTGCTGTCACACTACCCTTGTACATATCCTGTACCCTTCTTACATACTTCTCTGACACGCCTGACTTCCTCATACAATACCACAACTCTTCTCTAGGCACCCTGTCTTATGCTTTCTCTAAGTCTACAAAAACACAATGCAACTCCTTCTGACCTTCTCTGTACTTCTCCATCAAAACTCTCAGAGCAAACATCGCATCTGTAGTGCTCTTTCCCGGCATGAAACCATACTGCTTATCACTAATCATCACCTCCCTTCTTAACCTAGCTTCCACTACTCTTTCCCATAACGTCATGCTGTGACTGATCAATTTAATACCTCTGTAGTTACTACAGCTCTGCACATCACCCTTATTCTTAAAAATCGGTACGAAAACACTTTTTCTCCATTCCTCCGGCATCCTCTCACTTTCCAAAATTTCATTAAACAATCTGGTTAAAAACTCTACTGCCATTTCACCTAAACACCTCCATGCTTCCACAGGTATGTCATCTGGACCAACAGCCTTTCCGTTCTTCATCCTCTTCATAGCTATCCTTACTTTCTTCTTGCTAATCCATTGCACTTCATGATTCACTATCCCCACATTATCCAACCTTCTCTCCCTCTCATTCTCTTCATTCATCAACCCCTCAAAGTACCCTTTCCATCTGCTCAACACACTCTCCTCACTTGTAAGTATGTTTCCCTCATTATCCTTTATCATCTTTACCTGCTGCACATCTTTCCTAGCTTGGTCCCACTTTCTAGCCAATCGGCACAGGTCCTTTTCTCCCTCCTTAGTGTCCAACCTATCATACAACTCTTCATATGCCTTATCCTTCACCACCTCTCTCTTTGCCATGCACCTCATCTCCTTATACTCCTGTCTACTTCCTTCATCTCTCTGACAATCCCACTTCTTCTTTGCCAACCTCTTTCTCTGTATACTCTCCTGTACTTCCTCATTCCACCACCATGTCTCCTTGTCATCCTTCCTCTGTCCAGATGTCATACCAAGCACCTTTCTAGCCATCTTCCTTACTAGCTCTGCTGTAGTTACGCAGCTATTCGGTAACTCTTCACCGCCACCCAGTGCCTGTCTTAACTCTTCCCTGAACTCCACCTCACAATTACCCTTTTTCAATTTCCACCATTTGATCCTTTGTGCTGCCCTCACACTCCTCCTCCTCTTCTTGATCACCAATGTCATCTTACAAACCACCATCCTATGCTGCCTAACTACACTTTCCCTGGTCACCACTTTCCAGTCTCCATTCTCCTTCAAATTGACCCTCCTACATAAGATATAATCCACCCGTGTGCATCTTCCTCCACTTTTGTATGTTACCCTATGCTCCTCCCTCTTGTTAAAATACATATTCACCACAGCCATGTCCATCCTTTTCGCAAAATCCACTACCATCTGAGCTTCTGCATTCCTTTGTTTAACACTATACCTACCCATCACTTCCTCATCCCCTCTGTTCCCTTTACCAACATGCCCATTGAAATCTGCTCCAATCACCACTCTCTCACCCTTGGGTGCAGTCATCATGACTTCATCCAACTCACTCCAAAAGTTTTCTTTCTCGTCCATTGCACACCCAACTTGTGGAGCATATGCACTAACAACATTCATCATTACACCATCAATTTCCAGCTTCATAAACATTACTCTATCTGACACTCTTTTTCACCTCCAAAACACTCTTAGGATACTTTTCCTTCAGGATAACTCCTACGCCATTTCTCCTCCCATCCACACCATGATAAAACAATTTTAACCCACCTCCGATACACCTAGCCTTACTCTCCTTCCATCTGGTCTCTTGCACACACAATATACCAACCTTCTTTCTGTCCATCATATCGGCTAGTTCTCTCCCTATACCAGTCATACTGCCAACATTCAAAGTTCTGGCCCTCGCTACCACAGTCCTAGCCTTTCTCCTCTCTTCCTGCCTTCAGCCATGCCTTCCACCTCCTCTCCTCCTTCGGCCAACAATAGCCCAATTTCTGCCAGCACCCTGTTGGCTAACAGTACTGGTGGCAGTCATTGTTAACCCGGGCCTCGACCGATCCGGTATGTAAATATTTACTGGTGTCCTCATGAATAATTTGGCCAAGTTTTACACAGGATGCCCTTCCTGATGCAACCCTCCCCATTTATCCAGGCTTGGGACTGGCACAAAGAAATGCACTGGCTTGTGCATCCCCAGTGGCTGGGTTAGCTATATAAATTAATATTTTTCAAAATATCTCAGCAGCTAGGTAATGCAGGCAGAACACCTTAGCCTCAAAAGAAACCTCTCAGCTAGATGAATAAAATGATGCTGACAGTATGTGTGTAACTTGAGTAGTTATGAGATATTTTAAGTTGTTTACAAAATATTTCAAATGTAATAGTTACTGTATTTGCTGCGACTTATAAAATTCAGTTTAAGACCTACAATCTAAAGAATACTGCCACTATAAAAAAGAGTTTGTGCTGAAGAGGTTGCCATTTATACATCTTTCATAATCCCTATGATTCCAGAGATATGAACATTTGCTTGAAATGTGAGGGCATAATTTGATTCTGTCAAAAGACTTAGGCTCCACCCATTAGAAGTTACAGTGCAAACTTCCTGAGCATCATTGGAGTGAATGAGTTAAGATGTGAAATTATGTTTGTTCTTTTATCTGCTGTGGGTGTACTTGAATGGTGTGTATGCTTGCTGTGGTATGAAATGCATTGTGTACATGTTCACAGTTATAAGATTGTAAGACAGTGTGTTGGGAGGGTAAGGAGGTTTCTCCTAACCCAACATATTATATGATCTCAATGTTTGTATATTTAGTGGTACAAGGGTATACATTCATCCTTGCCCTTACCTGTGATCAAGGCAGTGGCTGAAAAGCATTTGAGGTAGATCATGTGACTCACTTAATTGACAAATGAATTATTAAAAACAAAAGGCGGCACAGTGGTGCAGCGGTTAACGTTGTCGCCTCACAGCAAGAGGTTCTCCGGTTCGATTCTCAGCTGGGGTGCCTTCTGTGTGGAGTTTGCATGTTCTCCCTGTGTTCGCGTGGGTTTCCTCCGGGTACTCCGGTTTCCTCCCACATTCCAAAGACATGTATCTGGAGCATTTCTCCCCGGGCCTCCACTGAAAACAGGCTCTGTGGAACCTAGTCGGACATTCCCGGTCAACAAATGTTAAATAAATAAATAAAAATAAATAAAAGATCTGATGTTTGACTGGGTTGATGCTGTGGTACATCTGATTATCATTGGCATATGCCGTCCTTTGAGACAGCTGAACTTTCTGGTTATCTTATATGTGCACATAATTCCAAAATGCAAAGGAGAAGAAGAGTTAAAGTTAAGGAATTAAAGTTTGTCCTTTTCAGCTGAGGCCAGTAGATATGAAGGGAGCACAAGCCGGATCATAGAGATGTGGAAGGATTATTCTGAACTGGTAGGACAGAGTGGGAAGGAGGGGCCCAGGCAACAGATTGTGAGGACTGATTGTGAGGACTAAGTACTCCCTGGATTTCTGAAAGTGTATTTTCTGCACATGAGTTGTGAGCCCATGGACTGGACTACAGGAATGGGTGGTGGTGGATGGGGAATCTACTTTCAAGAACGCATGGGGCAGGTGAGAAAAGTGTAGACAGAAGGCAGAGATGAAATAGAATGGAGAATGCTAAGGCACTTAAAGGGGCAGACCAGAAAGATTTATTGAGTCCTTTTGCTGTCAAGAAAAATGTACTATAATGTAATAAGACTCTGGGATCATTTGCTATTAAATCTTGTTGCAGCAGGCCATACTAGAATAAAAGGAAATTAGTCTGTTTTCAGCAAGTAAACAAAATTCAAGTAACAGGGAAAGAAGTATTCATAATTATCATAAGGTTAAAGCTGGAATGTTCCTTTTAAGTATACAGTTGAGATGGAAAGTCAAAGAAAAGTGAATGCTTACCTACATTAAAATAGCAAACATAAAAGGCTAACATTAAGCCTTAAAAAATGGGGTTATAATTACAAGTTACCACAGTCCTTACAAACTGAGGTGCAACTGTTATGTAAACATGCAGATACATATAAAAATGTCCTTTTCCATGTACATGACTGTGTTTATTACAGAAACATTTTACTATATAACACCAACAGGTAAATGTCAACTTGACAGAATAGAAAACTTTAAAAATTACTGCTTCAGATAGTCATGCATGTATTTCTTTTGCTCAGAACAATCAGGAACATTCCTGTTTGAAGTGCCTGAGGGGGAGGAAAAGCTTTGCTTACCACACATCATAAAAAAAAAAAAACTTTTAGCTATTAGAAAATATGAGAGCTATTAAAAGGATAATTTCTCTTATAGATTATATTAATAAAGAAATTAAAGAAACAGTCATAATTGGCTTAGATATAGAGAAAGCCTTTGAGTCCCTAAATTGGAACTATTAATTCAAAATTCTGGTGTTATTTGAATTTCCTCCTTCCTTCGTTCATCTACTAAAGAATATATATATATAAATATATAAATATATATATATATATATATATATATATATATATATATATATATATATATATAAATAATTTAGCTTATGTTAAGCTAGGTCCTTTATCTATACATATAACAAAGGGTACTAAACAAGGATGTCCCATGTCACCGATTCTATTTGCTTTGGGTATTGAAATATTGGCAGATTTAATACGTAACAATACAAAAATCAAAGGAGTAGATGTTTATGAACAATACAATTCTAAAGTAATGCTCTTTGCTGATGGCATATTATTAACATTGCCCAATACAAAAGAGACATTAGAAGAATTAGATATTTTAATTGACACATTTTACAGGACTTCAGGACTCCATTTCAATAAATCAAAATCAAAATTTTTATTTTTAAATAAAAAAAAAAACAGAATTGCAGACGAAGGGGAATCACATTATAGGGAATCAAGAATCTACCTTAAGATATCTAGGAATTGAGTTATGCAAGGATAATAATGAGTTAGTCTCAAAAAACTACAATAATATCATCAACACAATTAAAATCACTGTGGAAAAATGGAACAAAATAATATTAACATTTGAAGATAGACTACAGTTAATAAAAATTGTTTTACTACCCAAGATGCTATATATAGCTTTGGCAATACAACTGTTATCAGAAAGGAATATACTCAAAGAAATAAACTCATGCCTAATAAAATGTTTATGACTTCCCAAAAGAAACAGAAAAGCTTTAATACACCATATCAGACCATGGAAACAGGGCGGATTGCACTTTTCTGATATAGAAATATATATAAAAGCATCAATATCTAAAACAATCTCAGACTGGATAAGTCCAAATTATTCTGCAAATTTGAAAGAATTACTAACTGTAACATCAATAAATGAATTTGATTTACAAAAAAAATTTCAAACAACAGATAAAAACAATTTGACATGGCACATATTATGTATTAGTATGCAATATAACATAACTAAGCCCACTAAAACTTATAGGTTCATAGGTAAGTACTAGGCTATCTGCCTATGGGCATTTATACGCCTAGCCACAGAGTGATGGCTTTCGCCTCCCCATTAGATTAGTAACCTGGGCCTCTGTCAGCAGGGCTCCTGAAGTGATCCCAGGGTAGAACTTACCATTACCCATCCACTCATCAAGATTTCTCTTGAAGATGGTCAGAGAGGAGCTCTGTTGAATATGGATTGGGATTCTATTCCAGAGTGAGGGGAACTGCTGGGACAGGAATCTATCCCTTCAGCATGTCCTGTTTATTGTTGTACATAGGTTCAAGTCGCTAGAACGAGTGGTTCTGAGGGATCTGGTTTTTTTGAGGTGAAGCATGTCCATTAGTTCAGGGTTTGACATGGTCCTATAGGTCAGGCATAGGTCATCTCTGAGCAGACGGTAAGCGACTGAGAAGAGCTGGAGCTTTTTTAGTCATGCTTCATAGGGTAATTGTTTAAGGCCCTTAATCCTCTTAGTGAGGTACTTCTGTGGTCTTTCTAGTTGTTGCAGGTGTCTAGTGAGGTACATCCCAAATGGGGCATTGTACTCTATTATGGGCCTAATGAGTGAGGAGTAAAGGGGCACAGTCACCTCCTTGGATCTGGATAAGAAACCCTTTGTGATCAGGTGTGCCACATAGAAGGATTTCCTGACCATTTTGGCTATGTGGTTATCAAAGGAGAGCATGCTATCTACTTGGGTACCCAGGTCCCTAATTACTTCTTCTGTACTTAGTGGATTCCCATCTATGTGGTAGTTTGTAGGTACTTTGTTTTTCTCAAATGGGACTACTATGCATTTTTTGGCATTTAGCTTGAGACCGTGACTTTGACCCTAGGTGCTTGTCTCTGTGAGAACCTTTTGCAGGATGTCTGTGTCACCTGGAGAGTCAATTATTGCACCCAGTTTACAGTCATCTGCGAACTTGGTTAGCCACAGTCCCTCCGCCTTTGCCTGTACTTCAGAGAAATATATACCAAACAGGAGGGGTCCCAGGAATGAGCCCTGTGGGACTCCGATTGTGACTGGTTTAGAGTCAGACATGGCACCTGCCACTCTTACCATGTGGGTTCTGTCTGAGAGCCAATTGGTAACCCATCTCATGACATGGGGGTTGATATTTAAGCTGGTGAGTTTGTCTATGATTTCTGAGTGTGGGATGGTGTTGAACACCTTAGCAAGGTCCAGAAATGCTGTGTGGACCACCTTCCCTTCATCTACGGCCTTGGTGACTGTTTCAAAGAAGTTCACCAAGTTTAGGAGGCAAGATCTGCCTTTAACAAAGCTGAACAGGGTGGGGTCCAGTGTCTGGAGGTTCCCAATGTCCCTGTTAATGAGCTCCATGATAATGCGTTCCATGGCTTGGGAGACCAAGCTAGTCAAGCTTATAGGGCGATAGTTCCCAGGGTTAGTTGTAGCACCACCTTTGTGGAGTGGTACGACTGTTGCTGTACGCCATTCTTTGTGTACATAGCCTGTAGAGAGGCTGAGTTTGAATAGTGATTTGAGATGGGGGGGTTAGTTCATTTTGAAGCTCGTGTAAGACACAACCTGGGATAGCATCTGGTCCCATTGATGCTGTGTTTTTGGCCTTTGCAAGGGTTGTCTTTACTTGTGTGTCTGAGATATCTGGAGAGCCACATTCTTCTGGGATGGGTGCTAGCCCCTTTGGTGGAGAGGGGGGGGGTGAAGTTTGCACTGAATTTGTCAGCCAGGATGTTGGCAATGTCGGTTGGTTCAGTGTATTTATGGCCATTATGCACTAGCTCCGAGCATATCTGAGAGTTTGCCCCTAGACTCTTGACATAGTTAAAGAAGGCCTTGTGGTTATCCTTAGAGTCATTGGCTATTTTTCTTTCGAAGTTGGCCTTGGATGATTTAATGAGGGAGCTCAGTTTTTTACTGATGTTAATCAGAGATGCCTTCTTATTTTGGGATTTTGTTCTATCTTGCAGGAGTTTCCTCCTTCTGTTGTAAAGTTTATTTATGGCCGGGGTCCACCAGACTGGCTTCCTCTTTTTTGAGGAATTGGTCTTGGTTTTTCTTGGGATGGCTCAGTTCATGCATTCTTGAAGGTGTTCATAGAATGCACTTGTAAAGGATTCTGCTGATGGGTCATCATTTTCCATTTGATTGGGAGCTTTGAAACTTCCCACCTCAGTCTTGAGGAGTGTGAAGTTGGCGTTAGAGAAGTTTTTTACCTTGATTTCCTTGACTGGGATGTGGATGTTTAGTGTGATTAGTTTGTGATCTGATCTTACCAATGACGAGTTTACCTCAGGTGTGGAACATAGGTTCCCCATGTTGGTGATGACCAGGTCCAGTGGTCATCTTTTATGATTAATTATTACATTGACTCATTTTGGAAAATTAGTAATGGAAATATAGATTTAAAAATCTGGTTTGAGCTTTTAACACCATTCATAGTTACAAAGAGCTATCCACATAAAATATACGGAGAAATAATTCATTCCTGGGAACAGAAAGGATTTGTTTGTTGGTTTCAATGTATGAAAGAACTAAAAGTTCTGGATATGCAAAGAGTAGAAACAACATACAAAATTCCACAACAAGATTGGCTAACTATGCAAAGCATTCTGACCTATTTGCAAGATTTATGCAGAATAATTAGTAATTCTTCATTTAAAGAAATACCTAAACTTACGAAATAACTATATGAAATCATATATAATGATTATGACATGGGAAATAGTATTTTGAAATTTTACAAGATATTGATAAATTATATAACAGCACCCAAATCCTCATATAAGAATTATATAACTAAAGGACACTCATTACAGCTAACTGAAGAAATTAAATCAACTATTTTATTATCAATAAAGCATACATCCTTTACACAATAAAGGAAAGTTTTTAATTGGAAATGCTTGCAAAGAGCATTCTTTACACCAGATAGAATTACTAAAATTAATTCTTCCACAAAGTGAATATGTTGGAGGTGTGAGCAAATACACAATGCAGACTGGAATCACATTTTTTTGACTGTGTTAAAGTTAAGCCATTTTGGAATGGTATTAAAACTTTTTACAAGCTTTATTTAATGAATCATTTAACTTATCTAAAGTTCTACTATTATTAAATGTGTACGAAGGTCCTCATTTGAATGAGTCAAATATGTATCTAGTTTGGACAATACATGCAATCTCAAGGAAGTGTATAACAAGAAGATGGAATACAAACAGAATTCCGACTTTGGAAGACTTCTATAGCCTACTGAAGACCGCAGCATTGTTGGAAATTAAAATTAAAGAATTAAGGATTCATCCTAAGCCACTTATTAACAAGCCATGGAAAAAAGTCTTATCATTAATTGACACTTTACAATAACTGAATAGATATACTCTGATAACTAGATTGTTATACATATAAAGTAATTGTATATATTGAGCTCTGTTATAGTGTCAGGCTGATGTAAATAGTGTACATAGTTGTTTAAGATGTTATATACAAATACTATGGAATTTATTCAACTGTATTTGAAAAATAAAAAAAAATTGAGAAAAAAAAAGAAATTATGAGAGCTAGGAATTTCACAAATCTAGGTAGGAATGTGAAGCCAGATAAGAAGCACAGGTAATAATGAGGAATAGTTAAAGCAGTCATTTATAAGGGTTGTTTATTACTTTGTTTTTAACTATTGTTCAGCTTGGTGAAGTAGACTACAGTGGTCCTTTTCTATCTATGACCTTGTTGTTATATATAGAATATTAGAAATAAGTAAAAGTAAGTGCAGTTACTGCAGCTGTCCATACTCTAAAACACATCCCTGAAAAAGTAATAAATATTTGTGTAGTTATATGAGTCAGCATGTTACCATTTGTTAGTGAAAACTTTATTTCAGGCACCTTTATTATCTTTGTACCAGCTTAGAAGTAACTTGTAATACCTTTATTTTAGTTACAGAGATGTACTTTATAGCCCTTAGGTCCCTGTATTTAATTAATTAATTTAATCACGTATTTTCTTTCATGGACAGGAGAAGTCTAATTCAGTGTAGAAACCCTTTTCAGTGGAGGCCCAGGGAGAAAGTTGCATTGGTACAATGTCATGCAGAATACAATATAAATGAATACACAAAACTTAGTACTGTCTTTATAGTGCAGTACTACAAAATGTCAGACAGTACCATTAATCTGGTTCACATTACACACTGAAAAAAGTATATATTGACACTGGTACAATCACAGTGTCATGCTGAAATGGAATATATTATATAAACGCATTTGTTGTGGAACAGTTATAAACACGGATATGCAGGAGTAAATATATAGATGTCTGTATTAAAGAGGGAGTTAGACAAGTTACTCAGGGTGCATTAGTGTAGTGTAGCCATTAGGGGGTGCAGAAGTAAGCAGAAAGTTAAAGACGTAACAATGTTAGTTGTGGACAGTACTGTCAAATAGTGTTAGTAGAAGAGTAGAGATTATAATAAATCAATAATCCATGACTGTTTGTGGGTATATCAGGATTTACCCACAGTTAGTGTGGTTTGATCATGAGGGAAAAGCTTGAGTGATTAAACAAAGCCAGCTGTAGGTAAATCCTGATATACCCACAACCAGGATTGGCTTATTGCTTTTACACAATAACATTATTTAAGAAAGAAATTACTTACTTTTCTTAACTAATGCAATTGTATAAGGACACTTCTATCTTCTTCCACATTGTGTTCACTATATTGCTATACTGCCCACGTGTATAGGGTGTAACGTTCCCACGCTTAAACAGTACATCAGTGCAGGAGAAGCAACAGAGAAAACAGAATCTCTGCTGCTGTTTGCTTAGTTTTTTTTAAGTGTTAAAAAACAGACAGAAGGCAGTGTAAAAATATGACAAAATCCATTATGTTTCTGTTTTAGTTTTGCAGAATGTACCTGATTTTTTCTCATATTTTGGTGTGCTGTCAATAGCACATGCCAGTAGAAAAGTCTGGCCGCTCAGTAGTATTTCAGTGACTGGACACTTTTCTATTGGCATATGCTCAATTTACAACAGGCAAGCAGGATAAGATGTCCAATCAACATGCTTGTTTTTAAATGGCAATGAGCCATTGTATAATAATAGTTACAAGAGACTTAGGCTTTATACATTTTATTTTCAGTTAAGTCTTCACTGTTTATTACTAACACCCAAATGCTTTGAGTAGGAGAAAGAGACATGTGGGAAAGAGGTAGTAAGGCAGAGGTTTGTTTGTGTTACCAATAGCCTGGCAGGAACAAGAGCATTGTCAGAAGACCATGAGATGGTCTTTTAAATGACCTTTGAAAGTGGACCGACTATTATTGAATCTTAGTGGTAGATGCACTGAGTTCAGTAGTTTGGGAATGTGAAATGAATAAAGGGCTTTCTTGCTGTTATTATGGTAGGGCTTTTTCTGCTTCTTGAGGGAAAAGTTTGTTTGGAAGTCATTTTTTAAGCTACGACACCTGTTAGGGTTATGTACATGTTTGTCCTAGTGCTACATTAAAGTTTTTAAGAATTGTTTTCTACTCTGCTTACAGGGCATAGTTAACTGTGTTTGCTAATATATGCTTTTCCTGTACAAACTACTGCATTTACTTTTGGTGTTACATTAGTTGTTTAAAAAGTAGTATCTGCTCTGCTTTCAGGGCTTAGTCAGCTGGGAATACTGTTATTGCTACACTGGTTATTTGTTGTCTGTGTTATACCTCACTTATCCTTCTGATTCTCTAGGATTTTTTTAGGTTTGGTTTCTCATGTCTTTTCTTACTTTCTTGGTATAACCTATTGTATGTTTTCCCCCTTATCTCTTGCAGCGTCTCCCGATGGGTTAAACATTCTGTGGTCATCCCCTGCCCAACAGACTCGCCCAACAAAATACCTTGTGAAAGTGTTATAAATCTGCTTAAGTTACCTGCCTGAAGCAGCTCCAAAAACAAACAAAAAACACAGCTTTCTAGCTCAACTGTAGGTGTTCCTTCTACTGTAATTTATCCACACTTTGAATGTGTTTTTAAGATTATCTGCTTTTTAAAAAGTGAACTGCTCCTTATCATTTAAAGTATTACTAAAGGGCAGGTGAGCACACACACTTTAGTTTTTTTGGCTGTAGTAACTTACTTTGAACACCAGGAGCAGAACACCAGCAGTCTGCCATATTCCTTGTTATTTTAAATAACAATAGTACCAATAGCTTTTAGTTTAATGTTATTTTAACTCTCAATAGTTCCAGTATATGTAGGTTTGTTTAATGTTGTCAGCCACATTCTAGAGTGCTATTTAACCCCTAGTATGTCTTCTGTACCATTTGTCTCCTGTTTTTAAATTTATATCTGCAACATTTCCATCTCTGGCATGCTCTCTTCTTACCTCTTCAGCTCTGATTTTCACAGTTGCTTCATTGCTGATTGTTATTTTCAGTGCTGTTTCACACTGCTGACCTGGATCTGCCTGTTCCGCTTGCCCTTGCTCCACTTGGGTTTACTCTGCTCCCCTTCCCTACCCCATCCCCACCCACCCCACTACAATTTCCTTTGTACCATCTACTCCCTCCCCTTCCATCCCCAACATCCACTGACAAACTTCTTCCTTTCAGACTCAAAATCTATCACTTCATTCCCCTACTATTACAGTCTGTCTATAAACCTCTATTACTTCCTTCTCCAACATCCACTGACAAACTACTTCCTGTCAGACTACAAATACATCACTTCCTTCCACTACTATTACAACCAGTCTATAACCCCTACACCCTCCATCAAAAATGAAACACCTTATCATTACCAGTGCACTCCTACTTCTTCTCTCTGCTATAACCTCTTATCACTCACACCTTCCTTATTCTCTTTTATGCTGTCCTACCTCGAAAAGCTTTGACACTCATTCTACACCTTCCTATTTTCATATCGCCCCAGCCCTTTTCAACCTCTCCACCTCTTCTCTGCACAAACTGTCTATATTTCAAAAGCATCCTCCTACCTACAAATCTAAACCCAAGTTACACAAACTACATCTATGTACTACTGTACTCCCTCTTCCCACTAATAACTTACTCATATCTGGGGATGTCCACCCCAACCCTGGACCATCCCCCTCTCCCCTCAAACACCCCCCTTATCTTTTACCTCCCTTCCTTCCCCAAATACTTCTCATCATACCCAGCCGCTTACACTAAACTCATCCATATACAAGAACCTGGCAATATACTCTCTAAATATTCAAAGCCTAACAAACAAAATCACCAGTTGCCATGCCTGGATAATGCATACAAACCCTCACATCCTTTCCTTATCTGAAACCTGGGTTAAGCCACATAGATCTAACAATGAAATTCTCCCACCAGGCTATAATATCTATAGCTCTGATAGATTACCAAAAAAAGGGGGTGGTCTAGCCATCCTCCACTCCAGTAGCCTCAGTCTCTCATCTTTCCTCACACCCATCCCTGACGTTCACCCAGCTGAACTCATCATCCTTAACTGCCACCTTAACCCTCACAAAAAATTAGCTGTTGCTGCCATCTATATCCCTCCTGGAAACAATTCATCCCCATTAGAGAATATCTTATCCTGGTTTTCCCACAATGTTCCCTATGAAACCCTTATCTTAGGTGATGTTAACCTATATTGGTCTAAACTTAAAACTGACTCTCCAGAACTCAGCATCAACTTGCATGGTTTCCATCAACTGATATTTTCGCCCACCTGCCTCCATAAAAACTTATCCTCCGGCTCCATAATTGAATGGATATTCATCAACTCCCCTCACAAATACCAAAACCTCACTACCCTACCAGACAAACTCAGCGACCACTTTCCTATCTCAGTCCTTAGATACACCATCTAACTCCCCAAATCCCACCTTTATAGAGATTGCCGAAAACTCTCTAATTTTAATGTAGTCCAATTCAGCTCTGTTCTATCCACAATTGACTGGTCCATCCTTAAACAAATCCCTCTCAATGATGGCAGTTACTAAGTTCAATAGCATCTTCCTGAATACCCTGAACTTCCTTGCTCCCTCTAGGAATGTTAGAATAAAACCCAATTATGCTCCCTGGATCTCAAAAGAAACTAAGTCCCTTATGCTAAAAAGAAATAGAGCGTGGAAAGGCTGGATCAAAACAAAGGAATTACTTCAGCTACATAATTATAGACACCTCAGAAATCTTACAAAAAAAAAAACAATAATGACAAAAAGTCCTTTTATAACTCTGCACAAATTCAATAACAAATCCAACCCTCGCAAGTTATTGTATACTACTAACAAAATTCTCTTTCCAGGCTGCCCCTCAACTCCCTGCCCCTACCCAAATACATCTCCTTTGGAAACTGCTACTCTTCTCAATAAACACATTATTGAAACCAGTCAAACACTCATACCTTCCAACTGTAACACAACTTCTCTGCCTACCCCTCCCAATCCTTCTAACAAACAACTATTCTCTTTACATCCGGTTCCTACTTCCTACATCAGATCTCTTCTTCACAAACTCAAACCCTGCTCTCTCTCCACTGACAATCTACATCTTACCTTCCTCAAACTTGCTGCTGACTCCATTGCCTATCTAGTATCTATAGTAATCAATAGATCTTTTCAGGAATCCACCATCCCTACCCTATGGAAATCCTTTTTCACTATTCCCCTGCATAAAGGTGGAAACTCTACAGACCCATCTAACTACTCACCTATAGCTATTCTATCTCACCTCTCTAAGATTCTTGAAAAATGTATCCACTCACAACTATTCAACTACCTCCTCCAGCATAAGCTCTTTACTCCCACTCAGCATTGTTTACGTCCTAACCACAGCACAACTACTGCCCTCTTATCCTTTACACATACCATTGCAGAGGCCCTAGACAGTAAGAAACCCATGCCCTCTTATCCTTTACACATACCATTGCCGAGGCTCTAGACAATAACAAACTCATATCATGTCTCTTCCTTGACCTTTCCAAAACCTTTGATACAGTCTTCCATACCCTACTGCTATCTAAACTTGCAGACCTCAATCTATCTTCTTCCTCCCTTGCCTGGTTCTCCAGTTACTTATCCTGGAGGCAGCAATCTGTTAAATGGCTCTCTTCCACTTCTCCATTCATACCTGTCCCAACCAGGGTACCACAAGGTTCTGTCCTGGGTCCCCTCCTATTTAATGTCTTTACCAATGATCTCTATACTTCTTGTAAACAATTCTTTCTAATCCAATATGCAGATGACTCAACTCTCATCTCCATCTCAGACAATATCGCCAATCTCCACATTCTTACTCAACAGACCTTCCTATCTACTGAACAGTGGTTGTCCAGAAATCTACTCATTCTCAACCCTAAAAAGACCAAACTTTTATGCTTTTTCCCCTGATCTCTCTCTCACCTCAAATCCATCTTTACTATTACTGCCTCTAATAACACTGTTATCCAACCTGAAGCTCACACTAAACTCCTTGGGGTCGTCATAGATGATGAACTCAAATTCAACTTGAACATCCTTCAAAGCATAAAAAAGACTCACCAGAAACTTGGTTTACTGTATCGCAATAAAAAATTTCTCACTGCAAATAACAGACTCTCCCTTGCAGAAGCTCTTCTCCTCCCCTCCCTTCTATATGCTGCCCCAGTACTCACCAATATCCAAACTACTACTTTAAACAATCTCCAACAAACTTACCACAAGATAGCTAGATTTATCACAACCTCTCCATACAATACACATCACTGCCTTGCCCTAAATACTCTTCACTGGTTAGAATTCCCCCATCTTCTACTGCTGTCACAACTTCAAATGTTACATTTCATTCTTTGCAAACCTTCATCCTGCCCTGCTCTCTCTTCCTTCATTTCTATCTACACTCCTCCACGGACTCTCTGTACTTCTAATCAGCAACTACTTCAAATCTACCAATCAAAAAATAGCTGGCAAACTCCTGCATAAACACTCTGTCACCCAAGCCTGGAAAAAACTCTCAAGAGACATTTGTTCCACCATTCACCCATCCCACTTTAAAGAAAACCTCAAACTTCATCTACTCAACTCCGAAATATGTCCTTGTTAAGCCCCTACTTAAGCTCCCCACAACCCTACTATATACCCTTTCAGTCCCTCCTCATACAGCTAAGTTCTCCACTATTGTGGATACTTATTAAATTCTACAATAAATACCGTTGGACTTAACTCTCTTTGTAAATATGCAAAAATATATTTTTAGTCAGAAAAAATACTGATATGTATATATCATGTGTTTACATTTCTGCTTTGTTTCTCTAACATTCTTATATAACTGATTTTAACCATATTTTTGACTCGTGTTTGACTCTCTGTATACTGTTTGTGGTTTTTTTTTTGAGCTTTTCTCCTCAGGTCTCCACTGAAAATGGGCCACAAGCCCAGCAGGACCAACCTGGTTAACAAATGTCAATAAATAAATAAATAAATAAATAAATTGTGGGCTACAAGTAGTTGTGAGTAGCGGAGGAGATGAGGTAGCTCTCATCAGACAGGCTTTTCAACCAGTACTGTATCAAATTAGTATTTACTGTGTATATATGATGTATATCATTGCCTCAATTGACACAACTCTAAATCATGTTCCATGCTGTCTCCTACGTACAACCATGGATATCATTTTGTCTCTTAATCTGGGGCAGGTAATGGAGACCTGTTCTCCAACACCTCCAATAAAGACATTACGATAGAATGCCAGTCCAGCCAGCAACAAATCAGTGACTATACTGTATGTGTTGCTGGACAGTGACCATGCATTTGTTAACAAAGCTTGGTTTGGCATCATCTGAGGGCTGATTCTTGAGACAATTGTACTTCCAGGATTTTTTGCTTATATAGTAGTCTAGGTCAGAAAGGTCCAACAGTGGGGTAGGTATATTTTTTATCCCCATCATTAGGGTGAGTGTTGACCAGGGGTGTGATTATGTAGAGAGCCATAACAGTGATTTGTATTTTCTATTTTTATCCAGGCTCTAACATGTATGTACTTGGGCAGGTGATGGGGAGAAGAGTGCAGAGGGCCATATGCAAAGAATGTCCTCACACTTCTACATGGGGCATTCCCACCAAGCAGCCCTGTCCCTCCCCTTGCAGCATGAGCAGGGACACCTCTGGTCTCCATCAGGAAAACTGCAATGTTTAGTGTAGCCTGAGTGTATAAGAACATATTCTACTCACCAGGAGAGGCAGGCAAGCCATGGTCCTTTCATTCCTCCCCCTCCATGCAGGGGCTGCTAAGTGAAACCCAGTCACCTGGGTTATAGTCACAACATCATTTCTTTGCACCATGAATCCAGGCTGGGTTTTCTGAGGTGATTGCCACAGCAAACCCATATACATGGGTATATTTTGGACTTAGTGGTCTGGCTGGGTATGTCAATGAGTTACCTGGTGTTGGAGCTAGTTACAGGGCCTGATCACAGTTTCCTTCACTTCTTGGCTGATTTCCCTAGGCTGACACTTACAGATTAAGGTCTGATTGTCTGTAGGAACCGGAATCACATAACACATGCTTCACTGGTATTCATCAGCATGTGCAGGAGTTCAGTGCAGTGGTTATGAGGCTATCAACGCATATAACATGGTCTAGACTTCCTCTCTCAATTTGTTACCCCAAATTGTTTATGCCATGGTCATCTTGTGCAACACAACTCATGGCATGATCTTAGATGCACGGGGCAAGTTTAGTGCATAAATAGAACCGACCTCACCTTCTGCAGGAATGTCTTACACTAGATAATCATTACTCTGTTTACCAGGCTGCGGTAACCCAAAAGAAATCTGTTTTTATCTTGAAAAATCTCAGTGGTAGCAAAACATCCAGCACCATTCTTTTGAGTGGTATCTAAGCTGAGAAGACCATCCTGCCTTGCCATTTGGAAGATTTTCTCTATTGAAAAATGAAAGCTCACTGCTAGACATTTTGCTTCTAATCTAAGCTTCATCGGATCTAGGGTTGTCACATGTAGGCTGATAGGATTGCATCTTATTTATGGTCTGATTACCAGTTATGATGAGTTTATTCCCTCTGATCACTAGAATGCATTTGACCACCACTGGACTACATTCTTGTCCAACCATACTTGTAACATGTGTCTTGGTTGCTTGGATGTCTTGGGCCCATCCTTTTGCTATATTATCACACTGACCGTGAAGTCTGGAGTTTGGGCCTCGAACATCAAGGAGGAATCAGGGAAGGATGATAATAATTTTGACTACTGCAGATCCATCTCCAGCCTTCCCCTCTTTGGTAAGGTTCTTGAGAATATCACCGATTTGCAAATGAACTCCTTTATGAATCTTAATAAAATCTATGCCCATATCCATGATATTTTCCTGAAGTGTTTGGCCAATTACTGTGATATTTCAGTTGTATGACAGATTTTTCTGCTGTTTAATTGGTTGTATCTAGAGGACTGTGCTCAGAAGTAGCCACAGTGCTGTATTTTGACTGTGTTGATATTTGCCTTTTATATATATATATATATATATATATATATATATATATATATATATATATATATATTTTTTTTTTTAATATGTGTGTATGCATGTATGTATATACATATTCTGGAATTTAGAGTGGCACAGTAATGGAGCGGGTAGCATTGTCACCTCACAGCAAAAATGTTTCTGGTTCAGTTATCAGTTGGGGAGCCTTATGTGTGGAGTCTCCATGTCCTCCCTATGTTATATTGTATTTTCTGTGATATCTCCAGTTTACTCTCATGTTGCAAAGACATACAGTAAGTGGACTGGACACTCTAAATTCACCATAGATGTAAGTGTGCTTGCATGTGTGTGGTATGAATAAACAACCATGGCATGGCTAGCCACCTGGTGGTGTGGATATTGGCTGTAGATGGTCACAACTGACATGACACCCTGACCCCAAGTGCAAAAATGGGGAAAAAAAGGGGTTATGGATGGATGGATGGATGGATGGATGGATGGATGGATGGATGGCTGGATGGATGAATATGTTGACATGCTCCTGTTAAGATATGTTATCTGAAAGAAACGTTTAAACTTACACTATTACACCGATGACATGTATTTCAAAGAAAAATTTAAACTTACACTATTACACTGATGACATGTATCTCCACCTCATTTTCCTTCAGGATTTTATGGCAGCCTTAAACAAATTTACCTCTGATTTGAAATGCATCCACAACTGGATGGCTGATAATCAGATAAAGCACAATACAAACAAGACAATCACTATGGCCATTCTTGCTACCCTTCATAATTCATTTACTCTAGTCTTGTCACCTGACATCAGCTATAATAGTGACATTCTGGAATTTGTGTCAGAGGTACACAGTTCAGGTGTGATAGCCGATCCTCTGCTTACTGTCATGGACCAGATTTCTAGTGTTACCACATTTGCTTGCCATCATTTAAGGATTATTCCCTGATTAAACATCTAATTACTTTAAGTGACTTACATGTGGCTGTCCATGCACTGGTATTCTCTCATCTGGATTGCTGCAATGCCCTGTATTTAGGATTACCAGAGTTTGAGCTAGACTGATTACAACTGCTGTGCAGTTACTTTCTGGGGTATTTGTATATCAGCATTTTACTCTGATGCTGCAGAGACTGCATTGGTTGCACATTCAGTCTTATATTACCCATCCTCATTTAGGCTGATCTTGCGCTTCGCAAGTTAGCCCCCCCCCCTCAGTTGAGGAAACATTTTAACTAATTGTGGCATGATTGTACTCTTTACACTTCAAAGCACAGATTACTTAAAGCTTTCGGCTACTGTTTTCAGTGTAATATTCTTTTGTGCATAAAGACCCAAGTCTTCGGTACCTCTTGCCAGAGTAACTTAGGATGATCCTAATACTTAACAATTTCATATGGCTTTTTAAAACATGCATTGCTGAACTTTTTTATGAGGGTAAGCCATATCTTAATCCCTGTAATTTTGTAGTTTTGTTTACAACTTAAGCTTTATGCTTTGCAACACTTCATAGTTAATACTCACTTAAGTTAATTTGCATTTGAATTTATTTTAAATTAATTTGAATTAGAAGCTATCTTATAATGTCTCAGAGATGGCATTGATATGTACTGACTTTATATTGCTGAATAATGAAATGCCAATTTGCAGATGGTTACCTGCCAACACTGAGAGTAGACTTAGTTAACCATATTTATAGTGCATTGCATGAACGTCTAATTTTATGACTATAAAACATTAACAAACATTATTTCAAGTATGCAGGCATGCACAGCAGTAATACATATATAAGAAATAGGTATTAACAATAAAACACATGTTGCGCAAAGAAATTGCACTGCTTGGAATCCCTGCTTGCTAAATAAACTCCAAGGTTGTTTTATTGCAGACGAAAAAGGAATACTTGGGTTTACAGCAAAATCAGACATTTTAAAACAAATATCAGCATGAACTCAAAAACCAGTAGAACCAGCATTCTGACACCAGCCACAAGTCAAGAAGAATTCATTTATTTCTGGTTGAGTGCTTTCTTCCCTTGGTAGGGACTTCTTCAGAACAATTAATACAAGAAAAACCCAGCACATATATACCCATGGTACAAATTAATGATATCATATAATTAATTGATTAAAGAACAGTTTGCTAAAGCAATAGTTGCCAAATAACCTTACTTACAATAACACCAACAACAACAATACTGCCATATATGTTTAAATTATGTTTTAAAAATTAAATAAACTTTAAAAAATTATATTTAATAGTTAAAATAATATGTCTGTTTATTAAATTACATTAAAAACTCAGTGTATTAAAATGTAAAAATACACTTAGTTTTTAATGTAATTTAATAAACAGACATATTATAACTATTAAATAGCATTTTTTAAAGTTTATTTAATTTTTAAAACAAAATGTAAACATATATGACTGTATTGTAGTTGGTGTTATTGTAAGTAAGGTTATTGTGCAACTATTGCTTTAACAAACTGTTCTTCAATCAATTAATTATATGACATCATTAATTTGTACCATGGGTATATATGGGCTGGGTTTTTCTTCTATTAATTGTTCTGAAAAAGTCCCTACCAAGGGACAAAAGCAAAATCAGACATTTTGCCTAATCAAAGTTAGTAAGGGCACAGAGGCAATATACTAATGTTCAGATCCTGGTGTGTGTGTGTGTGTGTGTGTGTGTGTGTGTGTGTGTGTGTGTGTGTGTGTGTGTGTAGCGAGGGGGGGCACGCAGAAAAATAATCAGCAATTTTCCTTTTAAATTTTCATCTACATAACAACAGAAGTAAACTTTTAGTAGTAATTTGTTTTCCTTCTAGTATATCTGTAACAAAAACGAAATTCTGTAAATGAAATGAGTACTACTGATGCACAAATGCAATTGCTATGCATCTGTTATAAGTCAATTATATGACTGTATATTGCTATTTTATATTTCAGAAAATTTTAGCTTACTTTTTTCTTCTCCCTCAGTCTATAAGTAATAATTTGCTCTAAAGTCTACAGAGTTGTGGATATGTGTTTGGCATGAGACACATTTGCATAGGCTGCATCTCATTTTGTCACTGACATTTAAGTCAAACGTATACTAACTTACCAGTACCTGTACCTGTACAGCAAAAAAGGACTAAAAGTCATTTTTCAGCCCTAGCCCAAAACAATTTTTAGTCAAGAGAACTGCTTTTATTATAGCCCTTCATTCCTAAAGACAGAGCCTCAATCATGAGTCACTTAATCAATCTTTATTTAAGTATTTAAGCTTATGTGCTTTTCGTATATACCTGTTGTATAGAAAATAGATAATTAGTAATTATTGATATATACCTGTATTAATACAATATATTTTGCACTATACATTATGAATGTAAAATTATAAAACACACATTATATATAAAGCAAAGCCAAAATGAATTATTTAACTTCAGGAAAATTCCAGTTAGCCCACTCGGGCATTGTTGATAAATGCAGGAAGCTAAGTACAAACCTGTATGTCACTCAATGGCTAGCCAGCTGACTCACAAACAGGACCCAGGAAGTTGGAATTGGGGAGTCCACCTCTACAAAGAGGCCAGTGATAAGTGGAGTCCCTCAGGGATTGGTCCTTGGACCGCTTCTTTTTCTGAAGTCAAGGCCAATGTCAATGGTCTCTATCTGACTAAATTTGCAGATAATTGTAAATTAGGAGCTGTCACTGAATCCCACACTTACACAAATGTTTTCCAGGAAGGGCTGACACAAACAAACAACTGGTGTCAGAGCCATGGACTAAAACTAAATGCCAAGAAATGCAGAATAGTTTCCTTCAAGAAGTCATCCACCCCTAGTAACTATCATATTGACAACACATCCTCTTAGAGATGACCCAGTAGTCATGACTTAGGGACACACACAGACAGTAATCTAGTCTTTGACCACCATGTGTCTACAGTAGTGATGAAATCATTCTATGATGCACAGCTTATAAACAAAGATATGGCATCTAGGTCCAAGGAAGTCATTGTTCCACTCTATTTGGCATTCATCAGACCTATCACTGGGTGCAGTGCCCCCTTTGGTACGTATCTAACCAGTCATATCCAACAACTGGAACATTCACAGAGGTTCCTCACTAAAAGAATACAGACTGTAAGTAAAATGTCCTATGCAGATGGCCTCAAGGCTCTATTCATATATTCTGTCTCCTACAGGCTGTTGAGGGGAGAGATCTACGCCTGGCGTATACAACACTGTCACACTCCACTCTGATGGACCTCCTGCATATCCACAAAACAAACAGTATCAGAATTACCCATTCTAAAGACTTAAACTTTGTCTGTAATATAAATAGGTCCTGCTGGAGAGACAGGTATGTATCACAGAGATTACCCTGTCTCTGGAACAGGCTCCCCATCCATGAAAACATAGTTCCTCCCTAACCAAATTCAAGTGTAACTTGGACAATTGGATGGCATACAGGAAATTCATCCCTGGTGTGACACCTATGTCTCTAATGGACACAGGCAACCTGTAAATGGTTCACCTTCCAGGCCCCTGCTTGTAACGGTTTCATCTCCCAAACTTCTGCTTACACTTATCAAGAGTACCAGAACTTGTCAGAGATTTGGGATGCATGGCTGGGCTTAAAAAGGCCCTTGTGGTCATTAGCCTAGTACACACCTATGAACCTACAACAGCAAATAACAATATGGGTGTCTGGCAGTTGGTGCAGGGGGTTAAAGCTTGGAGCTGTAGTTCCTGTGGTGGAAGGTTTGATTCCCTCAGCCTTTATTTTCCTACTGTGTGACCTTGAGTAAGCCACTCAAACAAGCATTGTTCCTTGATCACCCTGAAAAGGAACTGTCGATCCAGTGGTCCTACCTGGTTAGCAAATGGGTATTACTCTTAGATGCAGTACTTCATATGACTAGGTTTGCTCCTCAGTAAATCCACTGTTTCAGTTTCATACCAAATTCTGTGGTGCAAAATAATACTGGTAGCTAAACTCCTCATTAAAGCTTCATTTTCCCACATTGCTACCAGCATTCTAAAAGGTATATGATATATGCAACCATAAAATAAATCCAAGCCCAGGTGGAACACACAGCACTCAAAAAACAGTCTCTGTCCTAAAACACTTGCACCAAACAGCTGCAAACAAATCTGATGTTCTCTGTATATCAATGCATGCCCAAAAATATTGGGACAATTTAAATAGCTGTGAGTAAGTCCACATTCTACCAATTGTTACTGATGTACCATCAGAGTAATGCAGAACAAAATCAGGGTCAACAGTAAGAAATTAATGCTGGCCCAAAGTTGGCAAGACGTAAAGTCCAGAATATAAGCCAATTACCAAAGTCAAGTCGCTATGAACAGCAAAGCACAAAGCAGCCTTGTAATGTGTAAGCTAGAATGACAAAGTGAAACTCTTTGTGACATACAGTGACGTCTGAGATGGTCACACTAAGTCCCATAGAAGCTACCAGCAACTCCAGCCAAGCATAAAGATGAACAAATAAATCCAATTGCAGTTTGGGAAGCAGTGCACTATTGATACCGTTGATAAAGCTGATACCAAGTTTGTCCTTCATCAGAGCTCTACCACCCGTCTCTGTAAATATCACTTCAGTAAGGCATATGACTACTATCTGTTTTGCCTGCACTTGGTAGATATTTTACTCCAATATATATGTGTTATTTTATGTTACATTTTTCAGGTGATTGACTACATGACCATTCATTTGGTGAGAATAAGAAAGAGGATTCTATTTCAGGACAATATATATTTTACATCATTTTTTTTTTTGCTTTACATATAATGAGATTAATGACATAATAAAACAGGGCATTTTACTTATACATAAACATCAAATTAGATGTTGATGGTATGTATTAGTAGTGCTAGTTTGATTTTTTCTTTTCACTCGTTAAGCTATATCTGTTAATGTTTAATTAGTTGATTAAAGACTGAATAAAAAAAGACACCTTGTTTGAGGAAATGTCTTTTATCATTAAAAAGTTAATGTGTCATAGGGTGCTAGGATCCATATTTTCAAAAATATGTACTTCTGTATTATATTGTCTGTTTAGGGTAGATTGTATATTTACCAGTCTAGTCTGCAGTTTTTTTTTCCTGAATTCAACTATTTATGAGCTTCTGCTAAAAGTGTTTCTTTGAGGATAGGTGAAGGTGAAAATAGTGAGTGTTAGGAGCCATCTCTGGCTAAAAAGTTCAAAAGTCTGTTGTATGTACAATATTTCATATGTGGCCTTCTTTCTTTATGCTAATAAACAAGACAGACCCTGAGATTCAAAAAAATTATGAGCAACATTATTAAAATCAATGTTTTCTTGTTTGCAAATTAGGGAAAACAAGATACCAGAGAAATTCTGAAATGTATAAAGTCTGTGAATTGAAGTACATTTATCAGTGAGTTTCCATCCATCCATCCATCCATCCATCCATCCATCCATCCATCCATCCACAACCGCTCTTTCTATTTTTGCACTTGAAGATGGCATGTCACTTCAACAGCGACAATCATCTAGAGTCAAGGTTCATCAGTGAGTTTGATCACAGTGAAACCCACGTGTTAATAGAGGGGAGTAATGGAACTATGCTGGGGTAGTCAGAGTTTTATCAAATGTGTAAATGCAACAAGCTGTTATTGCTAGTAATAGCCATGGTGGTGCATGTCATTGCCCTCTGAGGCCCTGTGTCATCCGACCTTATTAAACATTTCTTGACCTTCCTGACGCTGACATTATAGACGAGTACCCATGAATACGGACAACATACAGGAGCTGGTAAATATGTGCTACCCTCTGCAGACTAGACTGGCCTGTGGGAGTATCTATCCCAATTATTCAATTAGAGTCCGGGACTCTGAGGCACTGGGGGGAGGGGCTTTCCTAGAAGGCATGTGCACAAGGCACACAACATAGTTAGATTTCTCTGGTACAAGCCAGGGAACACCACTTCATAGTGCTTTTCAAGGGTGGATGAGGTGGCTTGCTGATGTCAACTCCTTCCAAAAAGGAGAGGTGGTTTAGCATGGTCTACTCATTGCATACCCCACTCAGAGAGTGCTACCCAGGCACATAGGGTATACAGGGCTTAAAAAAGAACTCCTCCCAGAGCAGCAGTGTAATGCTGCATTGGGATGCCTCCAGTTCTTCAATGGACTTGACCATGGGTTAGAGTAAGTTCAGGGATGGATAGAAGAGTCCAGTAGAGCTGATGAATGAGGAGTGGCACCAATGGTAGTCAGTGCCTCGGTGGTCAGTTGTGGAATGTGGGGGCAGCAAAAAGAAATTTATTGCAGTAACAGGACAAAGGCCTAGCATTAATATTCTTATTTCAGAATAATGTAACTTTCCAGAATCTTTGAAAAAAAAAAAAAGATCAAAGTTTGCAAATGTGCAAATATATATTTATTTTTGCAAAGGAAAGAAAAGCAGTAGTATTCCAATATATTCCAATATAAAAAGTTGAAGATTAAACACAGGATTTTACAACATTTGTTCTAGAAACAAATGTTCTACTTTTCTAAATAGATCATATGCTTGGTCCTATTTTTGTCTGACTTGAAGCGGTAGGTTTGTTTTACATGAACCTCTTTAAGACTTACTGGGTAACTGCTGAAATTTGCCTAGACATATTTATAACTGTAGGGCTGAAAAAGAGAAAGAACTATTTAACTTTTACGAATGCAGTATTGCACTCATACATGTACTTCTGATCAATTTTCTGCCCTTAGTAACCACCCAGCCATCAGTTCATTAGAGTTTATTTAGGGTAATGGATTTACTATGGTTACTCATATGACTTTCTAATTAGCATGAGATTAAGGGAAACTAAAATGGTGAAATCCTTAAGAGATCACACACTCAAAGCAGCAACTCTCAAAATATTACATAAAACATGCAATACTTTTTCTCCACTTATTCCCTTGCACCCCCTGGTAGGGGGGCAAGGTCCTGCACAGCTAGTCTTTACATAAACTATTTTGAGGTCATACAAACTTGAGATGAGGGTGAATTTAAAAAAAAAAATCTGTAACTCAACTTCGCACTCTTCTGTGAGTACCATGAACCCCAAACGTCAGTATGTACATGACTCAGGAAGTCCCAGTCCAGTGAAATGTTGATTACAATAATCTAGTGACTTCCTTATTTCAATGTTGAGCAACTCACTCTTACAGGAGGTGATATATTGTATGTTTTTTGTGGTGAGAACTACAATCTCTACATAGTTAAAAGTGGTGAAGGGTGACAACGCCTAGGAATGACCAGAACATGTGTTGCATTCAGTCTGTATAATTCATAAATAGCAGACTTGTATGGCTCTACACATGTTTTCTATGCATGAATAAATCCTATGCCTCAGTCTCTTCATATACTCATAGAAGTCTAGTATATAAAGCTATACGTGTACTTTTTGTGGATGGCTTCACATTATATCATGACAGCCATCCCAGGAGAGTGAACAGATATTGGAAGGGTATAAAACAACCACAGTCATTTCTATATAATTTGGTTCACAGACTGAAATTTGGTAAATTGGCCCCTGTCATCAGATTGGTCTATGTCTGGTCTGTCTTGTGGACTGCTGCCATTTCCACATCCAATTTGATTACTACACTTGCCCTGATTTAGAAATGGCTTTGAAAACAGATAACAAAAACCCTTCTTCTTTCATAACATGACAACTGTAACCCTCAGTCCCCTATTACTACTACAAACCCATCCCCCCCACACACATATACACGTTGTAATGAAGAATAGCTTAGATAAAGCTGGATTCTAAAAAACAGAAAATGGCACAGTGGTCTTGCTACCACATGGGAGAGCAGAACATGGAGTCTCATGTTATGTGGTACTTCTGCGTCAGTGTTCCATTCAGAGCAGATACAGAGTAAGAAATAATCATATTTAGTGATCAGCCTGAGTTTGTAGAACTGTTTTAAACAAATGTTGCACCATACCCAAACTGACAGTATTTACCCAGCTGTACTCTGACAGTATTCTAAATGAAGTATTTGGGGTTCAAAGCAGACAGTGGGATGTTGCTGTCTACCTTTTTTTACTGGTACATGGTTTTACTCATCTGTATTACTTTTTATTGATGCTACCTTAGAACTCCCTGCTTCCTATAATTTATTTCAGGTTTGCTCTTTCCTTTGACATTTTTTATTGTTAACTGTTTAAAAAGTATATTGAAAAAGAAAGGCTTAATAAGAATAATTTTTTTGAATATTGTGCCATGAGCTTACTGACTGCATTTTGCCTTCAAAGTGACAGTGACAGTGCTGGAAAACATACTTTTATTTCATGCCTTTCTTCTTTATTATTATTGTGCAATTAAGTATGATGTTGGAATGCTAATTCCTGTCATTTCCTTTCACTTCATGGCTTTCATCTTTATTATGTTTGCAGAAATCACTGTGAAGCTGGGATGGTAATTTCTGTCGTATCCTTATAGCTTATAAGTCATTATTATTTTCTAGTGACATTTCATTTTTTTTAATTGTAACGGGCAAAACATTTTTTTCTTTGCTTTTCTGAAAACTCAATAATAAAAATATAAATAGCTTGCAATTCTACTTTTGCTATAACTGAATTTTATTATACTTAGCCAATGTCATACATAATTGGATTCCACTTTCTGAGGCCTCTCATTTAATCTACATTAAGGGTTCTTTCAATGCAGTCACTTCAAGTTCTTTCGAGTATCGTGTTATAATTTTACGAGGCCACATTGCTTTGCAATTTTGTTTGCCTTAGGAAGCAAAATGATATATAAATAAATGGATTATGCTTGTTGCAGAGAGTTTCATTGCTCCTTAGTCAGCTGACGTTTCCTGACAGACAATTTTGTTTTCTCATGCACTGCCGTTTAATATAATCTTAAGTAGTTTTGTTCAGGCAGCAACTCTGAAAATGAAGATTATATGGGCATGTACAGAATGCAAGAAGATAGGCTCTTTCCATCTCACATTGTGTACAGTTATTAAGGCCACACATGTCTCTTCTAGGGCCTAAAATCCACACTGTGACAATGAGTTTGAACTCTGTGTTTGTCAGTACAGATGAAGTCTAGCTTGTTTCAGCATCCGCCGAATTTCCATGAATACTTCATTCATGATCTCAGTCTGGAAGGCTAAGACTGTCCCTACCGAACAGTGCACTGCTACAGTTATCCCTCTCCATAAAGGCGGAGCAACTACAGACCCTGGGAATTATCACCCCATTAGCCTGATGAGTCGACTTACAGTTACAGGTTTGTTTTTTTTTTTAATTAAGAGAAAGCCATGTCTATAAATACTCCATGTCTGCAGTTTTGTCTAACTATATTAGAAGTAGTGAATATAGTAACAGAGATAAAACAACTGGAATTGAGATCTTTAGAAAAGGGGAGGAGCAAACTACATAGGAAAAAATAGAAACTGTGGGAACAATGCATACTGGGGAGGAATGAGATTTAAAGGCAGGCAGGACGTAAATGAGCTATGTAATGTTTGAACATGATTAGGTAGATTATAAATGGTGTATAATGTTTGCAACTGGGAGTGTGTCAGTATGATTTGTGATGTAAAATTCTTGCAATTAGGATTGTGTTGGCATGGTTTGTTTTTATTTATATGAATGTATGATTGTTTATGTCGTAAGTTATGGTTTAATAAAAATGTTCCTTATTTAAAGAAAGGCGCAGGAATTGAATAATTTATGTAATGCTGCTTGGGTTATATGATATATAGCAATATATGTGAATGTTCTTTACGGACATAGCTCCAGTAGTTAGTAGTTATGACCATCCCTCCTGGCATGATTAAAGGGCAGTTCCCTGTGCTTTCTCCTGTTAACCTGGTGCACTTGGGCATTCTGAGGCAATGTAGCAACTACCTCATGTACACAGGCAACCCTCTCCTCTTACCTCCCAACACTCAGACCGGTGAGAGATGCACTTATATCACCAAATTGGAAGCTATGCACTCTCCAGCCAAGACCAGACTAGCTGGTCAAGAGGAGAAGGTGAACACCTGCACCACAACACATGGACCACATAACCCTCCAGAACACCCACTGTCACAGCTCTCACATAAAAACACAGACCACACACCTACCTTCGGGGAGGCTCTCAATAGAAATTTACCCAAACAGCAGAGATCTCCAAGACAGAAATGCACTCAACCACCACAACACAGCACAAACAACTGGACATATAGCTCATCTCCACAGTGCGCCCCTCAAACTAAGTCCCTAAGGTTAAACACCTTGCCCAATACACTAATCATAGGTGACTCAATAGTGAGACACACAGATGTCCCACTCACTAGGCTGAATAAGGAGAAAGTAACAGTCAGCTGTCTATCAGGTGCCAGAATCCAACACATAACACACACACACTCAGGTCACTCCACAACAAGTACAAGTATGAAAATGTCATTGTCCATGTGGGTGTGAATGACATGAGGTGTACCTCCCTGGACTACATGAAAAGAGACATGGTGGAGCTCTCAGATTATGTGGCCCAGGCAGGTATGACACTAGCCCTGAGCAGTATCCTACCATCACCCAGAATGATACCGCAGTACAAACAACAAAGGATTGACTTCAACAATTGGCTAGGTTTCTGGTGTCATTCTAATGGGATCTAGTATCTGTCTGCTTGGGATAACATGACTGACAGACCTTGATGCTTTGCCAGAGATGGCCTGCATCTGTCACTCCTGGGTTTTTGGGTACTAGTTAAGGCTCTTGCTCCCCCCTATAGTGCCTTTTTAGGTGGTGTTCCAAAGACCAAATTACCATAACAGCTATAAATAAATGCAATCTAAGGGTCATACTGCTCAATGCTTGAAGTCTAAATCTCAAGATGCACTCACTCGAAGCACTCCTCAAAGTGGGGAACATCGACATTTGTGGTGTAACGTAGAACTGGTTTACAGCAGCAGAAAGCACCCCTGCGCTACCAGGCTATAACTCATTCTGAAGCTCCAAAGGCAGTGGTGTCTCCATATTAATAAAGGATATGCATACCTCCAGACTAGTAGCCCAGCCTAACGCATCTTGGATACTTCAGGTACAACTGACATTGGATAAGACGGCGATCCAGGATATAACCTGCTATAGGTCCCCAACCATGTCCCTAGACTCTCACAGCCACATTCCTAAGCACCCAGGACTCTATCAAGGTCCAACCTAACACTTATACCAGGAGACTTCAACTACCCCTCCATCAACTGGGAAAACTACTCAAACACCAATACACTGGCCCAACGCTTCCTTGAATTCATCAGTTCCAATGCCCTGGACCAGTTCATTCTGACCACCACAAGAAGAAGCAACATCCTTGACATGGTTATTACTAATGTGGGTGACCATTGCTCTACACCAATAGTTAATCCCTCCCTGGTCAGATCCGACCATAAACTAATCACCATGGAAATCCACATCTCACCCACACCCCCCACAAAGGTAACCACCTTGAAAAACTTCTCCAAAGCTGACTTTGGACTCCTAAAAACAGAGGTGGCTAACTTCACGGCACCCATGCCAATGGAAAATAGCTGCATGACTGATGAATCATACACCAATGCACTGTATGAACATGAATATAAATGCATGGAACTAGGGATACCCAACAGAACCAAGATGCTCTCCTCCAAAAAAAGGAAGCCAGTCTGGTGGTCCCCTGCCATTAATAAACGCTACAACAGAAGGAAGAAACTGTTGCAGAAAAAGGTGATGTCCCAAGACTGGAAAAACTCCTTTATCAGCCTCAACAAAAAGTTGAGATCTTTTATCAAATCCTCTAAAGCAAGCTATGAAGGCAGAATTGTGGCAGACACTAAAAGCAATCACCAAGCCTTCTATAGTTATATCAAGAACCTCCACAGCAATACCCAGATTTGCTCTGAGTTACTGCACAATGGTAGTTCCTATACTGAGCCAACAGATATTGCCAGCATACTGGCTGACAGACTCAGTGCCAACTTTACCCCTCTCTCCCACCCTAAAGGACCAATCACAATACAGGAAGAATGCCAGACACCCAGCATTACTGCTGCACAGGTGAAAGCTGCATTGTCCAAGGCCAAAAATACAGCTTCCATGGGACCCAATAATATCCCTGGCTGTGTTCTACATGAACTAAAAAGTAAACTAGCACCACATCTGTGTGCCCTGTTCAGTCACAGCATCACCTCAAGCTTTGTCCCTACCGAATAGCGCACTGCTGCAGTTATTCCTCTCCATAAAGGCGGAGCAACTACAGACCCTGGGAATTATCACCCTATTAGACTGATGAGTCTTATATGTAAAGCTATGGAGCACATCATCATGGACCTGATTAACAAATATGTAGGAAATCTCCAAACTCTGGACCCCAAAAGTTTGGCTTTGTGAAAGGGTGATCATGCCTGCTCAATCTGGATGACTTCTTTGAGTCAGTCATCAGGGCTGTGGATGAAGGTAAGTTAAGGCACACAGCCTACCTCGATCTGGGCAAGGCCTTTGATACCATTCCTCACTCAGGAATTATTGATAAACTTACCAAACTAGGCATCAACCCCTATATCACTAGGTGGGTTGCGAATTGGCTGACAGATAGAACACACAGTGTGAAAGAAGCAAACTCCAAGTTAGACTGCCGACCAGTCATGAGTGGAGTCCCACAGGAATCGGTCCCGGGTCCTCTCCTGTTCGGCATCTATTTCTCAGAAGTCCAGGCCAACACAAAGGGACTCTGCCTGATCAAGTTTGCAGATGACTGCAAGCTGGGAGCCATTATTAACTCCTCAAGTGATGCAGACATCCTACAGAAAGACCTCACTGAGACCAATGACTGGTGTCAAAACCATGGCCTTAAGCTTAATGCCAAAAAAAGTGTCATCATCCCCTTTGGTAAAAACTCATTTCCAACTAATTACCACATAGATGGAAGCGGATTGAACACTGAAGGCATTATAAGAGATCTGGGGATGCAGGTTGACAGCAACCTCTCATTCAACCACCACATTGCCACTGTGGTCAAAAAGTCCTTCTATGTGGCACATCTCATTACCAAGGGTTTTGCATCCAAGAATAAAAAGGTCATCATCTCTCTCTACTCTTCCCTCATTAGACCAATCAACGAGTATAATGCCCCATTTGGCATGTACCTCACTAGACACCTGCAACAGCTGGAGAGGCCACAGAAGTACCTCACAAAGAGGATTCTAGGCATTAAACACATGTCCTACATGGACAGACTCAAAAGACTCCAGCTATTCTCTGTCTCATATCGCCTATTTAGAGGCGATCTCTGCTTGACTTACAAAGCCATGTCTGACCCAGCTCTGTTAGAAATGCTACATCTAAAGAAATCCCAATCCCCCCGCACCACATGCTCCAGAGACCTCAACCTCATTACCATAATCAACAGAACATGCTGGAGGGACAGGTTCCTTACCCAGAGACTGCCCATGTTCTGGAATAGACTTCCCATACATGTCAAGCAGAGCACCTCGCTTTCCTTCTTCAAGAGAAATCTTGATGTGTGGATGGGTAATAGAAAGTTCACCCCGGGGATCACTCCAGTGGCTCTACTTGATAGAGGCACTGGGAACTAACGTTGGGCAGCAAGATGCCAGGCACTTCTATGGGCTAGGCTTGTAAAGGTTCCAGGGCTATTAGCCTAGTATACACCTATGAACCTATGATGTTTGTTAATGTTAATTTGTTACCACAGTTTGATTACTTTTGTATAAATGTAAAAAAAAAAAAAAAAAAAAATATATATATATATATATTCTTACTAATTGTATGCCCAAATTTTGTGCTTCAAACTACTCCTATGCCTTAGTAAAGTATTTACATTGCATTGTACATGTCAGTTTGTGCATCTTGCAAAAGTTTTCACTCTTTGGGCATGCCTCCCCAAAACACTATACCTACTAGTTGAAACAATGTGAACAGATACAATTGTTGATTGTTTAATGCTAAGTATAATTTTACAGCATGACTGTTGATCATAAGGATATATTCATTTTAATTTTCCTTTAACATAGATATAACCCTAAAAAGAGACAGATTGTAGCACACTGTCATAATAATGTATTTGTTTGTTGTGAGGAATTAAAGAAGTCTGTTCAAATATATACAATAGAAGTGACCTCACTATGGGGTTGCATAATGTGTTTCCTTATATTTTATATAACTTACTATGCATAGCATTTGTTTTCTCTCTGGGTTTCCTGAAAGATAAAACAACTTCTGACTTTTTTAGAACTATTTTTGCTGAGTAAGTCTTCTAAAACATTAGTAATTTGCCAGATTGCTGGGTTTTTTGCCTTAAATAGTAACCACCACACCCAGTACTTCACAAATGGGTCTTGTAGTTTTGGCTTACAGTACACCACTATGCTTCAGAAGTGTGACAGAGAGTAAAAAGATAAATTAGTGACACTGAATTACAAGCAGACCTCAGTCTCACAAAGAGTATAAAGGCACATTTCTTACTACTAATCAAAGTGTTCCACAGTAAGAATGTACAGATGGAGTAATGCAATATGAACAATATAGGAAATCGAGGGATATACTCATCTTAAATAGTGTTACAATAAAGTGATCTATACTGTCTAATGATTTTACCTCAGAAAAAATATGGAGATATATTGTCAAGTGATTTTTATTATATTCTTCTCCGAGTTCTTTTACATTTTAAGTAAAATGGTTGTCTCACTGTATATTACAACTGTACTGATGCTAACTTGTGGCTACAGAAGAGCTGTAAAATGAAATGAACCATTTATGTTAGTTTATCTGAACTATCATATAGTGAACTGTATAGGAATGGAGAAATGATAAATCAGCAAAAGGAGAGATGTATTGCTGGAACTGAATTCATCCTCAGGTCTTAGTACTTTTACGAGGTTGACCCTTTTTTTTCACAAAATCTCACCAAGGCGACACTGATATACAGACTGTATTATATATGTCATATATCATGGACAGAAGTAGGTTAAAAAATAAAGAAGACAGCTGTGTGCACAAGTCCCAAGATAAAAAGTACCCATTCCTGGTAGGCACACTGGTACCAGGACTGGAAAAAATGGCAGTGTAGAATCCTCAAGACATGGACATATTCCTACAATGGGGCTAGGCCAGGCCCAGGGGGAGGACCCCCCCCCCCCAGTTGTAGAAGAAAGTAGCACTCCACAAAAATCACAAAAACATGGAAGCCTTACGTCAACTTTCTAATGCTTGTTATTACACTTGTTTACCTTTTGACCCTATGCCCACCTTTAAGAAACAGATAGATGATTTTTGGCTCTGGCTGAACAAGAGGGGATTTTTTCTAATAAAATATTACACCATTTGACTGCTCATGATCCTTTTCCACAATATATTTATTTTCTGCCAAAGATACACAAAAATCTACAAAATCCACCAGGTAGACCAACAGTTTCAGGCCGTGGCTCTTTGACTGAACCACTATCACAGTTTTTCACAAAATATTTGAAACCTTTGCTGAAGATGATACGCTCTAGAATTCAGGACACCACTGAATTCTTGCAAATTATTTCTGAGTCCCAGCTGGAACCGGGTTGGTTATTACGTAGCTTAGATGTTACATGTTTGTACACCAATATCCCACATTGGGCCAGTGTTGAGGCCTTAAAATATTGGCTTGATAGATCTGAGCTTTATCCTCCTGGATTTAACATCTTATTAACTGGATTAGCTGAACATGTACTGATGAAAAATGTTTTCCTTTATTGTGATCCTTATTATTTACATATTAAAGGTATGGCAATGGGGGCATCATTTGCCTCTATATATGCCGATTTATTTATGGCCTACATTGAAGAGCAGTTAATATATGACAGTTCTCACAACATTATTCTATAGGACATGGACATATGGAGGCGTTACCTTGATGATTGCTGGTTGGTATGGAGGTCGGATTCTGAATATCTTCCGGAATTTGTGAATTATCTTAACGATAATAAATGGAGAATTCACTTTATGGCTAATTACAATTCTGCCCAGATAACTTTTTTGGATATACTGATAACTAAACAATCTGACAATACTCTTAAATCTGAAGTCTACTGTAATTATCCCCAGTATAATTTGTTCCTCCATGCCACCAGCTATCATCTGCCAGATATTTGTAAGAACATCCCCAAATCTCAATATATGAGAATTAAACGTATATGTTCAGATGACAGCACTTACCAAATATTTAGGGATGACTTAACCACCCAGTTCCTACAAACAGGTTATAAGTTGGGACAAGTGTTACATGCCAGAAACATAGTTGATTTGATACAGCGTGAACCTTTACTTGAATATCAGTCTAGAGTTACTAACACCAACCAAGTGACACGGTTAGTTACAACTTATGGGTGCAATACAGCTAGATTGCTAAACAGTGTACAACAAAATTGGAATATCCTTTTGGCAGATGATAAGTTGAACACTATGGTACAGGATATATGTTTATTTTCTTATAGGAAGGGCAGGAATTTGGGATCCATCTTTAGCCATTTCAAGAGGGGACACAGTCCATTATGCCCGATGATACAACCCACCCTTTTAGGAGACCACCTCAAGGGATGTTTCCCATGTGGTCATTGTATGTACTGTTCCAACATTAATAAATCAACTAGTTTCAGCAGTAGCAATACAGGCATGGTCTATATTATTTAATGTTTTGGAAACTGTCAAACCAACTGGGTGATTTATTTGGCAACATGTAGCTGCTCAGCTTTTTACGTGGGGTAAACTTCAAGGGCAGTAAAATTTCGGATAGCAGAACATTTGTGTGATATCAGACATGAACACCTTACCAATGCTCTATATAAACACTCAGTTAAACACTCCAAGGCCAGGTTTTTCTTTACAATTATAGATAAGATCAAAGGAAGCAGATCCAAAACTGCAGGCTGGCATGATGTTTTAAATCAAATGGAGAAAAAATGGATTATTAAGTTAGGAGGTCTATTTTCTCCAGGTTTAAATGAGCACCTTTAAGAATTTCAGGTGATTAACATGAGGCTTGATTGCCACACATTTAAATAGAGGGAATTGTTCTTTTACCTGTTATGCTACACTGAAGAAGACACAATTATTACAGCCGAAACCGGTCTGGATTATTCACTCTATGGTATGCGCTTATTAGCACAAACTCTCAATTAATTATAATACTTACCACATCACGGTCTGCTGGTCCTTGCCTTTGATGGGAACTCACTTTCCCAACACATCCTTATAAACCCAGACAGCTATAAATTCAAACTACTCCTAAAGTAACACCTCGTTATAGGTTCATAGGTTCATAGGTTCATAGGTTCATACTAGGCTATCTGCCCTGGGGCAATTATAAGCCTAGCCCAATTCTGTATGGCTTATGCCACCCCTTGATTTGAGTATACTTTGCCCTTTTTAAGGTTTAGTTTACTGTGCCTCTGTCTAATAGTGACATGGGAGTAATCCCTGGAACAAACCTACGATCCCCCATCCACCTATCGAGATTCTTCTTGAAGCGATTCAGTGAGGTGCTCTGCCTCACATGAACTGGAATTCTGTTCCAGAGCAAAGGGAGCCTCTGGGTTATGAACCTGTCCCTCCAGCAAGTTCTATTTATTTCTGTGCCGAGGTTCAAGTCCCTCGAGCGTGTGGCTCTAAGGGATTTAGATTTACTGAGGTGGAGCATGTCCATTAATTCTGGATTTGACATAGCTTTGTATGTCAGGCATAGATCGCCTCGAAGTAGGCGGTATGCAACTGAGTAGAGCTGGAGTTTTTTTTAACTGAGTAGCATATGGCATCTGTTTGAGACCCTTGATCCACTTGGTGAGATACTTTTGGGGTCTTTCTAATTGCTGCAGGTGTCGGATAAGGTACATCCCAAAAGGGGCATTGTATTTTATGATGGGCCGGATGAGGGATGAATAAAGGGGCATGATTACCTCTCTTGATCTAGATGTGAAATCCTTCGTGATGAGGTGGGCTATGTAGAAGGTATTTCTAACCACTTTGGCAATGTGGTTTTCAAAGGAGAGATTGCTATCAACTTGGGTCCCCAGGTCCCAAATAACTTTTTCTGTACTTAATGGGATTCCGCCTATGTGGTAATTTGTGGGCACATTGTTTTGGCCAAAGGGTAAGACTATACATTTTTTGGCATTTAGCTTTAAACCATGGCGCTGGCACCAGTTATCTGTCTCTGTGAGACCTTTTTGAAGGATGTTTGTGTCAGCTGGAGAGTTGATTATGGCACCCATTTTGCAGTCGTCTGCGAACTTGGTGAGCCATAGTCCTCCCGCGTTTGCCTGTACCTCGGAAAAGTATATACCGAACAAGAGTAGTCCCAGGACAGAACCCTGTGGGACGCCACTTGTGACTGGTTTCGAGTCTGACATGGCTCCAGCAACTCTCACTCTGTGGGTTCTGTCTTTGAGCCATTTTGCGACCCATCTTGTGACATAGGGGTTTATATTTAAGCTGGATAGCTTATCTATGATGCCCGAGTGGGGTATTGTGTCAAATGCCTTTGCAAGGTCCAGATAGGCTGTGTGGACTACCTTCCCTTCATCTATGGCTTTGGTGACTGTTTCGAAGAAGTCAACCAGGTTCAAAAGGCAGGATCTGCCCTTGACAAAGCCGAACTGGGTAGGATCTAGTGTCTGTAGGTCCCCAATGTCTTTGTTTATGAGCTCCATGATGATCCTCTCCATAGCCTTGCAGACTAAGCTAGTCAGGCTTATGGGGCGATAGTTTCCAGGGTCCGTAGAGGCTCCACCTTTGTGGAGTGGGACCACTGTTGCTGTACGCCATTCTGTGGGCACATATCCTGTAGTGAGGCTGAGATTGTATAGCTGTTTTATTTGAGGGATTAGTTCCTCTTGGAGTTCATGTAGGACGCAACCTGGGATGCCATCTGGTCCCATGGAAGCAGTGTTTTTTTGCTTTGGAGAGGGCAGCCTTCACCTGAGCATCAGAGATGTTTGGGAGGCAGCCCTCTGCTGGGATAGATACTTGCTCTTTTGGGGGAGGGGGTGGAAAAGTTTGCACTGAACCTGTCTGCCAGGGTATTGGCGATGTCTGTGGGTTCAGTGTATTTTTTGTCGTTTAGAATCAACTCAGAACAAGTCTGGGAGTTGCATCCCAGGTTTCTAACATAACTGAAAAAAGCCTTATGATTGTCTTTGGTGTCCTGTGCAATTTTTCTGTCGAAGTTGGCCTTGGAGGATTTTATGAGGGATCGTAATTTTTTGCTAGTACTGATCAGAGATGCCTTCCCTATTAGGGATTTTGCTCTATCATGTAGTAGCTTCCTCCTTCTGTTGTACAGTTTATTTATGGCAGGGGTCCACCAGACTGGATGCCTGCCTTTGGATGATTGGGTCTTGGTTTTGTTTGGGATAGCATGATCCATGCATTCCTGGAGATGTCCGTAGAATGCGTTTATATAGGATTCTGCAGTTTGGGCCGTAGTTTCCACTGGCCCTGGGGCCTTGAAGGATTCCACTTTGGTTTGGAGAAGTGAGAAGTTTGCTTTTGAGAAGTTTTTCACTGTTGTTTTCTGGGCTGGGTGTGGGGTCGGGATGTGGACATCCAGTGAAATTAATTTATGGTCTGATCTTACCAATGAGGGATATACTTCTGGTGTGGAGCATAGAGTCCCCATGTTGGTAATGATCAGGTCTAGTATGTTGTCCCCTCTTGTGGGAGTGGTGACTAGTTGTTCCATAGCATTTGAGTTTATAATTTCCAGGACCCTTTGGGCTAAGGTGCTGGGGTTTGAGTAGTGCTCCCAGTCAAAGTTTGGGTAGTTGAAGTCGCCCAATATAATGGTGTTCGGAGAGATCTTCATGTTCTCCAATGTTTTCAGGAAAGCCGAGTGGGATTCCTGACTTTGAGAGGGTGGTCTGTAGGATGCTATAAACTGAAAAGCAGTCTTGCCCACTGTTAGTTGCACATGGATGGTCTCCAATACTTCGTGCAATGCCACTAGCCTGGAGATGTGGATATCCTTGATAAATATGGAAACTCCCCCCCCTTTTGTGGTTCGGTCCGGGTTTTGGGGCCGAAAAGCATGATATGAGGTATAGCCTGGTAGTGTTGGGGTGCTCTCTGGAGCCTTGAACCAGGTTTCTGTCACTGCACAGATATCGATGTTCTCCATACTGAGGAGAGCTTTGAGTGCGTGCATCTTGAGGTTAAGACTTCTGGCATTTAGCAGCATTACCCTTAGTTTCTTGTTCCTTGTACTGTCTATGGGGGTGTGTTTGACATTTGAGCCTTGCCTAAAAAAGGCACTATGGGGGTGGCAAGAGACTTTTCCAATATCCGAAAGCCCAGTGGTGACAGGTGCAAGCCGTCCCTAGCAAAGCAACGTGGCTTATTGAGCATGTCATCCCAGGCTGACAGACACTGGATCCCCTTTGAATGACACCAAAATTTTAGCCAATTGTTAAAATCGATCATTTTGTCTTTGTACTGTGGCATCATTCTAGGTGAGGGTAAGATGCTGCTCAAGGTCAGGGTCATACCAGCCTGGGCTACATGATCAGAGAGCTCCTCTATGTCTCTTTTCATGTAGTCTAGGGAGGTACATCTCAGGTCATTCACACCAGCATGTACAATGACTGAGTCATATTTGTATTTGCTTTGGAGTGACCTGAGTGCTTGCGTTATGTGGCGGATCCTAGCACCCGACAGGCAGCTCACCGTGACCTTCTCTTTATTCAGCCTGGTACAAGAGTATCAAGTGTGTTATTCAGCCTTAAGGGCTGTGGCTGCTTGGCACACTGACTTTGTGGGTTATGTGTTGTGTGCGTTTTGTTTTGAGGTAGTGTTTGCTTGGATGTCTGCTTTGGAGGTCTCTGTTGCTTAGGTAGATTTTTATTTAGAGCCTCCGAGTATGTTTTTGTGTATTTATGTGTTTGGTTTGCTGATGTGGTGGGACTATGTGATACTGGAATTGTGTTGTGTGAGGTTACCTTCTCCTCCTGACTGGTTATACCAGTTTTGAGATGAGAGAGCTCAGCCTCCAGTTTGGCTAAATAGTTGCATCTCTCACATATATTTGAACCTCTTTGGAGGAGGAGAGGGTTGTCTGTGTACATGAGACAGTTGTAACATTGCCTCAAAATTCCCAGATTCACCAGCTGGACTGGAGAGGAAACCATTGACTGACCTTTGGACATGCTAGAGTAATGTAGGGAAACTGAATTTAAGATGGACCAGTAGAGGACAGGGTAATCGTAGAGAGTATAAGAGTAAGTAGTGCTTATGGTTTAATAATGCTAACTTGTAGGATTACTTAATTGGACCAGTGAAGGACCTTAGAATGAGAATATGATGTTTAAATTGAGAGATAGAGCAGTTCTAAGGGAAAAAGTGAAGAGCAGACTTTGTGGAGCCAGGAATAGTTTAAACCCAATTAGTTGCACTATACACAAAAATGCGCAAAACCGTGCAAAAGAGGGTTTTAAGAGAGGAAGATGAAGGAGTTTTGGAATTGACCCAAAATGGCCAATAAAACTACAGTTTCAAGTCACTGGCTATGCTCCTGCACTGCCCCTGGTTAAATTATTTACCTACTATTCACTCCAATGCAATTCATACACTCTAACCATCACTTTTTCCAGTTTTCATTCACTCAATCATGTTCTGCTGAAAAAATATAAAACATATATACTTGTTAAACTTTATTTTACTCCATGCTACTCTTTTAAATGTGTACTGTATGCATTTTAACACTTTGTTTCACTTAATTGTATATTTGAACATGCAACACTTATTTATTTTATTCAATGCCCTTGTAATTTATTTTTATCTTTGCCATGTGTGTTTCTATGTTTTTCTTTTGTCTCTGTAAACTACTAGTTCTTGGACATTATCTCCCTGGATATCTGCTGAAAATGGACCAACTGCTCCAGTTGGACACTACCCGGTTAACAAATGGAAATAAATAAATTAATTAAAAAAATAAACAAAAATGGTGTTTATTAATACAACAGATCCATGATAGACCAAGAAACCTTGTGCCATTTGGAAAAAGAAGTGACTGAGGAAGTGCAAAAATTTAAAGAACAAAATTTAGAGATGTTTGAAGGGTATAAAAAAGAAATATGGACATGGAAACGAAATTAAGATGTGATGTGTAGCAATATATATGCAAAGGAAAAAGCCAAATTAAGCTCAACAAAAAAGGCAACCCCAAAGATATTCAAAGAGAAATAGAGGCAAAGGCATCCAGATATGGAAAATTTCACAATAAAAAAATAAGATCACAAAGGGGGGATGTAGAACATAAGATTAGTCAAGTAAAAGTTCAAAAAAACAGAAGCTGAACTTATGGAATATTTGCGAAGTTTAGGATTCAGTGTAGAAAGTCTAATACAGGTCATATCACAGCATGATGGAACAACTAGCCCTCAAAGTAAGGAGAAACAAGAGGAGCAGGAGACATCTGAAGAAGAAATATGGGCATGAAAAAGAAAAAGAGATTTAATATGGTGCAATATTTTTGCAAAGGAGAAAGCAAAACTAATCAATGCAAACAGAGCAGCACCAAAGATATTTGAAGAGAAATACAGGTATAGACATCCGACTATGGAACATTTTACAATACAAAAAATAAGAAAATAAAGAGGAAAAGTAGAAAAGAGGATTAGTAATGGAGAATAGAAACTGAGGTTATGGATTACCTACAAAGTGAAGGATTTAGTATAGAAAATTTAACTCAGATAACAAGACAACAGGATAGAGCAATGGACAACCAAATTAAGCAGAAACCAAAAGGTTCATAGGTTCATAGGTGTTTACTAGGCTAATGACCACAAGGGCCTTTTTAAGCCTAGCCATGCATCCCAAATCTCTGATGAGTTCTGATATCCTTGATATATGGAGCAGGAAGCATCTAATCAGTTGACATATGAAGATACTCTGGAACCTCCCATAGGGGAAACAAGTACAAAGGTTTAGTTGGAGCTATACAGCAAGGGAAAGAACAGGAAACTGTGGCAACACGGATACAGTTAATGCCATGGAGTGATAGGCCAGTGAGTTCCTATATGAAAGAGCAATGGATAACACAGGATGAAACTGAAGAGAACATGGCACAGGAAGAAGCTCTAGAAATTCCTATAGAATGCCTGCAGGAAATGGTGAACAAAGAATGGGCCCTCAGTTTAGAAGAAAATGATCTGAGAGAAAAGTTATTTGATTTAATAGAGGTGGATAGACATATTAAGATCAATGAAAGAAATAGACTTTAGAAGGTCAATAAAACCCAAAAAGTTAGAAGTTTGCTAAAACAAAATAACACAGTAATTAGGACTGTCCATAGAAATTCATGCGGTATAACAGAAGTAAATAGGATACATTACTGTCCAGCCAAATTAATAACAGATAAAGTCCTACAACAAGAAAACGGGGCAGTAAGGGAAAGGATAGGGAGAAATCGAATGCCATCATGGAAGTATAAAATAGAGAAAAATATAAAGCAATTAACACAAGAAGTGTCACTGTTAGAAGAGTATAGAAGAGGGAACAGATCAACAAAAATACTCAGAAAGATAGACGTGATAAAAGCAATGTGCAGTACTATAACGGATCAGGAGTTCTCATGCACTATCGCAAATAATAAACTAAACATTTCAGCATATGCAAAATAACTTAGAAGATACACAAATAAATATGAAGGAAAAGTACAAAATAAGCAATTTATGACCAAAAAAAGTTTTATAGAGAACTGGGAAACAAGGTAAAAGGAAATGAAAGACCACAAAAAAAGAAGAAATAGATACATTTTGGAGACGTATTTATGAAGATTCTGCAGAACATAACGAAGATGCTAAATGGATAGAAGAAGTAAAAGAAAGAATAAGAAGTTCAAATGTACAGGATATGAAATGGGATGAAGTAACAGCCAGAGAGATTGAAACAAAGTTAAGAAAAGCCTTTAACTGGAAAATTCCAGGTCCAGATGCAGTACCTAACTTCTGGCTAAAAATATTAACATCTTTGCCCAAAAATTTGGCCATGAGTAAGATCTATTTATATGCTCACCCCAAACAGGCAGCAGCCTGGCTACCAACAGGAAAAAAAAGCAGTCCTACTTAAGAGTGAACCTGCAAGCTACCCTAAAAATGATAGACCAATAACTTGCCTTTCGACGATGTATAAACTATACACTGGAACTGATGCTGAAAGAATTTATACTTTTTAGAGGAAAACTCAATTATGGCAATAGAACAAAAGGGTAATAAAGTCATACAAAACAAAGGATCATTTGTTGTTAAATAAATTCACAGTGGAGAACTGTGAAAAGGGGAAGAATGTAAGTATGGCATGGATAGACTATAAAAAAGCATTTGACAGTATCCTACATACATGGATAAAAGAGTGCTTAAAATGTATATGATACACCCTACACTGATAAACTGCATCACAGTGATCATAAAACAGTGGCAAACTACTTTGCACTTAAGCCATGATAAAGGACACATTATTATTCCAGGAATAAAAATCCAAAGAGGAATATTCCAGGGTGATTCTCTGTCACCACTGCTCTTTTGCTTTGCCCTTAACCCATTAAGCTGTCTGCTTAACAGATTAGATTATGGCTATAATTTGTTTCCCAGAAAGCAACAAAGTGTAAAGACTTCTCATTTTCTCTTTGTCGATAGTTTAAAACTTTATAGCTCAATTCTATGTTTAAACTACTAAACACTTGCATTGTGATGGAAATTATTTGCTCTTGTTATACTGGACTATTTGTTCTTGTGTTTAAGCAGGTATTACTAATTATATCCATATACTCGTACTGTGCCTGTTGTTAACACTGTTTGTGTTTTTCAAAAATGCAAATAAAAATCATATTGCAAAAAAAAAAAAAAAAAATTTTTATAGCTCATCAGATGAGGGACTGAAAGCACAACTGCAAGTAGTCAAAACTTTTTCAGATGATATAACAATGCCATTTGTTCTTGATAAATGTGCAAAAGCAACCTTTAAAGCAAGAAAACTGCTGCACCAAGAAAACATCAGTTTGGGACAAGACTGTGATATAAAATAACTTGAGCAAGAGGGAGTGTATAAGTATTTGGAAACTGATGAAGGATCAGCAATAAAACATGAACAAATGTGAATAAAACTCAATAAGGAATATTTTAGAAGACTTAAATTAATCCTGAAAATAGTGTTGACATCTAGGACAAAGTTCAAGCTATAAACCAGCTTGCTCTTCCGGTACTATCTTACAGCTTTGGAGTGATTGACTGGGCCCAAAAGGTGTTGGATAGATTAGACAGGAAAACTAGAATGTTGATTCATGCTCATAAATTGATTTATAAAAATCAGTACATACCAAGATTATATATTCCCAATTCCAAAGGAGGTATGGGCCTCCTTGAAATTGATTACATGTATAGATCTGCAATCATGGGACTGTATACTTATCTCCTGACCTCATAAGATCCAAATATAGCAAAAGTTTTGAAACATGAGGAGAATAAATCTAAGATGACTTCCCTTCTTAGTCTAGCAGAAGGATACCAGCATCAACCGGGAATGGAAATCAAACCAGAACTAGATAAAGATCAGGCAGCAAGTGCATGTGCCAAAAAAAAAACAAAACAAAAAAAAAACAAAACGAAAGAAAGAATATAAGGTGAAGGATCAGATGAGAAGGCAAAAAATGTGGAAAATGCATAAGTATAGTTGCAAGTATAGAAAACTCTTAGAAAAACCTCATGTTGATCAGGATCGAAAGCAGGAATGGTTAAGGAGAGGTGAATTTAAACCAAAAGATGAAAGGTTAATACTGGCGGCCCAAGACTGTGTACTATGTATATATTGGTTTACAAAGTCCAATGAGCATATGGGAGAAGCAGACAAATGTAGATTATGAAAAACAGAACTAGAAACAGTTGCACATCTTGTTGCTAGTTGTAACATACTAATGGCAAAAGGACAGTATACTGAAAGGCATAATAACGTGGCAATACTGTTGTACTGGGGATTGTGCAAACATTATAATACTGAAGTAGCTGAAAAACACTGGAAATGAGCCACAAAGCATCATTGAAAATTATGAAGTCTACATGAGATGGGATCACCCATTACCAAAAGTTCAAAACTAGATTCGGGAAAATCAGATACAGTGGTTCATGGAAAGACGACAAAAGTAGCATTGATCATTGAAATCACTACATCCAATGACTACAGTGTTTTGTGTATAGAGAGACACAAAGTCATAAAACATCAGGATTTGCAGGTAGAAACAAGATCAATGTGGAAGACACCCAGAAAGTTCCAATAGTAGGAGGAGCAATGGGACTTTTAAAAAAGAATTTACAATTGTATTTACATATGTTACCATGTAACTCTGTACAAATTGCAGAAGGGGTCATTACTGGGCACATTGTAGGTGCTGCAAAGACTGAAACAATATTAAGCTCATGAACTTTAATCATACTTTGACTTAGGAATAGGGTCCGGTCCTATCATGGTATTAGAAACCCCAAAAAAGTTGAAGAAATTAAAAAGAAAGAAGAAAAGGTTTGCAAGAGAACTTTCACTAAAATCAGACTTCTATGAGAAATACTTCATTATATTCTTTTTTCCCATGGATAAAATGAAATACACACACACACGCACACACACACACACACACACACACACACACACACACACACACACACACACACACACACACACACACACACACACACACACACAGGGTTGAACAGAGGAAATGGCTGCAACCATGCATTTTACTGCTAGATAAACATTCACTTAGATCATAGCCAACCTTTATATGTGGTATAGTAGGTTTGGATCCTACCTTAACCTATGATCATTCCATTTTCATAGCTCGGCTTCCAGTACATCAGTACCTTTCATCCATCAGTTCTCTAACATCTTCCATTCCCAGGTCTGGTTTCTAATCCATCACCATCTGAGGCCACACATTATGGATAGCTGTCCTTTCCCAAAGGGATCCCAGCACATCAGTCATTGATTATGCATATCTTCCTAACCTTTCAGCTCTGTCCTCCTGTCAGCCCATGGCCTCCATAACCCAATCAGTAATGTTCCCATACTGCATTCTAAGCCTACTGAACCACCTCTCATTCATGTATAATGATGATCTCCAGAAGTGCTTACTCAGTGGTTACCACTTCTGGAGAAAGGAAGAATTTGGAAACCCTGTTGGAAAGTGAAAAACCTGACTGCTAAGGTGGCCACTAGAGGTGAACAAGAATATATTTCCCTATGTTCTTTCTTACTTTTATGGACTTGTGCAGGTCAGAAATGAGAATTACCATCTAGCCCTCTTTTCCCAGTATTTTCCTGATATAGGCAACTATATACTTTAAAATAAAGCACAAAACTTGCAATTGCCATTTTTTTAGGAAAAACATGTTGCAAAAGAAATGCTGTATTTATATTACTTTAATATGATATGAAACAATAAAACAACTACAATTTTACTGCAATGAAACTTTATTTTGTCATTAAAGCGAGCATAGTCATTTTAGATTGTTTAAAGGTATTGCATGTTCTGCAATAACTCATGTTTTAGTAAGAAATGCATAATTTTGATTATCTGAAAATGTGGCAAAAATTTTAGGCAAGACTCTGCAGCCACGGTCAAAAGGTGGCCCATTACTGATGATCCAGAGCTGTTACCAACCCGTCATTGGCATAAGTGTCTTCTCCCACAGTGGAACCTACCAGTGACATTACTGACCTCATTTCCTAACTGGTCAGCCATTTGGGTGGCTGCATATCTATCTGTCTATCTATCTATCTATCTATCTATCTGTCTATCTATCTATATATATATATATCTATCTCTTCATTAATGACCGTTGTGCTGAGATGTTTAGCATTTGTTAATCAGGTAAGTAAATAGGCCTGAAGATCTTTTTTTTATGCCAGGGCCAGGGCCTAAGCCATGTAGGCAGGGACAGTAGATAAAGCATTTATAATTAAAAAAATCATAATGTATAAGTTGGATTACATAAAAAATCTTGTTATATCAATTTTCAAAACAAAACAGTTTTCAAGATACAACAATATATTATTAAAAAACAATTCACAATGTACAGGATTTTCATAGTAATACAGCAAATTAGCATCCTGACATCTCAGATTTTTACAAAGGTGTGTTACTGTATGGCACTATAATTTTCACTACCATACAGTGAAAAAAAAAACACATTGAGACTACCTATTTTGCGGGATTGACCTATTTAAAAATAACTGACCTATTAAACAAGCTACAAAATATCATTACTACAAAATATCATTGTTTGGCACAAGAAAGAACAGTAGTTCTAAAAGTTTTTACTTCAGTATTATTTAAGTTATAGGGCAGTGGTTTACATACAATGCAACAATCAAGTAGAATGAGACATTGTAACTTTATCTTAAAACTTAAACATTTCAGAGATACCATGAAGATGATAGATACAGACTATACTATGTTTGGTTCTGACGCTCTCACATAAGTATACCATTAAGCACTAATAAGAATCATTTTATATATTCCCCTTTCCTCCAATCCCACCTCAGAATATGTGCATGCATTAGATTAGATGGGACTGTGAATTAATAAACCTGAGATAGAAATGGAGACTATTTGGTATGGCAGATGAGTAAGAATATTATCCTTTATATCTGAAATATTTACATTTGTTAACCCTGACAAGCCTGGACCTTGAAGGATTTCATTGAACCTAGTCTATTTTCCTTATTTTTCAGGAATACTATTCCAGGTTGCCAGTGTAGATTCTTTAAATATTTTTTCAAAGGTTGTTAGTGTGAATGTTTGTCTGAATATATGTATACAACCAGGACTCCTGACAACATAGTTTGATTTCTAGCACTCAGTTTATTTATGAAAGGGGGCAATAACTTTCATGCAGAATTTTATAGGTTGGTGTGTTGAGAAACAGTGATGTCCATTACTTGCATTTACTGCAATGCAGTAGTCTCTGTACTGTTAGCTAGACTAGTAAACATAAGAATTTGTATTTCTGTAGTTTGAATTTGTGCAGTATTCTGTCCTGAGAGCAGTGCTATAATTGGGAGGCCATATTCGATAATAGGGGGGAGTACATTTATGCCTATAGCACACCTAGCTTCAGTAGTGAGCATGTTAAATATTTTGTATGAGATTTTTAGTTAAGTTAGCATATATTTTTGCAGATACTACGACAAACTATATTTGATTTAAGTATACTGTTTTATTAGAAAAATGTATACTTTATTCATGTTGCGTTTATAATTTATGTTTTTTTTTTACATATATGATGTTTATTCGGATGGCATTTTTTTGTAGGCCACAGGTAAAGTGTATCCATCTTCAAGTATTCAATAAAAAACATGAATAGTTTTGAATTTCATAACATATTCCTTAATAATGCTATCTGAATCCCAAATTAGTGTTAATTTGGGATTCAGTAAGTAGGCTAAAGGTAAGGTTTGCATCAGATACTTTTGTTGCATGGTCCAGGATAAGTGGGTGGAGCAGTGGTGAAGCAGTTAACGTTGTCGCCTCACAGCAAGAGGTTCTCCAGTTCGATTCTCGGCTGGGGTGGCTTCTGTGCAGAGTCTGCATTCCTCCCTGTGTTCATGTAGTTTTCCTCCAGGTACACTGGATTCCTCCCACATTCAAAGACATGCATCTGGAGCATTTCTCCCTGGGCCTCCAATAAAAATAGGTTCTGTCCTAGTTGGACTTTCCCGGTTAACAAATGTTGAATAAATAAATAAATCAATAATAAAAATAACTGCATTCCTTCCAGGACAGTAATTGCAAATTACTGTGCATTTCTTAACATTAGTGGTGTTCTGAACACTATTATCATTGTCTTTATTTACTGCCAGTTTGTTAAAGCAAGTCAATTCCATACAGCTCTGGAATCCTCTGTAGTCATTTGTTCAGTATGGATAGGTTCTTGTCAGATTTTATAATGACTATATAATTTGTGTATAGAATGCAAATTGTTTGTAGGAGATCCAAGGTGATGTCGTTAATCAAAAGAGAAATCAGGAACATATCTAGATCTGATTCTTGTGGGAACTCTTTTTCAATGATCCCTGTGTGAGTGATTGCATTGGACCTAACAAATTTAAACATTCTGTTATTTACAACTGCAAAAAATCACTGAGAAGCATGTCTAAGAAATCTGGGCTCTGTTATTTTTTTGATCAGCTATTTCAAATCCTGTTTTTAGGTGTAAGCCTACAACCCTTGTTAGCTTTCCCTGTTCCACATTGGTAAATATCTGTCCCGCATGCAAAGCCTTAACCTGGTCTGTGATATTAATAGAACTTGTTGGCGGGATAGATTTGTGTCCCAAAGACTCCCCTGTCTGTGGAATAGACTCCCTCACCACGTCAAACAGAGTACCTCTCTAGCCCTCTTTAAGAGGAAACTAGACGACTGGATGGGAAACAGAAAATATACCCCTGGGATCAAAGCTGTGTCCCTGCTGGACAGGGGACACAGGTGCTGACTCTGAGGGAACATGGGTGAAATTCTTGGCTAGGCTTATAAGGGCCTCCAGGCCAATAGCCTAGTATCATACTATAAACCTATTAACCTATGTTAGTGTAGATACCTGTTAATGTGCTACAGTTGGGTCAAAAAAGCATGCCGCTTAGCTGTTAAAATATTATGCTTTATGATATATACAGTCTGCTTATAGACAATTTTTTTCCATTATTGTGGTTAGTGGAGACAGATTAGTAACTGGACAGGAGAGGACCTAAGCAAGGGGTGTGAGTAGAGTATTTGAAACTACTGGACAACATTTTTGTGATGACAGTCAAGCTAAGTAGGAATGCTGGAGATTTACAGGTACACAGCTAGCCAGCTTCAAATTGTTTTGGTCTAGTAAATGGGAGTCACTGTCTAATTGTTTAAGGTACTTTTGTATATTTTCCCCCAAGCAAACACTTAAAATCAACTTCAATAGCTTAATATTAAAACTGTAATTTATGGTCTACTCTCACCCATTCATTGATCTTGTTATTTAATTAATGCAAACATGACCATAAAATTGAGTCAAACAGTATCTTTCAACCTTTGGTTTTACTGACAATAACCATTCACTAAACTAATTTTGCACAATCTTTGTTTCTAAATGTTAGCCAAGTAGACTATGTGGCAATAATTTTGCTCCAAGATTGACTAATAACATGCTTCAGTTATAAGCTATAAAGTTAGTTTAACAGGTCAATGACTGCATTAATCTTAGGTAGGATAACTGTTCTAACAATTTTTAATGATACATTTCTGTGTGGTTTCCAGTGGTGGCTGGTGACTTCAAATCAAAGGAGGGCTGCAGAAGACAGCTGAATGGGTGGGGCCAGTGGGAAGGGGAGTGGCCAACTAGAAAGGGGTGGGGCTATGCTATAAAACACAAAAACTAGGACTTTAAATATGCTGCCCTGGGTGCCACTGCTAAGCCATCATTATGAGAGTCCAATCAAGATAAAATGAATTGTAGAAGAAAAACATATTTCAATGCATTGGCTACATGGCAGCTTAAACTGCTGTGGTGGTGCTACGGTAGCGTTGTCGCCTCATAGCAAGACGTTGTCCCGTTCAATTCTCAGCTAGAGCGTCTTCTGTGTGGAGGCATACGTGAATGGGGCGTGCCTTCGTTGAAGGTTGTGCATCAGGGCCAGTAACCCGGTACATAAAAATCCACTACCAATCATTAGTGGACCGGAGTTCCGCTGTGGCGACCCCAAACTGGGAAAAGCCGAAAGACACAGGCTACATGACAGCTTACTTAATATCTTGATGGAAACAAAAAGGTTTAGAGGCATGAAAAAATAAACTACTTTTTTTAAATAGATTACTGGAATGCCAGTCAAAATCAAGTCAAATTCAAGTAGAAAAAAACAAACAGCACTCAACTCAAACCACTTCTCCTTGCACTGCAGTTCTAATTATAATTTATATTCAGCTTTATAAAAGTACCAAGTAACATGCTGAAAGTAGCAATCTCTGCGATACCCACACTTGTAAAACTGTTTCTTATCCAAAAAAGACCTGCTGCCTGACAACAACTACCTAGTTGTTTCATGGGGAAAACATGATCAAAGTAAAAAATGAACATCAAACAAGAAACAAACTCAAGATAAATTGCTTAAAGGATTACTGCACAGGTTATGGACCACACATTATAGATTGACATTCTGTTTAGTTTACTGGTAAAACCTGCAAAGATGACTGCAATCTCCAACAAATGTAATGGGCTTCTTTAAATACTGTAATCATGTCCTTTATTACAAATACATATGCATTTCAATACCTAAGGCTTATATGCTATCTAGTTATATAAATATTCTCTGCATGGCAACAACAAAAAGGCTTTCAATGTTGGTAATTCTTTAACAGTATGCTTATTAAAGCTTACTTGATGGTCATTAAAGCATTGCTACTTAAACACAGAGCAAAAGGCTCTGCAATGACATGCATTTTCTGAATAAGAAGAAGCATAAATCAACAGTATAAAAATATGACAGAAAACCAGAACATTCTGCAAAATCAAGGACAGATGAAAAGCCACTGTAGTACTTGTGTCTACATTGGATGGGGGGAGGTACTCTGCACACTTACACTGCATAACTGCTCCTTGCCTTGCTTGGACACATCCAGAGTCACTATTTGGGGGAGTGGGGTGTAACAAGTATGTCACAATTTGAAATGTCTCTGGCTGACTGTGATGACCCTGGCACATTTGTCATACTCTCAACCTCAGAGCAAGAAATCTGGATAAAGCCATAAATAAAAGTAGGACAAAGGCCCAAAAATAAGGACAAATTTTAAATATTCCTCTTACAAACTTAGAAAGTTAATAAAGTAGTAGGTCTTGCATTAGTATGAAATCAGAAACTCAAACATTTGTCATTATTTTCTGACTTCAATCTTTAATGAAAATCTGGATATTCTGCAAAAATCTGTACACAGACACACACACACACACACACACACACACACACACACACAAGTCTGTCTAGTCCTTAACATCTTTCTTTCCATTTATATAAACAACTTGTCCTGTTAAAATGTATTAAAACATTTTTGCATTTTATTTGAATACATTGCATAATATTAATATTATATTCAAATCCATGTGCTAAATAATTATAAGTACTTTCTTTTTCTACATAGAACCTTTAGTGGACTCTAAAACACTTAACTTCAAATCTGCTTGTAATATATGCACCAGTACTTCCTTATAATAACCATCTTCGTGTCATACAAGTAAACACATGGACAGGCTTATTATCATAATTTCCCTTCTGCTCTGTTATTATTAATTTTTCGAGTGTCCTGCTTAGTCTTTCACTCACAGGACTAGGGAAAGGAAATGGAAGACATGGGGGTTGTAATATGCTGTCAAATCATTACAGAAAACAGCTATATTGAAGGAAAGAAGGAGTCTACAGTGGTACAGAGAATGTACTCCCCTAAAACAGCCATCAATTTAATGTAAGAAATAAATGAAATGAAAAGCACCAGTAAGTGATGACTTTTTCTATATGCAGAACTTCAGATGAAGTAGGATTATTAGATGTGTGGGATAAAGTACTAACCGTGAAAAAGCATGAGTTTTTATATAGAGAACATATTGAAAAAAGGAATAACCATTTACAACAGACTATGAGGTGACATATAAAATCAGTCTGTTGTAAATGGTTATTCCTTTTTCAGTACGTGCTTTATATGATGCATGCTTTTTCACTCTTAGCTTGAAAACCTTCAGAATGATGGTGCAGCGAGCATCAGAGACAAGTGCTGCAAGTCTGAAACAGGATTTACTATGAGTTCTTGAGTCATCTGAGCTTTCCTGGCAACAATTCCGCCTAAGCAGACAGACCAAATACAGCATATCCAGTTCATTATAAAAAGCAATTTTATATGAATCACCCCCGCCATAGCTCTCAACCAATCAGGGACAAATTTCAACAGAATCAGGGACAAATCCAGAAGAAATCAGGGACACTTTTATTATTATTAACTTATTAAGTGAACAAATCCAGGAAATAAATGACTACAACTGCTGAGGGGCTAGTTGCAGCTAATTACTTTATCAAGTCAGGTCAAGTCATTTATTAAGTCATTGTGCTAACACCTACAGCTCAGCATTTCTAAATCCTTCTAATCAGCCACTAACTGTAGATGTTAAGTTGTCTATCTTGCCTTAATTTCTTGCTGGTTGGGATCGGAGCTGATTCTCGGCTCCGACTCAGCCATCTTCTATAGCTTGAGAGCTGTTTACTGGCTCGAGGCTACCCCTTATCCCATGATGCCTAGCACTAGCTACCCAGATCTCATTTGCCACTTCAGTTGCGAGTTGTCATTCTTACTGGCTCAGGCTCATATAAGTTTCTTATTGAAGTGTTTATAGTCAGATTAGTGTTTTTTTTCTGGGAATTTATTGTTTAAATTGCAGTCGATAACTTGTGTTAGTTGAGTGTATTTGTAGTCTTTTCCCTTAGAACTCGTTTAAATTAGAGACTTCTCCCCCTCCCCCACCCCTATCCCTTCTTTAGGTTAACGTTTAGTTTAAGCCTTTCCTTCTATCTTATTTTTTTTAGGTAGCCATTTAAGTTAGAGGCTTCTAGTTTAAAAAAATAAATAAAATACTGTGTGTTTTTGTTTTTTTGTTGTTGGTGTTGTGGTTTTTTGTTATCACTGTTCGGCCTTTTGGTCAAAAATCAGTGTAGTATCTTTCAGGTATTTTGTTGGATATGTCTAAAGAATTCAAGGTGCCTGGATTCAAGAAGTGTGACTCATGCTGTCAGAAAATGTCTCTGAAAGATGGGCACACTTCTTGCGTCTATTGCTTAGGCGCAGTGCACCTGCAGGACTCTTGTTCTATATGCCATGCATTTAGCCCAAGAGATCTACAGGAGCACAAGAATAAGCTTATCCTTAGGGGTCTTCTTAAGCCCCAGGATTCACCGGCCAAGGCTCAGCTTGTGAAATCCCCGAAACCGACCAAATCATCGGCTCCGAGCTTGGAGCCATCATTGGTTCAAACTTTACCTGCTACTTCTGTTCCGGCTGGAACCGAGGAGACTATCTCCCTGTCGGCTCCATTAGAATATTCAGAGCGGACCCACAAGAGACTGAGGTCCCCTTCTCTGGAATCTATACATTCAGCTCCCCGGTCTCCCCTGCTGCAGAGTGAGTGCAGTCACAGATGTTCCCACTCCTCTCAGTCCTCTATGCTCTCGGATCATGACATGGAGAGAGTGGTCAGTAGGTTGCTGAAGTCACAGGCACTTGCCAAGATGTTGTCCAGCCCTCCTCAACAGGTGTCGGCTCTGTCCACTTCTATCAATATTCCTCCTCTGACTCCATTGAGCTCAGAGCCAGAGTTCGTTGGGGTTCCATCGTCGGCTCCGATTCCATCGATGGTGCCGTCCGTCGTGGGATCTGGGCACCAAGGCTCCCTCATCAGCTCCGAGGGGGCGAGTGGCATCGGACTCTTGTCCAACCCCGTTCTCCCTCTCGAAGCTTCGGCGCAGGTGAGCTCAGCTCCTACATCAGCCTCGGAGCTGCCTCCCTCAGTGTGGAGAATGATTCCAGTTTCCTCGGAACTGGAGTCTTCTCTGCATCATGGCAGGGACACCTTCAATGTCATGAGGAGTGTGCTGGCCTCTGAGTCAGCTCCACGATTGACCCCACCGGTTCCTTCCCCTGTAGTGCCTGCGTCAGCCTCTGCTCCTCCTCCAGGAGGAGCCCCCTCAGAAGAAGAAGTGCAAGAGGAAGCACATTGACTCCCCTGAGTCTGTCACTTCTGATACAGACTTAGATGAATTGGAAGGGTCCCTGAGATACCACTTTGAAGATGTTTCCTTCTTGGACATCCTTGAAATGCTTAAGCAGAGAGGGAACTGGAATCCCCTAGCCCCTACCGATGATGAGTCTGTATTCCTGGATGCGTTCGGTTCCCGACCTTCCACCTCCTGGGTTTCTCCACCTTTCGATCCACTCATGTCAGTGGTGGCTCAAAAGGCTTGGTCAGCCCCGGATACAGTGGAACCAACCCCGAGGAGACCCAGCAAGTTTATCACTGCACCCCTTGATAAGCAGTTCCTTACCAAAGGTGTTCCTGTAGATGCCATGGTGGTAGCAGCAGCCACTAAAAAAGAGTTAGCGGAAACTTCATCTGTCCATCCTCCTAACAAGGAGCCTAGGACTATGGATAGATACAAGAAGCGAATGTTTGCTTCAGTGACCTTCGCTATGAGGTCACTGAATTACTTATGCCATTTTACCCGGCTTCAGAGGGATCTCCTTAAAGAACTCAGAGATACACTTCAGGATCCATCAGCTGAAGGGGCTCAAGCTAAAGTGGCTTCTCAGCTGGCGACCCTTAATTCTGTCATCAACTCCTCCATAAGGCTTATTTCCTATGCAGCTGATGGTGCGAGTAGAGCTGCAGGTACAGGCATGGCCTTTAGGAGACATGCATGAATGCGGCTGTGTAATTTTGCGGAACCCTTTAGAGCATCATTCACCAACACCCCCTTTGATGGTTCCTTTCTCTTTGGACCACAGGTGAAAGACACTCTGACTAGGTGACTAGGTCAGAAGAGTGGTAAAATGTGGTTTCAAAAATCCCAGGGAGCCTCGCCTGACACACGTAGCGATTTTTCCTCCAGGGGCAGAGGAGAAAACAACAACAGATGCCACTCTCGTGACAGAGGGGGTCTGCAGAACCAGGTCAGCAGAGAATCCTTCTCTGAGAAGCTCTTCCAGCATCCCAGAAGGGTTGCCTGGCTGCCCACCTCTGGAGGCAGTCGGGGGAAGACATTCACTGTACCCAAAAGCCTGGCAGCATTTAACGCAAGACAAATGGGTACACTCAATCATATCCGGAGGTTACAGAATTCCCTTCTTTCAACTCCCCTTACCGTGAAGCAAATCCCTTCCAGACGTTTCACCCAATCTGAGGGACCAAGCAGTCATAGAAGTTTCAAAACTGCCAGAAAAAAAGAGTCATCCAGGAAGTCCCGGCAGACCAACATGGATCCGGAACTTACTCAAGGTTCTTTTTGGTACCAAAAAAGACAGGGGACTGGAGACCGATTCTGGATCTCAGCAGACTAAACAGGTCTGTTTAAAGAACAAAGTTTCAGATGGTCACACTACAGTCCATTCTACCCTTTCTGGGTCAGGACAATTGGATGTCCTCCATAGATCTCCAGGATGAGTACTATCATATCAAAATGGACAGGCGCTCCAGGAGATTCCTTCGCTTCCGTCTGGGAGCCAGTCATTACCAGTTCAGAGCTCTGCCCTTTGGTCTCACCACAGCCCCCAGGGAGTTCACCAAATGTATGGCAGTGGTCATGGCTCACCTGAGACGTTGAGGATTCCAGGTGTTTCCATAACTAGATGACTGACTCCTTACTGCTACTACCAGGCATCAACTTCTACAAGCCAGGGACTGCACAATCGCAATTTGCTCCCAGCTAGGCATTACAATAAATTCTGAAAAATCTGCCTTGTTGCCCTGTCAATCTATTACCTATATAGGAGCAGACTTAGACACAAGGAGTATGTCCGCAAGGCTATCGCCAGACAGGGTGGCCACAATTTGCCAGCAAGTACAAATTCTAATACAGTGCAAAAGGGTCCAAGTCAGGTTAGTCCTTCAAACTCTGGGTTCCATGGCAGCAGCAATTCTTCTAATCCCTCTAGCCCACTTTCACATGAGAATCCTTCAGTGGTTTCTTTCACACAGTGGTCCTTTCAACAGCTGCCCATGTCTCACATGATCATGATTACAGAAACATGCAAAAGGCACCTTTCCTGGTGGATGGTCTCCCCACTAGTGTCTCAGTGCAGACCATTCATTCAGCCCCCTCCGATTGCTACAGTTACCACAGATGCCTCCCTGATAGGGTGGGGGGGGGCATTATCAGGGCAGGACAGGCCAAGGCACTTGGCAGCCTCATGAGTACCATCTGCACATAAACGTCTTAGAAATGAGAGCAGTGCTCCTAGTGTTGCAAGCTCTTCAGGAATCTCTCCCTTCTGGGACCATTGCAATTCAAATGGACAACATGTCAGTGGTGTGGTACATCAACAAGCAGGGCGGAACCAGGTCCTACCCCCTATGTTGAGAAGCACTCAGACTCTGGCAGTGAGCGATCTCCTCCCAAAGATTTCTGATTGCGATGCACATCCCTGGGAGGTCCAACATCATAGAAGACAGGCTCAGCAGAGCTATTCTCATGCCTCACGAGTGGTCTCTGAATCAGGTAGTTGCGGATCTTATCTTCCGCAAATGGGGACAGCCTTGCTGCGATCTTTTTGCCACCCCCTTCAACAGCAAATGCAGCAACTACTTCTCCCTTCTTCCACTTCCCAGTCACTCTCCCAGAGATGCTCTAGTCCACGATTGGCCTCAGGAACTTCTTTATGCCTTCCCTCCATTTCCTCTTATACCCAAACTCATACAGAAAGCTATTTCTTTGGGTTGCAAAATGATCCTCATTGCCCCCTACTGGCCTCGACAGATATGGTTCCCGTTCCTGCACCATTACCTTCTCGAGCAGCCCTGGACTCTGGATCCTATTCCAGACCTGCTGATTCATCAATTAGGTGGGCTGCATCAATCCCTCCAAACACTCCAGCTCACAGCTTGGTTGCTCCACTTCCAACCCTAGCCAGGCTTCCCAGCATTTCCCCGGCCGTTTGTGAGATTATTGTCTCTTCTCACAAGTCCACCACTAGAAAGACTTATGCTAGCAAATGGAAACGTTTTTCTTGTTGGGCAGAGGCTAGGAACATAGATCCCTTTTCAGCCCCAGTCCACGAAATCTTGGAGTTCCTAGCAGAACTTTTTCATTCTGGGTCCACTTCTGCTTCAGTCAGGGTTCAATTGGTGGCCATCTCTAACTTTCATGTTCGGTTGTCTAATGCAAACATTATGTCTCATAAGCTGTGTACAGCTTTCTCAGATGGACTACTCTCCTTAGGCCCCCAGTGAGAGATCCCCCTCCTCCTTGGGACCTTAATTTAGTACTAACCTACTTAATTATGCCTCCTTTTGAACCAGCAGCATCCTGCTCCATTAAGTTTCTATCTTGGAAAACTCTCTTTCTGGTAGCTATTACTTCAGCCAGACTCATCTCTGAACTTCAGGCACTAAGTGTTCGTCCTCTGTACTTAGTTTTACATAAGGACATAGTTGCTCTGAGGACTAATCCCTCTTTCCTTCCTAAAGTCTGCTCAGAAAATAATCTAAACCAATCTATAGACCTCCCTGTGTTTTTCCCTAACCACACCAACAAGGCAGAATACAAATTACACCAATTGGATGTTCATAGACAATTGCATTTTTCCTGCATAGAACGAAGGATATAAGGAAGTCGGACCAACTTTTCCTTTCCTATGCTCGGGGCAAACAAGGTCTCCCAGTTTCCAACGTGACCTTATCCAGGTGGTTGTCTCACATTATTACCTTCATCTATCAACTAAGAAACAAAGTTGTCTATCAAACCAAAAGGTCATTCTACTAGGGCTTTGGCCACCTCTTTAGCCTTCCAGTCTAGTTTGCCCATGGACTCTTGTCCATCTGTGCAGCTGCTCTTGAGCTATAGAAGATGGCCGAGTTGGAGCCGAGGATTGGCTCCGATGCCAACCAGCAAGAAAGAAGGAGAGATGAAGACAACTAACATGGAACGTTATGGTAGGTACATAACTCCTTTTTATTGCTCCTTCATACCCACTTCTAAATATTCAGCTAATTATTAATCCAAACCAAAGCCATAAAGTTTTAATACCCACTACAACAATGCAGTGCAGACTATGTGCATTTTTTTGCTGCTGCTGCTGCTAAGTTAAATTATGAATTATCATGTACCAGACAGACATAATGTCTATTTCTACTGCTTGTTGAACTTGTCTTCCTCTCTTGCACATTATAAAACTGTTACAGGCTTACAGCAAATAACATTGGCATAGTATTAATATATACAACACATCATCAGTCACACACACCCGCAAACATACACATACACACACTCACAAACACACACACCTTCTGTCAGGTTGCACAATCCCCTGCTCTATTAGAAGTCATCATTCTGGAATACCAGCTTTAGCCATTAGGATAATTTCTTTCCATCCAACTGCCTGCTAAGTGCAACTAAAATAGCCTTAAATTATGGAATATATTCCATTATAATAAACATTATACTCTGAAAATGAGCTTCACAGACACAATGAACAGTAAAGTTGTATTAATGTCTTCGGGTTAGGCTAGGGCTACTGCTACCTTGTCCTGACTCTTTTGGGACAGTCCTCTCAATTCTTGCATTAACAAAGTACTGATGTATTTGAGAGAAAAAAGGGATCTGTCTTGACAGCTCAGTAGTTCATTTTCAACTTTCTGCTGTCATAGCCTCAGCACCTGAAAAGGCATTAAATCTTAATGGGGATAGCCATTAAATATAATTACTTCATTAATACATTTTCCTTGGCGTAAGATGACTAGCCATGGAAGGAAATCATCGCACAGTTGTAAACCAAATCATTGTAAATGTACATATGGCAGACATGTATACAAGTGCATTCAGAAGCAAATTAACTAATTAAACAGAAGTGTTTTCCTGTTATCTTTCATGGTAGGAACATGGGAGAAAAATAAACATAAATCTGTACCAGTTAACTATCTACAGGCTACTTCCCTCATAACCTTAGTGTTAGCAGTGCACATATCTGTAAAATTAAAATAGCACATTGTCCTTCTACTTAAAAAAAATGCAACTACATTCTGGAAAGGAAGGCTCAACTTACTTACTGTCACTGTCTGGAATTCAATAATTAGCCTCAGGAGGATGACCGATTTCCATAATGCTGTTAATGCAATGGCAGCAATTCAATTCCAAATGAAATCAAATTTCCAAACAAAAATACTGCTCAGTCACTTAACTGGCTGCTACTCTGTTTCTCACTCTTTTCCCAGCACATAAAGCTCGGGAATAGAGCGAGAACCAATCAGAAGCCAGTCAGCCCACCACATCATGTATGTGCCTGTGGACGTAGTAGTCCGAGCCCCTTCTAATTCTATGCAGTTACAAAACCACATAGACTTCTGGGCATCACACAGAAGCCTTTGCTCCATAATTTGGACTGCGTTTACAACAGTCTGGATTCATTTACAGAAATTTTATTTTTTTTTTAACGAAACCCCGGAACTCGGCGAGCATGTGCAGTTCGAGTTCCGGGACTTCAGCGCCAGCGAGCCAGTCAGACTCGCAGCTAAAGCAGCTAGCCAGCTTAGAAAAAAATTAATTATATGTATTATATTAATATACAACACGTTTTTTTTTTTTTCCTTTTCTTGCTGGGAGGGCTGCAGTCCAATGGGACGAGCCACCCCTGAAAAGAGTCAAGAGTCCATTACTCATCATTGCATGCTGTAGTAACCATCATTAAATCAAATGGAGATCCATGAATTGCAAAATAGATATACAAGCTATTTTCAACTTTTATCCACCCATCCCCAAGATTGGCGCAAGCTGGACATGGAATCCAATGGCAAGTATTTCTTTGACACTGCCATGCCAATGGGATGTTCAGTGGCTTATTCAACTTTACTAATAATTTCAACAAAATTCTCCTTTGGTGTTGGAAAAAGCTGAATCCTTCCTTCCTTGGGGTGTAATACCTTAGAAAAATTCTTAATTTCTGGCAATGGAGAAACACAAACTAAGGACGGAGATGGACTTCAAGTGTTTATCAAGTTATTCAACTCATTTGGAGTTCTCCTAGCCAAAGACAAAGTAGAAGGACCAACCAAGGTATTAACAATCTTTAGTACTGAGATCAACACCACGCAAGATTGTTTCCTGTTACCAAAAGAAAAGATAAGCAAGGCCAATAACATGATCAACAGTGCTGTGTCATCCAAAAGGGTAACCATCATTCAGGTCATGGAGCTTTTAGGCCTCCTCAGTTTTGCACGCCAAGCTATAGCACCAGGAAGGACATTTACCAGTTCATTAGCAGATTCTCATGAGGAGGCTGCAAAAAATGTCTTAGATTTCGAGACAATAGCAGAGTCAAATAATATCTCTGTTTGTGGCCCAATTTCTTTCTGGATTACAATGGCATATCTTTTTGGCAGGATGGTTGGATATCAAATGAAAACATTCAATTATTCAACAAAGTTTCTGGTAAATGTGGCATTTGTAGTTACCTTAAGGGACATTGGTTTCAGACCCATGGACAAAAGCTTGATCCCAGTCTACAAGGAGGGACATCACATTTCTAGAGATCTTTCCAATATTGGTCTCAGTTCTTATATGACAAGACCAACTCATAAACAAGCAGTTAATATTCAGATCTGACAACAAGCAGTAGTTAAGGTACTCACCAAAAAGTGATCCAAAAATGTTTGGGTCAGTTCTGCTTTAAGTCTTTTGGTTCTAATTTCTTTGAAGATCAACTTGTTCACAGCAGAACACATTACCAGTTCTAAAAACAAATTAGTTGATGTGCTTTCTCAGTTACAGGTTCAGCAATTCAAAAAGTTGGCTTCACAAGCAGATTTACTCCCCACCCTGATTCCAGAAACAATTTGGATGATTGGAGAAGAATAACATCATCTTTGTTTTGAAATTCTTAGGCCAGAAAAACTAAGAAGGCTTAGATTAAACAATTTTCCAGATTTTACATCTGTGTAGAAAGTCTTGAACAGCAATGGTTTCACCAAATTATTGTATGCTACCTCTGCCACTGTAATCATAGGGGCTTTACTCCAGGTAAAGTCAGAATATACTTTGACCTTAAGTTCATTTCCCAGAAATTTGAAGTTTCTGATATCATCAAACAATGGACAGTGACTTGGATATTCAAAGGGTGGACCTCTGTAAAGAACCTAAAACAGGACAAAATATGCCCATAGGAATAGCACTCCTGAAATCCATTCTTGTCAGCCTACATATCCTATCTATACCAGGTTACTCATCCTATCATACATTCAGACCCCAAACCATGGGAAACAAAGCAAAAGGAGGTGGAGTTTCAATATATATTAAAGACATAAACACCTCCAGGCTGGTCAAACAATATGATGCACAGAAGACACTCCAGGTGCAGTTAACCATTGACAAGACCCCTATTCAGATCATAGCTAGCTACAGGCCCCCAACTTTGACTCAAGTATGCTCACACCACCTATCTGAACCTCTTTCAATCTATCAAGATTCAACCCTTTACCCTGATCCTGGGTGACTTGAACTATCCAACCATAGACTGGAAGAACTAATCATGCCAAAACACAAATGCCCAGAGATTCCATGATTTCATCAATGCAAATTTCTTGGACCAGTTGATCGACACCCCCACAAGAGGTGAAAATATCTTGGACTTGGTATTAACAAACATGAGTAATCACTGCAGCATCTCTATAGTGTCATCTTCCCTGGTAAGATCTGACCACAAAGCGGTCACTTTTGAAGTCACCTTCTCACCAGACTCCCCCCCCCCCACTAAATAGAAACTTCTCCAAAGCTGATAACTTCCTAAGGGAAGGTATAAACAGCTTCACAGCCCCCTCCCCTTCTGTAGGAACTGGCACAAATGTCCAAACCTACACTAAAGTACTATACAATCATTTATATAGCTACATGAAATCAGAAATACCTGACAGGACAAATTCATCCTCCTCAAGGAAGAATAAACCTATCTGATAGACATCTGTAATAAATAAACTCTATAGTAAAAGGAAACAATTTGCTGTCCAGGACCAAGAAGGAACAGCTGCCTAATTGGAAGCAATCTCTCCTTAGCCTGAACAGCAAATAAGAGCCCTAGTGAAATCCTCCAACGCAAACTTTGAGTCCAGACTGGCCACAATCATAAGGGCTTCTTCACATATGTCCAGAGTCTCAAAGGAAGCACTCAAATCTGCTCAAGGACACAACATGCACAAATACTATAGATATAGCTAACCTGCTGGCAGACAGGTTCAGCAAAAGCTTCACCTCTCTCTCCCCCCATCAGTAAATCATCACATCCCCAGCACCTGCTCCCCCATCCCCTTATCTCTAGGGAGAAAGTCATCACTACCCTCTCAAAGGCAAAAACTGCAGCCTCCATGGGACCTGATAACATCCCATGCTGCATCCTACATGAACTCAAGCAGGAACTTGTGGAACCATTAGGCATCCTATTCAACCAAAGTCTGAGTACTAGTTTTGAACCAGCTGAGTGGAGAACAGCTACTGTCATCCCTTTGCACAAACATAGTGCATCCACTGATCCATGTAATTATAGACCCATCAGCCTAACTAGCATGATCTGCAAGGCCATGGAATGGATTATCATGGATCTTATTAACAAGGACATTGGCACCCTCCAAACACTCAATCTCAAACAGTTTGGTTTCATCAAGAGGAGATCATACCTGTTAAATTTGGTTGACTTCTTTGAGACAGTCACCAAAGCTATGGATGAGGGGAAGATGTTGCACACTGCCTAGCTTGACCTGGCCAAAGCCTTTGATACTATTCCCCACTCAGGTATAATAGAAAAGCTCTCTCAACTAGGCATCAATATATATGTTACCAGATGGGTAGCAAACTGGTTCACTGATAGACCCTACCTAATCAAAATTGGGGAAGCCACCTCAAACAGTAGACCCATAATGAGTGGTGCAACCCAGGGATTAGTCTTGGCGCCTCGGTTGTTTGGGATATACTTTTCTGAGGTGCAGGCCAAAATCAGTGGGCTATGGCTGACCAAGTTTGCAGATGACTGCAAGCTGGGCAATGTCATCAATTCCCCTAGTGATGTTGATATCCTCCAAGAGTGTCTCACCCAAACAAATGACTGGTGCCAGAAACATGGCCTCAAACTGAATGCCAAAAAAATGCATCACCATCCCCTTTGGCAAGAGTGACATCCCCACAAATTATCACATTAATAACAAGGTCTTAAGCATGCAATCAGTTGTGAGGGACTTGGGCAACCAGTTTGATAGCAAACTGACTTTTGCCCACCATATTGCCTCCATTGTACAGAAATCTTTCTAAATGGCTCACCTTATTAAGAAGGGTAGCTCATCCAGGGACAAAGAGGTCATAACATCCCTGTATTCTTCCCTTATAAGGCCCATTATTGAGTACAATGCATGCCCCTTTTGGCATGTACCTCACAATCCACATGCAGCAGCTGGAGACACCACAGACATTCCTCACCAGAAGAATCCAGGGCCTCAAACATCTACCCTACATAGCTATACTAAAAGCCCTGTCCCTCTACTCAGTCTCATACAAACTGCTCAGAGGTGACCTATGTCTAGTATACAAAGCAGTCTTAGACCCCGCCTTCACGGGACTGCTGCATATCTGCAAGTCAAGCTCCATTCGACTAACACACATGCACAACCTCAACCTGGTCTGTGACATCAACAAGACTTGTTAGAGAGACAGATTTGTGTCCCAGAGACTCTCTCTTCTGTGGAATAGATGCCCTCTCCACGTCAAGCAGAGTACTTCATTAACCCTTTTTAAGCACAACCAGGATAACTGGAGGGGGAACAGAAAATACATGCCTGGGATTCTACCCGTGTCTCTGGTAGACAGGGGATTTGAGTGTTGACTTGTTGGAACATGCGCTAATTATTGGCTAGGCCTGTAAGGGCCTCAAGGCCAATAGCCTAGTAACTTCCTATGATCCTATTATCTGATTCACATTACATCTACAGTTTATGGGCCATATTATTTTCTTGGCTGTACTTCCTTGCCTTCAGAGTCAGTGAATTGACTGGCAGTCTCAAGTGGGCAGAAGTTGTTTTTACTTAGGAGGCCATTTTAATTTGGATGAACAGATCCAAAACAGACCAGTTAGGTTATTGCCATCAAGTTACATTACAGATCAGAAGGGATTGCCTCATCCATATGGTAGCATGGGGCAGAACTCTGAAAGTGCTAATCCCAGGACCAAACATCAACAACATTGTAGTTATCAAGAAAGAAGGCTGTAAGACCACCAACTTTGAACGTTCCAACCAATTAAGGCATGTCAAAATGCACTTAGGCATCTCCCCAAACACTTACACATCCAACTCATTCAAGATTGGCTGGGATTCTGATATAGCTGCCTCAGGCCAATCCACAGAAGCTCTCAAAAGATTATGTAGGTGGTCTTCCAGTGCATATTTCTCAGTTGAACCACTAATAATGTGCAATAACGTCATTTATATTTAGGAATAAGATGCAGTCTCATCACAGGGCACCTTTCATTTCACAAACTCAGGTCAGAGCTTCTATTCGACCCAACAGAAATAACTTCAGGATAGACCAAACCAGTTTTAAAGTTGTTTGGAAAGGAATTCCAGGTTTAAAATGCAGCCAACTATTTAGTCATCTCCCACAGATTGTTCAAAGAACAAGATCACTATATACAATCTTAATTCATGCTGGGGGTATGAGTTGAGATTCACACCCAAGCGAAAACTTATATAATGCATCCTACATGACTTAGCTATAAGCAAACAAGCTTATCCCCATACAGAGGTAGTTAGGTCAGCGATTCTTCTTGAACTAAACTGGATAGAAACGATCAACCCTCATTCCTTAAAGAGAGACAGAAAGCGTGTTAATCATGAGTACCAAGAGCAAGTCTGCTGATAGGCATTTCATTAACTGAATATCAAGAGCTTTATGACAGAGACACACAAAGAGACAGGATTCATTAATCGGACTTTGGACTGGATTTGTTCATCTTAAATTTATCATTGCTCTTAAAAGAATACTTATTAAGCTAGCAGAAAACAAGGTGAATGGGAGTTCATAATTAATTTATACTGATTCACACAGCAAAGGAAGTGTTTTATATGAATTGCTTTACAGCATTATATGCATTTCAGCATAGTTAATTACAGTTGTTGATATACAGATAAAAAAGGGGGACAGGCTGTAGCCATCCTGTTGGGTGGCTGTTCATGGCCTTAGCCCCACACTTTTGTTTACATCCCTACCCCGTTTTTACCATTATTGGCATTTTATCAAAATCATTTGGTTAATAACAGCACTGCACAGGCAGTGGCAGGATTTTTTTGGTTATGGGTTTTGTAAGCAATTCAGTTTAAAGTCATCAGAAGGACTTTATGTAACACCAGCTGACAACAGGCTCATGGGTGCATTAGTGTCAGTTAAGTTCATAGTTACAATACTGTTTATTGTGTGATAATTACAATCTACATAGATGAAATTTAACAAGAGTTGGTTATTAATAAATTTAACGGTCGCTATTGAAAAAAAAACGTGTTGTCATTTGGAAATGGAGTTCAGAAACAATGATAAATGCTGTAAGTCAGCATTCTGAAACTGTATTAAGTCATGCTCTGATTTAATTGTTAAGAATATAAGGCCAAAAGAATGAATAAAAGGCTAGGGCTAACTTATGACTTTTGTACAGTTTTTAAATGCTTAGGGAATAAGCTAGTACTTTGTAAAGTGGACATATAGTTGTTGAGCTACTGGAATTGTAAAGTAGCAAGGAAGCATGGGGTCACATGTTTTCTTTTAACTCTGCAGTTAGTGGCACATGTTTCCTGTTCCAGTTTTAGGAGATAATGTGTGTGTGTGATGATCTTTAACTGCCTGGAAGAATTTTCTAGGGTGAACTAAATAAGTAGTGTATATCTTTCTGACATATTCAGCTTTAGAATAGTTGGTGCTTATCATAGTGTCACATTTTGGATTAGATATTTTCTGTGTTTGTTTGTATTAGCAGGTTTCATTCTTCATTTGCCCACAGATTATTCCTGCATTTCTATGGTTGTTTAAACTCCTGGGGTAAGACAGGAAGTTTATTTGCCATGCAGTCTCAGTTTTTATGGGGACACATTTATCTTATATTGAGAATGTTACACTGCAGAAACTCAGTGCAGCGCTACAGTTGTAGAAAGAAAAACGGTTTACATTTTACAGTTGTAGAGCCAGAATATCTGATATGTATTCAGGAATTGCCCTTGACAACAATAACTGAGGTAGAGACTTCTGACTTTTGAGAGATTGTGCAGAGATTATATACCAGTGGTCTCTGACAGAGCTTGGTAATACTCCTAGCTTTATTAAGTTGTGTGGTTTGTTTGTTATAAGCACAACATGAGTAGTAGTATTGATAGGGTTTGGGTGCAGTCCTGTAGGAGATAAAAGACCACATAATTCACAGACAAAGTATAACAAGACTAGCAGAAAAAGTTTAACAACTAGCATTGATAACAGGTGAAATCAAAGCATAATATGAGAAACGCAGGTAAAAGTATGCTAGCAAAGAAAGCTTCAGTAACATGACACTGATGTCCAGAGTCATACCTTTTAACTGCACAGATTTTTGCAGAATGTTCAGATTTTTACCTCTTATTTTTGATCTGTTTCTCATACGATTGTGGCTTTCTGGCACGTTGTTCAAATCACTGGCAAATTTTTAAGGAATGAAGTCAGAAAATAATGACAGACATTTGAAATTCAGACTTTCTACCTTTCAGAAAATTCAAGCTAATGCCAAACTTGTAATTCTGTCAAATTTCTAAGTTTGTAAGAGTAATATTTAAAAACTGTCGCTATTTTTGAGCCATTGCCCCCTCATTATTTATGGCTGTGTCCAGATTTCTTACTCTAAGAAGTTGGGAAGTATGGTCAAGACTGAAAATTAGGGTCATTTTGTTCAAAATGCAGTTATCACCATGGCAAAAAAGCCATGTCCATCCCTTAACAAAGAGTGCACTTTACAAGTGAGCACGCAATCATTTTGCACAAGTACGCAAGCTTACAAAGAAAAGACAAAAATGACATTGCAAATGACAACTTACCCTATAGTTAAACAGCCCAGTATACCTTGGGAAATAATTTGTCTAATAGTGCTGCAGATTTGTGTGTTGAGAACGTGTCTACAATTCAGAAGAACATTAAAGAAATACACTAGAACTGAGTCTAACATCATAGGTTCATAGATTCATAGGTAGGTACTAAGCTATCAGCCCAAGGGCCTACGCAAGCCTAGCCAGCAAGGTTCCATAGATTACGCCACCCAAGAAAGTTATTTTCCTTTGCCACTGTCCAGCAGAGACACAGAAGTGATCCCCGGGGTGTATTTCCTATTTCCCATCCACTCATCAAGATTTTTCTTGAAGAGTGCTAATGAACTTTGCTTGACATAGATGGGTAGCTTGTTCCAGAGTATAGGAAGTCTCTGGGACAGGAATCTATCCCTCCAGCATGTCCTGTTTATTGTGGTGACAAGGTTTAGGTCCCTAGAGGGTGTAGCTCGGAGGGATTGGGATTTCTTTAGGTGTAGCATGTCCAACAGATCTGGGTTTGACATAGCTTTATATGTTAGGCAGAGATCACCTCGGAGTAGGCGATATGCTATGGAGTAAAGCTGGAGTTTTTTGAGGCGGTCAGTGTAGGGCATTTGTTTGAGGCCAGTAATCCTCTTTGTGAGGTACTTCTGTGGCCTTTCCAGCTGCTGCAGATGTCTTGTGAGGTACATTACAAAAGGGGTGTTGTACTCTATAATGGGTCTAATGAGTGATGAGTAGAGGGGAACAATGACCTCTTTTTTCCTAGATGACAACCCTTTTATGATGAGGTGTGCCACGTAGAAGGACTTCCTGACTATTGTGGTGATGTGACTATCAAAGGAGAGACTACTGTCCACCTGGGTCCCAAGGTCTCTTATCACGCATTCGGTGTTAAGTAGATTGCTGTCTATGTGGGTAATTCATGGGTACAGAGTTTTTACCAAAGGGGATGACACTGCACTTTTTGGCCATCATTTGGGGACTTGACTATGGTTCCTAGTTTGCAGTCATCTGCAAACTTCATTAGCCAGAGGCCGTCTGTGTTAGCCTGTACTTCAGAGAAGTAGATAGCAAACAGGAGAGGTCCCAGGAAGGAACCCTGTGGTACTCCACTTGTCACTGCTTTGAGGTCAGATTTGAAGTCTGCAACTTTTACAGTGTGGGTTCTGTCAGTGTGCCAGCTGGCAACCCATCTTGTGATGTAGGGATTTATACATGGTTTAGTGAGCTTAGTGAGTTTAGCTGTAATTCCAGAATGGGGGATGGTGTCAAAAGCCTTGGCAAGGTCAAGATGGGTTCTGTGAACCACCTTACCCTCATCCACAGCTTTGGTGACTGCCTCAAAGAAGCCGATCAGGTTCAGGAGGCACGATCTGCCTTTCACAAACCCGAACTGGGTGGGATACAGAGTTTGGAGGTTACCAATGTCTTTGTTTATGAGTTCCATGATGATACATTCCATGGCCTTGCAGACCAGGCTCATCAGGCTAATAGGTCGATAGGTCCCGTGATCAGTGGTGGCTCCCCCTTTGTGGAGTGGGATAACTGTTGTTCTGCACCATTCAGTGGGCACAAAGCGTGATGCATGGCTATTATTGAACATGGTGCTTAAGTGGGGAGCCAGTTTGTTCTGAAGTTCATGTAAAATGCAGCCTGGGATTGCTGAAAGTTTGTTTAATAAACTGGATTTGGGAAATTCCCAGTGTATAACGACTGTAGCCTAACATATTAGGAACATCTGAGTGTGAACTGATGGGCATAATTCAACAAATTTAGAGCCTGCCCATAAAGGAGCAGTGGATTAATGGTACTGTGCATTCAGAGACAGTGATTCTCATGGCTGCAGAAATAAAGCTTCACACAATTACAAATATAAGGATTCACACAATTGCAGAATCAATGATTCACATGGTTACAGAACAGAGGCAATCGTTTGCACATGCATGCAGCACAAAAGATATACCCCCAGAAACAGATTAATGTGTGCAGTGATGAAGCATTAGAAATCACAATCAGAAGTTTCTGTGATGGAATAGACAAATGTGATACTGACATATTAGTCAATTCAGAAAAAATTATAAGAATTTCTTCATTATTACTGAAAAATGACTTAGAGTTACATTTGCTGAGAAATATGTTAACAGGATGACCATACAGAAAACAGGAAAGTTCTGTTACCAGTTTAAGTCTGCTGTACCTAATCTGATAAAATTCATGACTCAGTAGAGCTAATGTCCAAATCTAGCTATGAGATTGCAGTAACTTAGCTAGACAAACTCTGCTTAGGGAAGATACATGAAGCACATTTAGGAACTGCCAGGTATAAAGAAAGGGTGTATGATGTCCTGCTTTGGAACATCCAAAGATTTTCAGCGAACTGTGAAGAACTAACAGTGCTATAATACATGTTACAAAAGCAGCTCCAAAGATGCAGCGCTTCATCTTACATCTCATTTTCTGCTGACAATTATTTCTAATAGTCAGAGGTATATTCCACCAAAGCACTTATAAGCCAAACTGTGCGACCTAACTGTGACCTACAAATGTAATTTATATAGGTGATGATTAACTGACTGCCTCTGTCCATCAGAAACATAAGAGCCAGACCAGGAGAGAATTTCCTATTACCCATCCACTGGTCCAAGTTGTGCTTGGAGAGGTGTGGAATTGTGAGTAACTTAAATTAAATTCCTTGAAGTATTTCAATTCTGCTAAGAGTTTTGTTACACTTTATGACCTGCATGATGCCTCATCTCAAAGTATCATAAGTGTCGCTTTTGTGTTGGTACACGAATAAACGAATCTGTGTGGGTTATATTTAAGCAGCTTTATTATGTACAAACACATTACTGCTGTTGACTATAGACTCTAACTTAAGTAACTTATATATAATTAATGACTATGATCATGCATAGTCATTAATTGTATATAAGTTACTTATATACAATTAATGACTATGATCATACATGCTTACTCCTTAACTGCTTCTACAAAATGGCACTAAGGTTGTGCACATGTGCGGTTATATATGTGCATGTACAACTTCACATGCTTCTTGAAGATACAAGCACACACTCTTTACACTCTGATCAACATCCTCCCTCTTTGAGAAATAGACCATGCAACTGTTATGAGACTGTTTAGCATGCAGAAATCACAGGTAATCCATAGACATGCATTATACAATACTAAACATATTGGTATGCACAATCAAGTCCACATTGCTGCATATTTCACACTTGGCTTAGATATTCGTGCATATGGTGTGACATAAAATTGAGAATTTTTATTTAGCAACTGGGACAGTTTCTGCCAAATGGTTGACCTGTGGAATGTTTGAATCACTTTCTGGAACAGAATTAGACTGTTGAACACATTCTGGTCTGGAAACAATGTCTGACTCAGTCTTTGATTGAGAATCTGCATCACAGATACAGTGCTGTGACTGCAATGATAGTGATGGTTCTGGTACAGGAAGAAGATGTTTGCGATTAGTAGTTCTTTGCGAATGGACACACCCAGCACAGTAAACTTTTTGAAATAACTGTACTTTGACTGAATTATATGAAGCAGTTGCACTTTGCACACAACAAACTCTTTGAAATGCATGAAACAAAAAACCAAAGTCACTGCAACCACGACAAGCATTTATTTCAGATACAAACGCAAGTTAAAAACTTTTACATTAGAGGCTTCCTCAGGCGTTAAATACTAAAAACAAGATTAAGGTAGCATATATACTTAAGAACAATCACGTGACATATTAATTATGCAAATTAAACACAATTATGCTTATGTTTCAGCAAAGGCTTTAAAGGGACAATTGTAACAGTAAAAACCTTGTATACATGGCAATATGTATAACATGTGGCTCATATTATACAAGGAAAACAAACCAAAAATTAAAAGTGCATATTTGCAGCCATGTTTCAGAAATAAATATTGAGAAGAATACAAATGCCTTATATAAACATATTTCAGAAAATGGTGATAACCATACGTTCAAATTTGCCATATTGGAAGTATGCATAAGTACGAGGTAGTAATGTTATATTAAAAACTGACCTAGCAGAAATGAAGTGGATAATCAGGCTTAAAGCTCATATACTACCAGGTCTGAATGATATTGTCCCTTTAAAACCTTCTCTTATTATGCTCATATTTCAAAAGTATGAATATTATTGCTTATAACAGTTGCCTGCATTGCTCTCTATTATTGTATTATTGCATCAATTGATGTTGCTTGGCAATCTGGGCTGAGCCTGATATTGGTCAGTTTTCATTAGTGCCCTACTCCTGCAAACCCTGAGTCTGCAAACAAATTCCTGTGCAGAAACACAATGTTTGAAGCAAATGTAAGCCCATTCCTTCCTCAATATCTTATGATAGGTTCAACATAGACTAGTGAATAGGATGAAATCTATTAGGACGTTAGGTCTGAGACCCTAATGCAACAGACAACCAGGATTAGATGCCAGAAAGGACTTAGGAAAAAGAAAACAAAATTGTATTGAGGAGGCTAGCAGCATTGCTTTAACTGTAGTGGGCTACCACACCAAGGAGCAATAGCTTGCTATATACATGCAATGTTATCTCTTTTATTTACAGAGTGGTCTAACAACATATGCACACTTTGGTTCCGCTGAAATACAGGTTATAAGCTTATGAAAAATTTCTTCTCTCAGTCAGTGTTCACCACCATATCTCATAACTCCATATCAACCCCGAATGACCCTGTTTAGAATTTCTCTTGTGGACTAAAACTGACTCAAATTGATTCAAATTGTATAAGCAATAACATGAATTTTCTACACAAATGGACTAGTCACCACAAGCTAGTAATACTAACACTCACTGAAACATAGCTCATGCCTACCAAAAATAATTCCCTCTAAGAATTAGTCTGCTAAGAAGCAACAAGACACACAAGAGGGATGGCAAAGTTGCAGTGGCCATCATTTATACTGCAAACAACTCTGATAAAAGGATGGCAGATTACATCTTTTTTGTGCTCAATCACATCACTAACTGCTTCTTATTCTTCCTCAGTCCCTGGGTAAAACATAATTAGTTTGTAAAACTAATGGAACTCACAAGATTCAGAACTGTGTTCATCACAAAAAGTACCCTGCAGCCTGGATTATGATGTTTTATGTACTCTGAAAAACATCTCTAGTGCTGGAATAATGTTCATTCCCATCAATGACTACTTTCCCATTTTTTTTCCTGCTGGCCATAAACTATGTCCCAAAAATTATCCACTTTAGCATTAGCAGGAATACTAAAGAATGTTGCTTTCTGCATTTACCGTTCTCTTTAAGCAGCTTGATTGGACTTGTTAGTTATGTCTTGACTTTGACTTTGCTGGTGAAAATTTTAACAGCACCTCCCACTCAGCTTCAGTACTATGTTTCTTTTTTATATGTGCCACAAACCAAAAGTGGTACTCTCCTTTAGATGATCCCTAATTTCTGGAAACATTTCCATAAAGATAAGCCTCCTACCCACCTTGTTTGCATTAAGGAGCTCTGTAATAAAGTCAAATCACTAAATCCGTGATCTCAAACCACAACAAATTGTTTTTCTTCCTGTCTCATTTGCTCACAGATCAACCAGGAAGATGAGCTTACAATCTGTATGGTTTCTCCCTTTTTTTTTAATTTCTTCAAGTCTTTTGGTTTTCCTAATATCATGATGGGAATGGACCCCATTCCTAAGTCAAAGTATGATTAAAGTTCATGAAATTAGTATTATTTCAGTCTTGGATGTTAGCCAGAAGTGCTTTTCTCACCACTCACAATGTGCCCAGTAATGACTCCTTCTGCAATTCGTATGGAGTTACATGTATCAGTAGCATATCTAAGTATGACTGTAAATTCTTTTATGTAAGACCCATTGCTTCTACTACTACTGGAACTGTCTTTGCATATTTCTTCCACATCGCCCTCATTTCTGCCTGCAAATGGTGGTATTTTATGACTTTGTGTCTCTCTGTACATAAGACACTGTAGTTACTGGCTGTATCAATTTCAGTGATCAGTGCTACTTTTGCCTTCTTTCATGAAATATCCATATCTGTCTTTTGAACTGTTGGAATGGATGATCCCATGTGAAATAAACTTCATCATTTTCTATGATGCTTTGTGGCTTATGTTTCCAGTGTTTTTCAGCCACTTCAATATTATAATGGTTGCACAATCCCCAGTGCAACAGTCTTGCCACATTATTATGGCTTTCAGTATACAATCCTTTTGCCACTAGTATATCACCACCAGCAACAGGATGTGCAACTGCCTCCAATTCTGTTTTGCAAAACCTACATTTGTCTGTTTCTCCCACATGTTCAATGGGCTCTGTAAACCAACGTTTCATCTTTTGGATTAAATTCACATCTCCTTAACCATTCCTGCATTCACTTCTGATCAAAATGAGGTTGTTCCAAGAGTTTTCTATACTTGCAACTATATTTATTAATTTTCCACATTTCTTGCCTTCTCATCTGATCATTCACCTTATATTATTTCTTTTGTTTTTTGGCACATTCAAATGCTGCCTTATTTTTATCTACTTCTGGTTTGATTTGCATTCCCTCTTGACACTGGCATGCTTCTGCTAAACTAAACATGGAAGTCATCTTAGATGTATTCTCCTCATGTATCAAAACTTTTACATGTTTGGGTTTTGTGAGGTCAACAGGTATGTATGTATGCAGTCCAACGACTGCAGATCTATACATGTAGTCAATTACAAAGAGTTCCATATCTCCTTCAGAGTGGGGAATATATAATTTTGGTATGCAATGATTTTTATATATCATTTGATAAGTATGAAGCATCCTTCTTGTTTCCCTGTCCAACCTATCCAACACCTGTTTGGGCCAGTCAATCATTCCAAAACTTTAAGTTAGGACAGGAAGAGCAAAATGGTTTATAGCCTGGACATTTTGTTCCTAAATGTTCATAGGTGCATAGGTTCATACTAGGCTATCTGCCCTAGGGCATTTATAAGCCTAGCCAGAATGTGTTTGGCTTTCGCCACCCATTTTAAATTTATTTTGCTATGCCCTTTTTCGAGGTTAGTATACTGTGCCTCTGTCTAACAGTGACACAGAAGTGATACCCGGGGTAAACCTACGACCTCCCATCCACTCATCAAGATTCCTCTTGAAGAGAGTCAATGAGGGACTCTGCCTAACCTGGACTGGGATTTTATTCCAGAGTGAAGGGAGCCTCTGGGTTATGAATCTGTCCCCCAGCATGTCCTATTTATTTCAGTGCTGAGGTTCAAGTCTCACTAGCTCGTAGCTCGATGGGATTTGGATTTTCTGAGGTGCAGCATGTCCATTAATTCTGGGTTGGACATGGCTTTATACATCAGGCACAGATCGCCTCTGAACAGGCGGTATGCCACTGAGTAGAGCTGGAATTTCTTTAACCGGGCAGCATATGGCATCTGTTTGAGCCCTTTGATCCTCTTGGTGAGGTACTTTTGGGGTCTTTCCAGTTGCTGCAGGTGTCTGGTAAGGTACATCCCAAAAGGGGAATTGTACTCAATTATGGGCCTGATGAGGAATGAGTAAAGAGGCACGATGACCTCCCCTGATCTAGATGTGAATCCCTTCATGATTAAGTGGGCTATATAAAATGTTTTTCTAACCACTTTGGCAACGTGGTTGTCAAATGAGAGATTGCTATCAACTTGGGTCCCCAGGTCCCTAATTACTTCTTCTGTACTTAATGGATTACCACCTATGCGGTAATTTGTGGGCACTTTGTTTTTGCCAAAGGGGATGACTATACACTTTTTGGCATTTAGCTTGAGGCCATGGCTCTGGCACCAGTTGTCTGTTTCTATGAGGCCCTTTTGGAGGATGCTTGTGTCGGCTGGAGAGTCGATTATGGCGCCCAGTTTGCAGTCATCTGCGAACTTGGTCAGCCACAGTCCTTCCATGTTGGCCTGTACCTCCGAGAAATATATACCGAACAAGAGAGGTCCCAGTGCTGTTTCAGCAGTAATTTAAGACTTCTAAACTATTCCTTAGTAAGTTTTATTTGTAATTCTTCATGTTTTATTGTGGATCCTTCATCAATTCCCAAATATTTATAGACTCCCTCTTACTCAAGTTGTTTTATATCACATTTATGTCCCAAACCGATGTTTTCTTGGTGCTGCAGCATTCCTGCTTTAAAGGTTGCTTTTGCACATTTATCAAAACCATTTTTATATCATTTGAAAAAGTTTTGACCACTATACAGTTTTAAATCATCTACAAAAAGAAGAATGAGAAATATTTACACTTTGCTGTTTTCTTGGAGCTATATTGCAGCCATGACCTAATCTGTTAAGTAGACAACTTAATGGGTTAATGGTGAGACAAAAGAGTGGCAGTGACAGAGAGTCACCTTGGAATGTCTCCTTTGAATTTTTATCCCTGGAATAGTAATTTGTTCTTTGTCATGGGTTAAAAATGCAAAGTGGTTTGCCACTGTTTCATGGTTGCTGTAATGTAATCAATCAGTGTAAGGTGTATCATACATTTTTAAGGACTCTTTTATTTAAGAATGTGGGGTACTTTCAAATGCTTTTTATAGTTTATCCATGCCAGACTTAGATGTTTCCCCTTTTTACAGTTCTCCGTTATGAGTTTAACAGCAAATGATCCTTTGTTCCATTTGACTTTTTTGTATTACCCTTTTGTTCTACTGACTGCCATGATTGAGTTTTCTTTTAATTGACTATAAACTCTGTCGACATAATTTCCAGTGTATTGTTTATACGTCATCAGAAGGCAAGTTATTGGTCTATAGTTTTTAGGATAGCTTGCAGGTTCTCTCTTAAGTAGGAGTATTGTTTTTCCGATTGATAACCAGGCTGGTGTCTGGTCAGGTTGCCCATATAAATAGTTCTTACTCTTGGCTAAATCTTCATGTAAAGATGTTAATACTTTTAGCCAGAAGTGAGGTACTGCATCTGGGCCTGGTGTTTGTCAGTTAGGAGCTTTTCTTAACTTTGCTTTAGTCTCTATGGCTGTTACTTCATCTTATTTCATATCCTATACATTCGAACTTCTTATTCTTTCTTTTACTTCCTCTGTCCATTTAGCATCTTTGTTATGTTCCACATGATCTTCACAGATATTTCTCCAAAATGTATGTATTTCTTATTTTTTTGGTGATGTTTCAATTCCTTTTGCCTTGTTTGCCAATTATCTATAAAACTTTTTTGGGTCATCTGCCTGTGCTGATACTTTTAGTTTATTATCTGCGATAGTGTATGATACATCATAATCTGTTCTGTTCTGTTACTGCACTTTGCTTTTATCACATATATTTTTTCCTGAGTATTTTTGTTGATCTGTTCCCTCTTCTATATTCTTCCAACAGTGACACTTGTTGTCTTAATTGCTTTTTAGTTTTCGCTATTCAATATCTCCATGATGGCATTTGATTTTCCCCTTCCTTTCCCTTACTACCCTTTAGCTGCGCAGTAATATATCCTATTTACTATATCACTCAGGCAGCCACGGTGGTGCAGTGGTTAGCATTGCCGCCTCACAGCAAGAGGTTCTCCGGTTCGATCCTCGGCTGGGGTGCCTTCTGTGCGGAGTCTGCATGTCCTTCTTGTGGTCACGTGGGTTTCCTCCAGGTGCTCCAGTTTCCTCCCACATCCCAAAGACATGCTGCAGGTGGATTGGACACTCTAAATTGTCCCTAGGCGTGAGTGTGTGCGTGTGTGTGCCTTCTGTGGAAGGTTGGGTGCTGGGCTGGCAACTCCACACCGTAAAACTCTACTGCTAATCATGAGCGGACAAGGTGATCCGCTGTGGTGACCCCTAACCAGGAAAAGCTGAAAGAAGAAGAAGACTTCTGTTATATCACTTGAATCTCTATAGACAGTCCTAATTACTGTGTTCATTTGTTTTATCAAACTTCTAACTTTTTGGGTTTTATTGACTTTCCTAGCCATTTCTTTCATTGATTTTAATATGTCTGTCCATTTCTATTAAGTCAAACAACTCTTCTCTTAGATCATTTTCTTCTAAACTAAGGGTACATTCTTTATTCTTCATTTCCCATGGGCATTCTATAGAAAGTTCCAGGGCATCTTCCTGTGCCATATTCTCTTCAGTTTCACCCTGTGTCATCCATTGCTCTTTCATATGGAGCTCTCTAGCCTATCATTCCACAACACTGACTGCTTCAGAGTTGCCATTGTTACCTGTTCCTTCTCTTGCTGTGCAACTCCAGCCGAATGTTGGCACTGGTTTCCTATGAAAGGCTCCAAAGTATCTTCATATAGCAAGTGATCAGATGTTTCCTGCACCACTGGTTTCTCCTTAATTTGGGGATCCAGTGCTCTATACTGCTGTCATGTTATCTCAGTTAGAGTTTCTACACTAAACCTAGGTAATCCATAACCATGGTTTCTATTTCTTTAACTTCTTCATTACTAATCCTCTTTTCTACTGTTAGGTTCATAGGTTCATATGTAAGTACTAGGCTATTGGCCCTAGGGCCCATATAAGCCTAGCCAAAAGAGGTTCCCTGGCTTTTGCCACCCAAGAAAATTATTTTCCAGTGCCCCTGTCGAGCAGGGCCACAGAAGTGATCCCTGGGGTGAATGTCCTGTTTCCCATCCAATTGTCAAGATTTCTCTTAAAGAGGGCTAATGAGGAGCTTTGCTTGACTTGAATGGGTAGTCTGTTCCAGAGCATGGGAAGTCTCCAGGACAGAAACCAATCCCTCCAGTATGTTCTGTTTATTGTGGTGACAAGGTTTAGGTCCCAGGAGTATGTGGCTCAGAGAGATTGGTATTTCTTTAAGTGTAGCATGTTGATCAGATCTGGGTTTGGCATGGATTTGTATGTTAGGCAGAGGTTGCCTCTGAGTAGGCGATATGCGATGGAGTAGAGCCGGAGTTTTTTGAAACAGTCTGTGTATGGCATCTGTTTGAGGCCAGTAATCCTCTTAATGAGGTATTTCTGTGTCCATTCTAGTTGTTGTAGATGTCTTGCAAGGTACATGCCAAATGGGGTGTTATACTCTATAATGAGTCTGATGAGGGATGAGTAGAAAGGAATGATTACCTCTCTTTTTCTGCAGGAGAACCCCTTTATGATGAGGTGTGCCATGTAGAACGATTTCCTGACTACTGTGATGACATGATTATCAAAGGAGATACTACTGTCCACCTGTGTCCCAAGGTCTCTTATCATACTTTTGGTGTTTAGTAGGCTACTGCCTATGTGGTAGTTCATGGGTATGGTGTTTTTCCCAGAGGGGATGACAGTGCACTTCTTGGCATTGAGTTGAGGCCATGACTTTGACACCAGGCATCACTCTCAGTGAGGCCTCTTTGTAGAATGTCCACATCCTTAGGTGAATCTTTTATGGCTCCTAATTTGCATTTGTCTGCAAACTTTGTTAGCCAGTGACCAGCTGTATTAGCCTGGACTTCTGAGAAGTAGATACTGAACAGGAGAGGACCCAGGACCGAACCCTGTGGTACTCCGCTTGTCACTGGCTTGAAGTTGGATTTGGAGTTGGCTACTTTCACTGTGTGGGTTCTGTCAGTGAGCCAGTTGGCCACCCATTTTGTGAGATAGGGATTTATGCCCAGTTCAGTGAGCATATCTATAATACCAGAGTGGGGAGATGGTGTTGAACACCTTGGTGAGGTTAAGATAGGCTGTGTGCACCACATTACCCTCATCTTCAGCTTTGGTGATTGCTTCAAAGAAGTCAATCAGGTTTAGGAGGCATGATCTACCTTTTACAAACCCAAACAGAGTGGGTTCCATAGTTTGGAGGTTACCAATGTCTTTGTTTATTAGCTCTAGGATGATGTGTTCCATGGCCTTGCAGACCAGGCTCATCAGGCTAATGGGGCAGTAGTTCCAGGGGTCAGTGGTGGCATCCTTTTTGTAGAATGGTATAACCATCGCTGTGCACCATTCTGTAGGCACAAAGCCTGAATTGAGGCTATGGCTGAACATGGTACTTAGGTGGGGTGCCAGTTTGTTCTGTAGATCATGCAGAACACAGCCTAGGATGTTGTCTGGTCCCATGGATGTTGTGTTCTTGGCTTTGGAGAGTGCGGTCTTTACTTGTGCGTCCATGATTCCAGGGGCTTTGCAATCTTCCTGTATAGAGATGGGCCTTTTGGGAGTGAGGAGGGGTAAAATTTGCACTGAATCTGTCTGCCAGGTTGTTGGCAATATCAGTTAGTTCAGTAAATTTAGTGCCATTGTGCTGCAGCTCAGAGCAGATCTGAGTGTTGCCATTGAGATTCTTGACATAGCTGTAGAATGCTTTGTGGTTGTCTTTAGAATCCATGGCAATTTTATTTTTGTAATTAGCTTTGGAGGATTTTATGAGGGATCTCTGCTTCTTACTGAGGTTGACCAGGGAGTTCCTGTAATCATAGGAGTTTACTCTTTTTTGCAACAGTTTCTTCCTTCTGTTGTAGAGTTTGTTTATGGCAGAGGACCACCAGATTAGCTTCCTTTTTTGGAGGATAGTGTCTTGGTTCTGTTGGGGATGGCACGGTTCATGCACTCGTGTATGTGCTTATACGGTGCATTTGTATATGATTTAGCAGTCATGCCTCTATTTTCCGTCTGTATGTGTGTTGTGATGTTAGCCACTTCTGTGTTAAGAAGCATGAAATTGGCTTTGGAGAATTTTTTTACGGTGATTTCCTTAATAGGGTGGGGTGGGAGCGGGATATGGATGTCTAGGGTGATTAGCTTGTGGTCGGATCTGACCAGCAAGGAGTTGACCTCTGCCATGGAGCATCTGTTACCCATATTGGTAATGACCAGGTCCAGGATGTTGCTGCCCCTGGTGGGGGTATGGACAAGCTGATGAATTCAAGAAAACATTGAGCAAATGAGTTAGTACATGAATAGTTTTCCCAGTTGATGGTGAGGTAGTTGAAATCTCCCAATATTAGGGTATTGGGTTGTACCTTAATATTATCCAGTATATCAAGAAACATGGACTGGGTGTCTTGGGGCATGGTGGGGGATCTGTAACAAGCTATAACCTGAATTGCGGTCTTGCCCAGTGTTAATTGTACTTGGATAATTTCGGATGCATTATGTTGAGCAACCAGCCTGGAAGTGTGGCTATCCTTTATGAATATGGACACGCCTCCTCCTTTAGTGTTTTGATCCAGGTTATCTTGCTGAAAGGTGTGTTAAGAACTGTAGCCTAGTAATGCAGGGGTGCTCTCTGGGGACTTAAACCAGGTCTCTGTCACTGCACAGGATTTAAACCAGGTATCTGTCACTGCACAGATGTCGATGTTTTCCATCTTAAGGAGTGCCTCAAGTTTGTGCATTTTGAGGTTTAGACTTTAAAATTGAGTAGCATTGAGTAGCATTACCCTTAGATTTCACTTGTTTGTAAGTACTATGATGGTGCATTTGACGTCTGAGCCTTGCCTAAAAATGACACTATAGGGGTGGCAAGAGCCTTAGCCAGTATCTGGAATCCCAGAGGCAACAGGTGCAGGCCATCTCTGGCAAAGCATCATGACCTGTCAATCACGTCATTCCAGGCAGATACTGGATCCCATTAGAATGACACCAGAAACGTAACCAATTGTCGAAGTCATTCATTTTGTCCTTGTACTGTGGTATAATTCTGGGAGATGGCAGGATGCTACTCAGGGCTAGTGTCATACTGCCTGGGCCACATGGGTAGAGGGCTCCTCCATGTCTCTTTTCCTGTAGTCCAGGGTGGTACATCTCAGGTCATTCACTCCAACATGGACAATGACAGAGTCATATTTGTACTTGTTGTGGAGTGACCTGAGTGAGTGCATTATATGTCAGATCCTGGCACCTGAAAGGCAGATGACAGTAACTTTCTCCCTGTTTTACCTGGTGAGTGGGACGTCAGTGTGTCTGACTATAGAGTCACCTATGACTAGTGTGTTGGGTATGTTGTTTTGCCTTATGGGCTGAGGTTGAGTGGCACACTGATTTTGTGGGCTATATGTCATTTGGGTAGTGTTGGGGAGTGATCGCTGCTTGCGTTTCAGCTTTGGAAGTCTGTTGTTTGGGCAGATTTTTATTGAGAGCCTCCGCGAATGTAGGTGTGTGTTTTGTGATACTGTGTGTGGGTTTGGGTGGTATAGGTTTTGATGGACTATGTGTTGAGTGTGGTGTGGTGTTTACCTTCTCCTCATGACTGTCTAGTCCAGGCTTGGCTGGAGAGAGCTTGGCTTCCAGTTTGGTTAAATAAGTGCATCTCTCACAGGTTGCAGTGTTGGGTAGTAGGAGGAGAAGGTTGTCAGTGTACATGAGGTGATTGCCCCAAGATGCCCAGATTCATCAGGTGCACAGGAGAAAACACCGGGAGCTGGCCCTTAGACATGCCTGGTTATTGCTTATTGATTTAAGTACTAAAAACTGTTTTCCTCTTGATAAGTGAGGAAAGTTGAGTGCTGCAGTAATTTGTAGATTATTTAGTGCTTGCAACAAGTTTTGGACAAGTGCTGAGTACAAAGAAACAGTTTTGTGTGCTAAAACTAGAAAACTGGCTAGTTCTAAGGGAAAATCTGAAGAGCAGACTTTCTGGCACCAGAAATAGTTTAACCGTAGTTGCACGTTGTGCAAAACCATGCAAACACAGGTTTTTAAACAGAAAGATGAAAGGGATAGAAATAGCCCAAAATGGCCAATAAAATTACAGATTCTGAGCTAAAACCACTCCTCCAGTGACAGGCTGCTCAAAGCTCACCACTCTCACTCATGAACAGAGAAGCTTCAATCTATCTTAGTAAGGTCTGGGCAACACAGAAACTACAAAACAGCCCAGAATTCAGCAAAATCTGAAAACTGGACTCTACTGGTTATAGAAAGGTAGGAAACAAATTGAGAGATAGGATTTTCTTGTTTTTTTTTTCGAAAATTAGAACACAGGTTTTTAAACAGAAAGATGAAAGGGATAGAAATAGTCCAAATGGCCAGTAAAACTACAGATTCTGAGCTCTTTGTTTTCTTATTTTTGGAATTGCAAATTTTTCCATGTCTGGATGCCTTTGACTGTAATTATCTTCAAATATCTTTGTTCTGCTCTTTTTGTATTGATTAGCTTTGCTTTCATCATTGCATAATTATTGTACCATATTTTATCTCTTTTTCTTTCCCATGTCCATATTTGTTCTTCAGATGTGGTACAGCGGTAGCGTTGCTACCTCACAGCAAGAGGTTCTCCTGTTCGATTCTCGGCTGGAGTGCCTTCTATGTGGAGTCTGCATGTCCTCCCCACGGACGAGTGGCCTCTGAAAAACATGTGTGAATGGGCGTGCCTTCACTAAAGGTTGGGCGCCGAGCTGGCAACTTGGTACCATAAAAAAAAATCGACTGTCAATCATTAGCGGACCAGAGTTGCTCTGTGGCGACCCCTAACCGGGAAAAGCTGAAAAGAAATACATGTCTCCTGCTACTCCTGCTTCTCCTTACTTTGGGGACTTGTTGTTTCATCTTGCTGCGATGTAACATCTGTTGGACTTTCTGCACTAAATCCTTCACTTCGCAAGTATTCCATAACGTCATCTTCTATTTTTTAATTTCTACTTTGCTAATCTTCTGTTCTACTTTCCCTCTTTGTGATCTGATTTTTTATTGTGAATTTTTCCATATCTGGATGCCTTTGCCTGTATTTTTCTTCAAATATCTTTGAGGCTTTCTTTTTTGTGTTGATTAATTTAGCTTTCTCCTTTGCATAAATATTGCACCACATCAGACTTCTCTTTCTATGTCCATATTTCTTTTTTATGCCTTCAAAAGTGTTTGTATTTTGTTCTTTATATTTTCTCTCTTCCTCAGTCGCTTCTTTTTCCAAATAGCCCAAGGTTTCTTGGGTTATATAATGTTCTTCATAAATCTGTTGCATTAATGAGCACACATTTTTATATGAAGCTTCCAACAGTTTTTATTGTGGAAGTATTTTTCTTTCTTCTAATTTCTATCTTAATCTTTTTGTATATCTTGTGTCTGGATATTCTGGGCTTCTTGCATAATACCAACAATACATAATTTCTTTCTTATCCTCAGTAGTGCACTCTATTGTCTTTATGGCTCTTTTTTGGCCTATCAGTTTTTGTGTTTTTTGTGGACTCCTTCTACAATGGGGGGTGGGAGGGCATCCTCCCCCGGGCTTGGCCTAGCCCCATTGTAGGAATGTTTCTGTGTCTTAAGGATTCTACACGGTCATTTTTTTCCAGTCCGGGCACCAGTGTACCTACCAGGATTATGCACTTTTTATCCTGGGTCTTGTGTACTCAGCTTTGTTTTTTTTATTTTTTATTCTACTTCTGTCCATGATATATGCTATGTAAAATACAGCCTATATATCAGTGTTGTCTTGTTGAGAGTTTGTAAAAATAGGGACCACCTCCTGAAGGCACTTAACAAGAGCCGAGGATGAATTAAATTCCAGCAATACTACTCTCCATTGCTTGCTGACTTATCATCTCTCTGTGTGGACCCCTGCATAACCTACCCAATGCAGTGTCAAATCATTGCATCCTGCTTCTTCAGTGATAATATATTTCTTGGTACACTTCCCTGGATTGGGTACAGTACCTTGCCCTCTTCTCACTCCATCAGTCCTTCTAAGTTTCATCCCATTCTTGCAGGCCTTATATGAGAACTGATTATGAAGTGTGGATCATCCTATCCCTCTGCTGACAATTTTCCAATGGAATATCTTCATGTGGCAGTGAATTATGTGTCCTAATTTGTCTCCATTCTTGTCAGGATTTCAAACAGATCATTTTATTTCTCAAACATCTGTCCTAGTATTGTCTTATACTTAGTACTGAAAATTTTAGAAAAAACGTGTTGATTTGCTCCTTATGCAGTACTTGTCACAGAAAAATCCTACCCCCTTTCCAGGATGGTTTCAGTCCTTAACATGGCAGTGAAGCTGTTTTCTGTCAGTTTTATGACTATGTCATAACCAAATGCAATGAAGGAACCTCTTTCAAGACCCTGTTATTAGACTTTTCTACACCCATTGATACAATTTGTCATTGCCATTTATTACATTACTCAGATAACAGTGTTATCCTTCAATAGATCACATTTAGGTTTTCTTAGTTATTTAACCTAAATGCTCCGGTCAGTGAGATGGGCTGATGTGGCTAGTGGTCTTTTCCTTATCCCTGTATTAATGTCAAGCAGATCTAACCCTTGGTTCACTCATCTTTACCATGTTTGTGAACAATGTGATCTCTCACTGTAAGCCTGACAGTTTCATCTAGTACACAGATGACACCACATAACTATTTGCAGGTTATGCCATTAAACAATTTTTAAATATCTTCAGAATAGATTTTCACAGACTAAATATTGGTTATGAAGTTCTGGCCTCCCCTTTATCACTGCAAAGACCAAAGGTATGCTAATTTCCTGAAATACTAGCACTCGCTTTGCTGTATCACTGCTGCAAATACCCCCAAGTCCCATATAAGTAAGATGTTAAAATGGGTTCCTATCAGTTCGTCGAAACTTCAGCAGTTCGAACACCATATGCTCGAACTGTGAAGTTCGAAAACTGATTATCGCAAAGCCGCGGAACACCGAATTCTTTCCCAGGGAAAGAATTCAGTGGGCTCTTTCTATGGCTTCTTTATTTTCAGCACTGTGGTGGAAAGTTATGAGTCGGGTTCAGGTAAGTGTGCAATTGTGCGGACGTTAGGTTTAGGGCGCAGGTTAGGTGAGTTAGGGTTACGAGGTGGGTGTGCGATAGTGAGAGACTTTAGGGTAGGGTGGGATAGGTAAGTTAGGGTTAGGGCATGGGTCAGGTGAGTGTGCGATAGTGACAGACCTTAGGGTTCAGATTTGGGTTAAGTTAAGTGGATAGATAGTAGTGTTTGTACAGTTTAGTGTAGGGTTAGATGTAGGATTTTAAGTGTATGTGTGTGGATTGCTGTTGTTTTGGTGTGCTTGTGTTGTGTCTGCAAAATATAGAAAAAAGTGAACTTGTCTTCTCTTCAAAGTGATCTTGTTCATTTATCGTTATGTAATTATTCCCTGTTCAAGAAGATTGACAAATATATGCAATGTAAAAGTTTCAAAAAATTTTATTTATTTTAATAATAATAATAATGCTTTCAGTGAGAATGTTGCAACATCATGTCCTACATTAATGGCTTTTTTAAGGAATAAGTAGATTGACATATATGGGGGCACAAGCTGCCCCCATAGCTACCCCACTAATTTGCTGAAAATACTCCCCCTGAAAACATATGTAGTTGTGGTCAAGTACCACTTCCAAAAGTTCCAGAGTCAGCTGAATTTGATCTTTGGACAAAGTGGAATATTTGTTAAAACTGTCACTAAAAAACTCATACCCTTCATGTCTCGGGATACATGTAAAAAGATCCTAAGGAAATTACAGCTAAAACAGAACATTTAATAAAGGATTCTTGGGAATTATTGAGTAAGTTAACTAAGGATGTATGGAGTGAAAGTTGTAGTTTCCTTACAATTGATGCTAAGGATCTTTTTACATTTATCCCGAGACACGAAGGGTATGAGTTTTTTTAAGGAATAAACTATTTGTATTTATTTGTTTCCATATTTTAACCAGACAGTTGGGCTGGTCTGAAAACCCTTTTCAGCCACAACTAAGGCTCTAACAGTAGAAAACCTAAACCGTGTATTACATATTCCAACATACCAATAAATATATTGGTACATTACTTTGTACTGAAAAAAATATGTACATCAGTAGATTTGTATGGTCTGTTGAAACAGAACATAGTTAGCTAAATGATATAATAAATGGCAAATATAAATTGTATCAAAGGCTCATACATAGGGAAAAATTTGAATTGTGGGAAGAATATATGCAGAGCAGGAACAAGGTTTAAGAGGCAGGATTTGAATGAACTATATAATGCTTAACTGACAATGAATGGATAGATTATAAGTGATGTATAATCTTTGCAACTACAGTTGTTTCAGTGGTGTCTGTGATGTATACTGTTTGCAACTAAAGTTGTGTCATGTTGTTTGTTTTTCATTTGTATAAAGGTAAGATGGCCTATGTCATTTGTGAAAATTTACTAAAGATGTTTGTTAGGAAAAAAGGCTCTAGTAAAGTCAAATAACAGGGTTCTGACTGAGGGTCCTTCATTCAAGCAAATATTGCACAATGCACATGTAGCTACATTTGTTCTGATACAAGGTACTCATTACATGGCTCCATACCAGCTGAGAATTCAACAGACTGCACTGTTATTTTAGTTCAAAACAGGTATAATTTTATTTAAACAATGTAATACAAAATACTTTAAAATGACTAATATTTTTATGCAGGAAGCCTTTTCCATTTTGGATATCTGAAGCTGTAATTAGAAAATATCTATAATCGTCATAACCACATGCTACATTCTGATAAATAAAGTATTTTAATTGTTTTATTTAATTTTATTTTAGTTACACACGTGAGACAAAAAGAAAGGAATATATAAAAGGCTCTATGCATCAACCACCAAGTGGTAAATTTTAACAAAATGTTAAACAGGATCACTCTATAAGTGACTGAGGCAAACTTCCTCCAGCATCAGTTTGCTGAAGAAAAATATGCCATGAAACCAAAGATCAATAGCTGTTTCCATAAAAAATAATTCCTGGTATGATTTCTAATCATACACTGACAATTTCATTTCTTTTGGGAGATTTCTTCCTTCGAGTTGGTGTAACATTGGAGATGGTATATATAAGATCAGCAGCGTGGAGGGTTTCCCTCCTGCAAAAAACACTTAAACTTAACTTTTTTTCACCCTTCTCTATAGAGGAACTTTTTTGCTTTTCCTCTTTCATTGACAATTTGTTCACTAGTCCCTAACAGATAACATAGACAAAGACAGATGTTAAGCATGGAGAGAGCCCACAATATGTCCATCTCTTATGCTTTCTGAGATTAGAACCTATGTCACTAGTTTTAGCCTGATACCTTATGTGTTCAGTTTATTAATGACTCTTGATACACATTGGTGGTTATCTTGTTATGCTGTCCTGTGCTGCTAATGTTGCACAGATATTCAAAGTTACATTACAATTTAAGAACTCACAAAATGGCAACTTAAAAACATCAAGCTTCTTCTCAACTGGCATAACAGACTCAAAGCATTGTGGGTAGTCACAGCCTTAAATTCACATAAGTTATAACACATATTGACATGCACACATGCATTTAAAGTTGTACACACTTTTATCATCATATCTCTCCCAAGGAGAGAGAGATACACTCACTCTCTCTTAAATTGCTTTAGCATGTATACTGCATTTAATGCACATATCCAACATTCTTGAATACAATGCAGATGCTTTATAAATGATTTTGAAAGCATTGTATATATTTTTACAAGCACAAATTTTTCCATTAGTAACATCTGAGATAATTAAACAATTCTCAACAACAATAATCAAGACAATTTTAGAACTAGGTTTTATATTCAAGAAACAGAAATCATTCATTTATCTGCACTTTGGATACAATTATACAGTGAGACAGTCATATTTACAAGAATGCTCAGGCAAATGGACTTCACAATCAATTTGAGTTATTCTCATCAGACAAGCACTTTTAGAGGGAAAAGGTTAGACAAATAGTTAAAATATCTTAAGCTTTGTCCAGTGTGATTTAGTAGACCAGCATTAGAAACAGTCTTGTCCAGATTTACTTCATTCAAGTTTGAGACAGTCTGAGTATCTCCAGAATGCATTTCAGATTTAGAGCTTCCACGTTTCTCACAGATAACTGGTTGTGGTTGAGCTTTTATTGAAATCAAAACATGTTGTTTGGTTAAGGACTTCATCATCCTTGGTTTGAACACCTGGGATAGGTGACATTCCTCATTGAGGCAACTTAGAAATGGCTTGCATGTTTTTTCTGGTTTTATTACACTATGACACCATCATCTTCTGCACCAAGTAGGACTGTTTTTTCTCCTGTTTTTACTACTGTAACAACAGCTGCCTCCCACTTACTGTTCCCAAGAAGATTTAGGCAGATTGCTTTGCTTGGATTCAAGACAGATAGATCAATCACTTGTGATAAAAATGTATGTTAGAATAATTGGTTTTGGTAATTTCCTATGTGAGATTAAAACTAAATAGCATGTGGTTTACGTTTGGATTCCAGCATAAATATATTACTCCTGATTTGTCTTCAAAGCATTAGCTGTGCAAGGCTTTAATCTAGTAGCAGAGTGTAGGACAGCACAGCAACGCATAAGAGCTTTGACAGGATCAGGTTGATGAAGAATGTTTTCAGCCAGCTGGACCCCTCTCAGCATCTCCATTGGACAATGAATAAAGAGGAGCTGACATATGTAGGGAGAAGGCTTTATGCTGAAATTGATTCATCTGTGTGACTATGGACAGAAAATAAAATCAATTCTATTGTATTTAACTGCCGTGGTGCATACTTTTTAGTGCTGGATTATGTTTTTACATTTGTTTGACTTCTCAGCACTTTACATGCCAGGGAACTGCATTTGTGAGATTCTGTTTTTGGATTAACAGCATGTATGAAGTCATAATCCTCAGTAAACTTATGGAACTCTGTAGATACATAGTGTGTACCATTACCTGTGATTAGCTGTATAGATATACCATCTCTGGTAAACATTATCTTAAATCTGGCTATAGTTTGTTGGCTAATCACAGCTGGCACATGCAATATTTCTATAGCTTGAAAGTAATAGTCCAGTATTACAAGTTACAGGTAGCTATTTAATTTGAATTGAAATAAGTCAGTGGATATTTTCTGTCATGGATCTTGTGGCAAAGGAACTGATAATAACGCTTCTCTTCTCTCGGGTAGTTTATATGAGATACAAAGCATGATGGCACAAGCTTTGCAATGCCCATGTTCATCTTAGCTCTTTGATGACAGTAAGTTAGTCTATGGTATCCTATTTGTTTTAGAGTTACCATGTTATGAAGGAGGTACAACAATTCTGTCTTAATACAGTGCTCATGTGTCTTTTCTGTATACAACGTTTAGGCCATCCATCCCAGACATACTGAATAATCATTTGTAACTCATTACCTTTTTCAGTAGCTTGTTTTAGTTACTATAGCCTTTTTGTAGGCTCCCTATTGAAATGCTGGCACTCAAAATGCTGAGTGCTGATAAGCCAGGAAAAAAGACTGAAAAAAAAACAGGAGAAAAGTGAATCTCGAAAATCAATCTTCTCTGAAAAACTTCAAACTCCCCCTGCACCATCCCCATGGGGGGGTAAGGCCCCCCACACCCTAAAACAATACATATACCAATTCTAAGAACACCATACCTCAGAGAAAAGGGAATATTCCAAGAAATGGCATCTCAGACTTAATATATGTAAGTCCGTTCTTTGGGCAATTCAGTCTCCATGTTTCGGGACACACTGTAGCAGGTCCTGGCATTTCAAATGGTTTCCCTTTTTGTAGCTACATGTTTATTTGCCATAACAAATCTTCTGATATCAGATTTTGCTTGCTTTTTCATGCAGACAGAAAACACGTACTATGTACGAACACCAGAGGAGGTGGAGTCTGCATCTATGTTAACAAAAGATGGTGCAGCAACTGTGAAATCATACTGTCACACTGCTGTGAGAACGTAGAGTTCCTGTCCATTAAATGCAGACCATTTTACTTACCCAGGGAGCTGAATGGGGTCATTGTAACAGTGGTGCATATCCCACCGAGTGCCAATACCACTGACACTCTAAATAAACTATGCAAGCAAATGGGTGAGCTGCAGAGCAAATATCCTGACTTTGTACATGTGGCAGCTGGTTACTTTAATAAAGCAGATCTGAAAGAAGTACTTCCACACTATCATCAATATGTGGATGTTCCTACAAGGGGCGATAATATGGACAAGGTGTACATAAACTTAAAGAAAGCTTATAAGGCAATGCAACTTCCACATACTCTGACCATTATACCATCTTGCTATTGCCAGCTTACAATCCTGCACTGGTTAGAGAGAAACCCACAAAGAAACAAATCAGGCTATGGCCTGAGGAGTCTATGGAGGCCCTCCAAGACTGCTTTGAAAGAATCAACTGGAATATGTTCAAGGAGACAGCCACGGTGAACCAGCATCTGAATGTAGATGAATACACAGAGGTTGTGATGTCATGCATTTCAAACTGCATTGATGAAGTAACAAGCACCCAGAGCATCACTGTCAGAGCTAACCAGAAGCCATGGCTCACCCCCAAGGTATATGGGCTTCTGAAGGACAGAAATGCATCTTACAGGGATAAGGACAAAGCAGCTCTAAGGGAAGCAAGAGGTAATCTGAGGAGGTGTAAAGAGGGAGTATGGCAGATTTGAGGAAAGAAACAACAGTTTGGCACTAAAGTTATCCACTGATGAGAAGGATGCAGTACTCAGCCTCAGCACAGAGGAGGTAAGAAGAGAGCTAAGGAGAGTAAACCCCAGAAAGGCTGCTGTCTCAGACAACATATTGGGCAAGGTGTTAAAAGGCTGGCTGATCAACTATGTACAGTGCTCAAGGAAATATTTAATGCCTCTCTTGCCATGGCAAAAGTACCCTCATGTTTCAGGGAAACTAATGTCATCCCACTACCTAAGAAAACCACTCTCTCCAGCCCTAACAACTACAGACCAGTCACTCTGACATCCACTGTTATGAAATGTTTTGAGCGGCTGATCAAAAAGCATGTTTCATCATGCCTACCTCCTGATTTTGACCCTCTGCAGTTTGCATACAGAGCTAACTGATCCACAGCTGATGCCATATCAGTAGCACTACACATTTCCCTTGAGTATTTAGAGGACAAAGACAACTTTGTGAGGATGCTGTTCATAGACTTCAGCTCGGCATTTAATAAAGTGGTACCAATGCAACTGATAGAAAATCTGGCACGTTTAGGAATCAGTAAACATCTCTGTAACTGTATCCTGGACTTCCTGATTGAGAGACCACAGAGGGTGTGTTCAGGTAAGAACACATCAAAGTGCATCATGATTAACACTGGGGTTCCACAGGGATGTGTTCTCAGCCCACTGTTATTAACCATCCTGACCCATGACTGCTATGCTAAGCACAAGTCTAACCATATCATCAAGTTTGCTGATGACACCACAGTTGTGGGGCTCATCACAAAGGAGGATGAAAGGGCGTACAGAGAGGAGGTGGCATCTCTGATCAGTCGGTACGAGGGGAACAACCTTGATCTGAATGCAAGCAAGAATAAAGAGGTTAGCATCGACTTCAGGAAAAGGAGAACAAACCACCCAGTGATCAGGATCAATGGTGAGAGTGTGGAGAGGGTTAGCAGTACAAAATTCCTGGGTACACACATATCCAAAGATCTCTCGTGGTCAGGAAACTGGTCAAGAAACTGCACCAATGTGCCCACTTTTTAACAAGGCTGAAAAAAGCTAAGCTACCTCCTCATATTCTCTCCACTTTCTATAGAGGTGCAATAGAGAGCATCCTCACCTGTAACTTCACAGTGTGGTTTGGAAGCTGCACAGTTGCAGAAAGGAAGGCACTACGAAGAGTGGTGAGGGTTGCAGAGAAGGTAAGAGGTTCCAGTCTTCCATCGATACATCTTTATTTAGCAAGAAGCATCCAAAAGGCCACCAAAATAATACAGGACAACACACATCCTGCGCATGGACTGTTTAAGCATCAGGCAGGAGATATTGCAGCATTCGCTGCAGGACTACAAGATTCAGTAACAGTTTCTACCCCACAGTGATTAGACTTCTGAACTTGGACACTAGTCCCAAGGATCTGGACACATAATGTAAATTTTTATTTATTTGTGCAATATATACTTATGTGTATTCCAAGTAAGTGCAATATTTATTTATTTATTTATTTATTTATTTTATTTTACATTTGTTGACTGGGATAGTCCAACTGGATTAACGTCCATTTTCAGTGGAGGCCCGGGGAGAAAAGTTTCAAGGTAGACAGATAAGAATAACAAAGAAGGCATATTACCAAGGTAGACAGATAAGTAATAACAAAGAAGACATATTACATATGAGGTATTTACAAATGACATAAGCAGACATGAACTAGACAATATCACAAGTTCAAGTTACCCCTCGTAACAGTCAGGGGAAAAATAGTAATTTGATTAATAGATTATATACATTCATGGTGAGAGATAGCCAGGCTTGTTACAGTGGCAAAGCCAGTTTAGTGCCAGATGTTGTTTGAGTTTAGCTTTGAATCGGGATAGGGAGGAGAGCAAAGTAATGTTAGCTGGAAGGAGGTTCCATGCTTTGCCTGCAGAGTTTACAAAGAGGGAGTCACCGGCTACGTTGTTAATTTTAATTGTCTTAATTTGTAGTCTGTTTGAGGATTCGAGCAGTCTTGGATTGTTGGGGGGTGATCATATTTTTAAGAGCTGGTGTGTTATCTGGATAATAGAGGATGTTATTAGTCATAATCAAAAGGTTATATATGATTAGACTGGGAAGTTCTAGCCACCCAAGCTGTTTAAGGTTGATGCAATGGTGTGTTCTAAAAGGTAGGCCAGTGGCAAACCTGGCAATGTGGTTGTAACAGATTGAGAGTCTATTAAGTACAGTTTCATTTAGATTAGAGAGAAGGGGGGATGCATATAAAAGTGTTGAAAGCAGGTGGGAACGAGCTATGGCAACCATAGCCGGAGGTGTTAGGAAGGCTTTTTTTTCTATACAGTGACCCTAGTTTTTTATTGATGGTTTTGATAATTTGGTTTACATGAAGGTCAAAGTTTAGGTTATTATCAATTATTACTCCTAACAGTTTTGTAGAGGAGTCGGGGGTGATTATTGTGCCATTCTTTCGCATTTATGGTGAAGGTAAACGGTGTGGACCTTCGTGTTGAAGAGAATAACAGCATTTTAGTTTTTTTGGGATTTAGCAACAATCAACGTTCAGAGAGCCAGGATTCTATAGTATTAAAGGTGGATTGGGTAACAGACCTTAATTCTGAGGGAGATGTGGCTGAGCAAATCAGGGTGGATTCGTCAACGTACTGGATACAGCTGACATTCGGGATGACTGTATATAGGTTGTTTACAAAGATGGAAACAGTAGGGGTCCTAATATGGAGCTGTGTGGCACTCCAAGGGTGTTAGGTAATAGGTTGGACAGCTTGTTCTGCCAGAGGACAGCCTGCTGCCTCCCACTGAGGTAGGATTTAAACTATTGAATGGCACTGGTATTTAGACAGAAAAATTGCAGGGTGTGAATCAAAAGTTGGTGATCTACCATGTCAAATGCCTTTGAAAGATCCAAGAAGAGGGCTGAGGTTATTTGATTATTGTTATGATTATTATTAATGGTATTAGTGAATGCTAGTAGGGCTGTGGTTGTGCTATGGTGTGGACAGAAGCCATGTTGGATATCGGCCATGAGGTGATTCTGAATTAAGTGGTGCATGAGTTGTTTGTGTATACATTTTTCCATAATCTTAGCTAGTGGAGAAAGTATAGCTATCAGTCTGTAATTGGATAATTCAGTGGAGGAACCTCCTTTATGTAGTGGGATTACATAGGATGTTTTCCAAATGGTGGGAATGTTTGCCTCTACTATGGTGCGGTTAATTAGTATAAATACTGGATAAGCTATGGCATCAGCTGATTTTTGAAGATACTCAGAAAGGAGTTGATCAGCTGAGGGTGTAGTGGGTTTTACTTTTTTGAGCAAGGTACGGGTAAGTGAGGTTTACACTGGTTGGAAGCTGAAAGAGAGTAGGTTTATAGGGGTGGTACTATCAGGGCCAGAGGAGCTGGGAGGTAGTTGGCTAGCTAGGGCTTGAATTGTCTCTGTAAAGAAATGGTTAAAACTGTCTGAGTCATCCTCAGGAGATTTATCAATGGCAGCGATGGGGATAGGGGTAGACATTTTTCTAGGATGGAGTAGATTATTCAGACCTGCCCAGAACTTCTGAGGATTGTTGTGGTTTGCTGTCTGTAAATTACAATAGTATTTCCTTTTGTCTTGCAGAATGGATTTTTTTAGTCTCATTCCTAGCTTGCCTGTATTTAACATGATTGTAGGAGTATTTAGTGAAGCGCCATAGAGCCCAGATTTTGTTTCTGCTGGAAATATTTAGTCTAGATTCTTTAGACAGCCATGGGGCAGTTTTTGCCTTTGTTCACGTAGAACGGGCACACTTAGAATGGGCAGGTGCATGCAAGTCAATGATATCAAGAAATCTATTGTTAAAATATGCAACTGCCTCTTCTAAGGGGAGGTGTTTTAACATAGACCAGTTACAGGAGTTAAGTTCCTGTTGGAATTTGACAGGGTCAAAGTTTACTTTGTTTCTGACTTTCCTGAGTAAGGATTGATGAGGAATAATGACTTTTTGCTTAACTATTTAAGTAAGAAGGTGATCACTCAGATCATTGGGGAGGGTACCAGCAGTGTACAGCTGGGGGTTACTATTTACAAGTACCCAGTCTAGTATGCTTTCTTTATGTTTGGGATTACCTAGCCTGGGTGGGGTGGTTATGATTTGAGTAAACGCATGCAGGTTGATGTGGGTGGTAGGGGATTCTGAGGGACAGGTGGCCCAGTCTATGTTAAAGTCACCAAGTAACAGGGTTTCTTGTGGGTAATGACATGAAATCTAGTGTAGGGTATCTTCGAGTGTGGCTATATTATTACCTGGGGGAATATACATACAGATAATGTTGATGCATTTACTTTTGTTAATTTGCAATTTCGTGGCCAGGATTTCTGAGTTATTAATTTGAGGTGGTTGATTAACATCTATGGTCACATTCAATGCAGATTTATAGAGTATAGATACCCCACCCCCCTTCCTGGAAGCACAGTCTAGCCTGTGAATGTTATACCCAGGTGGTAACAGTTCATTGTCAGTTGTGGTAGGTTTTAACCAGGTCTCAGATAGACAGAGAATCTCAGGGAAGTGGACAGCCAGGAGTGCATGCAGTTAATGTACCTTGTTATTGATGCTTCTAATATTGAGATGACAGGCCAGGAGAGAGTTGGTAAGTCTACTAATTGTAGTTTTGTGGCTTTGGTGGCAGACAGAAGGGGCATATATATCAGAGGTGGATGGGCCAGGGTTGGGATGAATGTCACCACCAAGTATAAGACTAGGGCTATACTTAGTGATATGTTTCAGGAGTGTGTTTAAAAGTTTGCAATATTGTTTGGCTCTAGAGCATGTGTGCCTGGGGTTTGCGTGCTGAAAGAGTGAGCAAGGCTTAGAGTAGGACCCATCTTGATTAGTATGGCTAAAGGTGGGCTGTTTTACATCTGGTGTGATAGTATGGCCATTTGGATACTGATGATCAATAAGCATCTGTTTTTTATACAAGGTGATTATATAAGTAGCTAGCAGTATGGGTATTAGAGAATAGTGTAACATTATGAGAGAAGGAGTGTATTTGGAAGCAAAGATGGCAAATACAAAGACGATTACAGCATACAATAGGTCCATCAGAGTTTAAGTCTTGGTCTAAATTAAGCCCAAATCTTAGTTACAAATATATACAGAGATAAGTCACAATCAGTACTCAAAGAACAATATAAGTCTTGGCATTACAATATTTTCAAATACATCAGATACATTTTTAAATCTAGGTGCTTAGGATTTCCCTCTCTCTTCCCCCCTTAGCTGACCTGGTGTGACTCAGTTTGAACTCTACAGTTCCCTACAAAACGGAGTCTACAGGACTACAATCAGTTTCTCTCAGCATTTAAGCAGATTGAACTCTACAGTTCCCTACAAAACAGAGTCTACAGGACTGCAATCAGTTTCTCTCAGCATTTAAGCAGAGTAGGTTGCACACAAAAAGCATTTGTTAAGCTTTCACTTACAGTGCCGTGTAATTAAGCAGGTCTCCATTTTGGTCAGCCATAGGGCTCTTTTTCTACTTGAGTGTTTGCCTACTTCCCCTGTAACTTAAGTAAACTGACTCTAACATTAAGAACTATAATACTTACCTTATAGCTTTAGGACATCTTAGGAAACCTTGTAAACTGCAACAGCCCCGCTACGTTTGCCCTCTCTGCACTTGGGCTCTCTTTGCTCCCCTCCTGCCCCCAATTCCCTCCCACCCCCAGTACCTCCAAATTTATAGTACTATAGCCACTCCCCCACATTCTAGATCCTATCTGCTTTCATCTGGGATAATTCCTCCCACCCCCATTCTTCTATCTACATTTCAATAGCACCTATTAGCTTTCATCTGGCATTCTTCCATCCCCCTTTCAGTACCTTTACCTCACCACTCTATCTTCTGGTGTTGCATCACCAGGTAAAATAGTTCCTTAACTCACTAGCTGAATCACAGATAATGATATACTCCTCTTTACTACCCCTCTTGTTCACACCATACCTCCTTACCTTGTATGAAAATCAGTTTCTCACAGGATTTCAGGTCCTGAAAGGCCATACTATCACCCCGGCTGTAAATCCTCCCACCTTCAACCATACTTACAGTACCAGGTCCTATCCAACATCTTGTTCAGTCTATCAACATCTCAACCCCAGGCACATTAGCTCTAGATCCAAACACTACCACAAACTAATAAACAAATTCCTGAAGTTCATCACCAAGTATAGACTTAACCTAATACTTGGTGGTGATATTCACCCCAACCCTGGCCCACCCACGTCAGATACACATAACCCCTCTACTTGCAATCTAAGCTACAAACCTACAATTAATAGGCCAACTAACTCTCTCCTAGCCTGTCATCTCAATATTAGAAGCATTAATAACAAGGTGCATGGATTGCATGCACTTCTGGATGTCCACTCCCCTGAGATTCTCTATTTATCTGAAACCTGGTTAAAACCTAACTCTACAGACAATGAAGTGTTACCACCTGGGTACAACATACACAGGCTGGATCGTGCTTCGAGGAAGGGGGGTGGGGTAGCTGTACTCTATAAATCTGAGTTGAATGTCACCATAGATGTATTACAACCACTTCAGATTAATAACTCAGAGATTCTTGCCACCAAATTGCAACTTAATAAAAATAAATGCATTAATATCATCTGTATGTACATACCCCCAGGTAACAATATATCTACACTTGAAGATATCCTGCACTGGCTATCATCTCACTACCCCCAAGAAACCCTACTACTTTGCGACTTTAACATAGACTGGGGCACCTGTTCCTCAGAATCCCCAACCACCCATATTAACCTGCATGCATTTACACAAATCATATCCACCCCTACCAGGATAGGTAAACCCAACCAAAAAGAAAGCATACTTGACTGGGTACTCATAAATAGTCACCCCCAACTGTACACCTCTGGTACCCTCCCTGATGGCCTATGCGATCACCTTCTCACATATGTAATTAAGCACAAAGCCATTAATTCCCAACAACCCTTACTCAAAAAGGTTAGAAACAATATAAACTTTGACCCTGCCAAATTCCAACAAGAACTAAACTCATGTAATTGGTCTATTCTAAAACACCTCCCCTTAAAGGAAGCAGTAGCATACTTTAACAACAAATTCTTTGAGATCCTTGATTTGCATGCACCTGTTCGTTCAAAGAGAACAAAGGCGAAAGCTGCACCATGGCTTTCTAAAGAGTCTAAACTCAAAATTACCATTAGAAACAAAGCATGGGCTTTATGGAGTTCTTCTAAAGACCCTCAAAATCACATAAAATACAGGCAATCCAGGAACAAAACTAAAAAATCCATTTTACAAGACAAAAAACAATACTACTGTAAATTACAGACAGTAAATCAAAATAACCCTCAGAAGTTTTGGGCAGGTTTAAATAATCTACTACATCCTGGTCAAACTTCAACCCCAATCCCTGCTGCTACTACTGATAAAACCCCTGAAGATGTTTCTGACAGTTTTAACCAATTCTTTACTGAGACAATTTAAGCCCTAGCTAGCCAACTACCTCCTAGCTCCCCTGGTCCTGAAAGTAGCACCCCTAGAAACCTACTCGCATTCAGCTTCCAACCAGTCGCCACTTCACTTATCCGTACCTTGATCAAAAAATAAAACCCACTACACTTTCTGCTGATCAACTCCCTGCCGAGTACCTACAAAAATTAGCTGATGCTATTGCTTATCCCATCTCAATACTAATCAATCGAACCATAGTAGAAGCTAAAATTCCCACCATCTGGAAAATATCTTATGTAATCCCACTTCACAAAGGAGGCAGCTGTACTGAATTCTCTAATTATAGGCCAATAGCTATACTTTCTCCACTTGCAAAGATTATGGAAATATGTATTCATAGACAATTCATGCACCACCTAATCCAGAATCACCTTATGGCAGACACTCAGCATGGCTTCCGTCCTCATCACAGCACTACTTCAGCCTTCCTAGACTTTACCAACATCATAAGCCATGATCACAACAATAATTATATATCCTCAGCCCTCTTCTTGGATCTTTCCAAGGCATTTGATATGGTTGATCACCAGCTTTTAATCCACACCCTGCAAACATTCTGTCTAGATACCAGAGCCCTTCAGTGGTTTCAATCCTACCTGAATGGTTGACAGCAGGCTGTCCTCTGGCAGAACAAACTCTCTAACCTTCTACCTAACACCCTTGGAGTACCACAAGGCTCTATACTAGGGCCCTTGCTGTTCTCCATCTTCATTAATGACCTTTATACTGTCATCCCAAAAGTCAGCTGTATCCAATATGCTGATGACTCTACTGTGATTTGATCGGCCACATCTCCAATAGAGTTATGGTCAGCTACCCAGACCACCTTTAATACAATAGAAAACTGGCTTTCTGAACGTCGTCTGATCCTAAAGCCCAAAAAAACTAAAATGTTGTTATTTTCACCAACATGTATATCTAGCGCTTTCACCTTTACCATAAATTCAAATGATGGCACAATAATCTCCCCTGACCCCTCTACAAAACTATTAGGTGTCATCATAGATAATAATCTAAAACTCGACCTACATGTTAAGCAAACTATCAAAACCATCAATAAAAAACTAGGGTCACTTTACAGAATAAAAGCCTTCCTAACCCCTCCAGCTACAATTGCCATAGCTCGCTCTCACCTTCTTTCAACCCTTCTATATGCAACCCCTCTACTCTCGAATTTAAACAAGACTGTCCTTAACAAACTCTCAATTTGCTACAACCACATTGCCAGGTTTGCCACTGGGCTGCCATTTAGGACACATCATTGCATCAATCTAAACCAGCTTGGGTGGCTTGAACTACCCAGCCTAATCCAGTATAACCAACTGATTATGGCCTATAAAATCCTCTATAATCCGGACAATACTCCTCCACTTAAAAATATTATCTCCCCCTATAACAATCCTAGACCGCTTCAATCCTCTAACAAACTACTAATTTAGACTAGCAAAATTAATAACACAGCCGGTGACTCTCTCTTTGCAAAGTCTGTAAGTAGATCCTGGAACTTTCTTCCAGCTGATATTGCCTTACTTTCCACCTTAAGTCAGTTTAAAACTAGACTCAAACAACATTTCTCACTTAACTGGCTATGTCACTGTATCAAGCCTGGCTAACTCTCTCTAACCAGTTTACTGTGTAATTTAATTTAATCCTGATTTATGCTCAGGATTAACTCTAACCTGTGGAACTTGTTTAACTTGCTTACTTATGTAATCTCTGTAAATAGTCTGTTTGTAATATGTAATGCTGTTATTATGTAACGCTGTATCTGCTTACCCTTGGAGCTTTTCTCCCCGGGCCTCCGCCGAAAATGGACATGCATCCAGTCAGACTATCCCGGTCAACAAATGTAAAATAAAATAAAAAATATACAAAAATATGTTACATTATAAAGGAGAGTTTAGCTGTGGTAACAAAGGTATGCTTTACACAAAACATCAAGCAGTAAAGGGCATTAGTAATTAAACAAGGTATTTTTCAACTGAATGTCAAAACATTTGAGTTTCAGACTTCAAATCCTTTAGTAAATTCATGGCAACACAAAACCTTTTACTCTAGCAACTTTCCAACTTCATAAGAGCAATATTTAAAATCTATTTTTTTGGACTTTTGTCACACTATTATTTTTGGCTTTGGCCAGATTTCTTGTGTTAAGATGTTGGGAGGTATGTACCAATCATAAGGTCATAGCAGGATTTCGCCATCTGTAAAGCAGGACTACTGAACTGTTTTCATGGGAGACAGTAAAACTTCATTTTAATGAAGGAGGGGGCGCTCAAAATGTTTTTGCAGTTTCTTGGTTGTTTTCAAATTGTGTAACAACTATAGCGTTATAACTGTGTGTTTTTGCAGCTGCTAAATTATTCAGCAAGATAACGAATTCTTCAGCTCTGCCAGTGATACAGTGTGGAAACAAACAGAAAGCACAAAAGACACCTAGACATACAGTCTACATCCTCAACCTCCATTTTTCAAACACCACAAAATAAGTAAATAAACATAAATTTTGATTTATAAAACATATTCAGCGTCAACCCCCCTTAGATCCTACGTAAGTACGCTTGTGAGGTTCAGCTGACGCACAAAAAAATCCAAGCTGCAAGTAGCAGGCAGGCCCAATTTTGAATAAAAATGAAACAAAATGAAAGAAAAGTGTCACTCAGTGGTTATAGCTCTGTTATGCGTCGTTCGTTCCACCTCACAGTAGTGTTTGCCAAGTTCCTATAGAAATGCAGGACACAAAAACAGATCTGGTCACCATTTTCTTAGGCTTCGCATGCCCATTCACGTTATCATTTCATTGGAATCTGTATTGCTTCCTTTCGGATGGAATTTTTGCCCGTCTCTACTCCCAGTAGTAAATGTCGATCATCAACACAGTATAAACACTTCAAAATTATGTAACAAAAGGAAGTATTCCCTCCGTGAACAGACACAGAACAGTCTTGGTTATCAAAAATACTGCAAAACCAAATGAATCCCAAGTAGTGGTAAACACCCAATACTGCAAGCATAAACGCCATACACTAGGAATCATACTGAGAGTCAGGATATCCACAGAACTGCAGTCACAAATTATGCCTGTGCCAGCTATTCCACAGACAAACAGAAAGTTGTAAGGACTCTTCACTTTTTATCATCTTCCATCAGCTGAAAATAGTACCTTTATGTAAATATGTGAATGTGAAGCCACAGCCAACCTCCTGCCAGTTCTTAATATGTTAGGTACTTAGAGAGTCTATATATCCATAGTCAGTATTATTTAACTCACTCAAGTGGAATATTAGTAAATAACTTAGGCATTTTAATCTGTAGCGTGTTTTGTATTACTTTAAATAGGGTAGTTAATTTATCGCAGTGGAGGGTATTCTTTTTGTTTATGAGTGTTGGCAAATGCCTCTACTCTTTTTTGTGTATATTGGAAGTAGTACTGTATTTGTTAGTTATGTTTATTGGTCTGCTTGTATGTGCTGTTTCACTTTCCTTTATAATTTCAAAAATTGAGCTGATGTACAAAATTTAATTTAGGCTACATGTGTATAGTTCTAAATGACAATAAAGTTTACTTTGACTTTGATTGTGCCTGAGCTGGCCTGGTACTGGGTTTCTGTGCATGTCAGCAACAATTAGTTGACTTCCAACAGCATGGATTGCTGTTGTACTGAAACATCTCATTGTCCTAAGCAGGCTTTGACATCTTGTTGGTACATTGCCTAAATCATAAGAATTAATCAGTGGAAACATCAGTTTGTGGTCAGTGTGGCATTTGAAACTCTCTTTCTGTCAGAGGTATCTTGAGAATTTTTCACATACACTCACATTTACAAGGCACCCTTTTTCTAACTTAAATATCTTTGTTCTGTATCACTTAGGTTTGTAGTTTGTTGAGATATGTCTTAAAATGTGTCTGTCCATGTGGAGTAAAGTTGCACCTTGGCCATAACTACTGGTATCAGCTTTCAAGACTGTTGGTTTGGTAAAATTATATGAAGATTCTGTCCTGTGTTTTAAATCAGATATACCTGTTGCTCAGGCTGCTGCAGAAAGACTGACCTACTGCCAGCTGTGATACTGAGAAAAGATAAGAGTTTATTCTCATTTTTGTCTGCATTTTGATTTAATATCTCTGTAATCTGTACAACTGTATTTATTTTTCTTCTTGTGTGATATAGCTGTATATCTTAGTGTTGAACTCAGATGTAGTGAAATCCTTTGTCTGGAGGCCTTGTCTGTTTTATTAGTGGCAGAAAGTTTACAGAACTAGTTTCATTCGGCCAAAGTATTCCTGCATCTGTATTGTTTGGATAATTGGTTTGGTTGCTCAGGCTGCTGCAGAAAGACTGACCTACTGCAAGCTGGGATATCGAGAAAAGATAAGAGTTTATTCTAATTTTTTGTCTGCATTTTGATTTAATATCTCTGTAATCTGTACAACTGTTTTTTCCCACCCACCTTCCCAATTCTTGTTTTGGTCTTTTTGTCTTGGTGTCTTTGAGTTGCCCGCCTCCGGTATTAAGTCAATACTGGACACTCCCACCCAGTCACATTACATCAACTCATTCTACTGTTAATAGTGAGGACCTAGCAAAGCCCCACCCCTTTAGCTTCTGTATACTGAATTATCTCATTATCTTCTGCCTCTTCACTTTCTACTAACAAAAGAAAAAAAAACAGTTTCCTACATTTCCTGGAATTGGTGTAGCCCAGATACAGACTTGCTGTATCCTGGACTTTTTGTATGCTAGCAGTGCTCTTCAATTTTTGCCCTCAGATCTGCTAGTTCTCTGCTCTCCTGCACTTTTATTAACCTATTAGTCTAGCACTTTAAACTACTCCCGGTGCCAGAAAGTCTGCTCTTCAAACTTTCCCTAACAACTAGCTGGTTTGTCAGTAGTAGCACTAAAAGCTCAATCACTGTGACTAGCACTTGCTATAAAACCTCCTGCTGGAAAGCACTAGGAAGCCTTAAACTGATACAGGCACTCGACTCTCCTTGTTAATAATGAGAAATTAATTGTAGGCTCTAAACAGCCTATAATTGCAAAGTACCTTGCCAAGGTAAGGGAAAACAGCTCTTGTACTTTACAAAAGAAACACTGAACCAGGCATGTCCAACGGTCAGCTTCTGGTGATTTCTCCTGTCCACCTGGTGAATCTGGGCATACTAGGGCAATGCAGCAATTGCCTCATGTACACAGAAAACCCTCTCCTCCTACCACCCAACACTACAACCTGTGAGAGATGCACTTACATAGCCAAACTGAAAGCAAAGCTCTCTCCACCCAAGATTATGCTAGACAGTAAAGAGGAGAAGGTTAACACCTGCACTACACCTCAAGCAACACATGGCCCTTCAAAACTTATGCCTCCAACATCCACACATAGTAACACTAAACCCACTTATGCAGTGGCCCTTAACATTAACCTGCCCAAGCAACAAGTACCTCCAAAGCTGAAACGCAAACAAGCACCAATCACAACCAAAGTGTAACATAGGTCACAAGACCAGTGTGCCATTAAACAACAGCCCCTAAGGCAAGACAACGTGCCCAACACATTAGTCATAGGTGACTCTATAGTCAGGCACACTGATGTCCCACTCACCAGGCTGAACAAGGAGAAAATTGCAGTCAGCTGCCTGTCGGGTGCCAGGATCCGCCACATCACACGTGCACTCAAGTCACTACACAACAAGTACAAATATGACTCTGTCATTGTCCATGTTGGATTGAATGACTTGAGACATACCTCCCTGGACTACATGAAAAGAGACATTGAAGAACTCTCAGATCATGTGGCCCAGGCAGATAAAACCCTAGCCCTGAGTAGCATCCTGCCTTCACCCAGAATGATACCACAGTATAAAGACAAAATAATTGACTTCAACAACTGGCTAAGTTTCTGGTGTCATTCAAAGGGGATCCAGTATCTGTCTGCCTGGGATGACATGATCAACAGAACACGATGCTTTGCCAGAGATGGTCTGCACCTGTCACCCCTGGGATTCAGGTTACTGGCTAAGGCTCTTGCCACCCCTATAGTGCCTTTTTTAGGCAAGGCTCAAAGGACAAAACCACCACCGTAACAGATATAAGCATGCAAAATCTGAAGGTAATGCTACCCAATGCTAGAAATCTAAACCTCAAAATGCACTCTCTCAAGGCATTTCTAAAAATTGAGAACATCGATATCTGTGCAGTAACTGAGACCTGGTTCAAGGCTCCAGAGAGCACCCCTGCAAACAACTCTTGCCACACTTTTCGGCCACCAAACCAGGACCAAAACACTAAAAGTGGAGGAGTGTCCATATTCACCAAGGATATTCACACCTCCAGGCTAGTTGCCCAACACAAGGCATCTGAAATTCTACCAGTACAACTAATACTAGGTAAGACTGCAATCTCCAAATAGCAGCTTGCTACAGATCCCCCACCATGCCCCAAGATTCTCACTAAACCTTTCTAAACATACTGGAAAATATTAAGATACAACCAAACACCCTAATACTGAGTGATTTCAACTGCCCTGCCATTAATTGGGAAAACTACTCGGGCACCAACACCTTAGCCCAACGGTTCTTGGAATTCATAAATTCCAATGCCCTGGATCAACTAATCCATAGTCCCACCAGGGGCTCAAATATCTTAGACCTGGTCATTACCAATATGGGAAATCGATGCTCCATGCCAGTGGTCACCCCCTTGTTGGTCAGGTCTGACCATAAGCTAATCACCCTTAACATCCACATCCCACCACCCTCCAGTAAGGAAATCTCCATAAAAAACTTCTCCAAAGCCAACTTCATGCTATTCAAGTCAGAAGTGGCAAACTTCATGACACCCATGCAGACAGGAACTGAAAGTTCGACTGCTGAATCCTACACTGAGGCACTGTATGAGCACATCCACTCATGCATGAATCGTGCCATTCCAAATAGAACCAAGATGCTCTCCTCCAATAAAAGAAGCCAATCTGGTGGTCCCCTGCCATAAACAAACTATACAACAGAAGGATGAAACTGTTGCAGAAAAGAGGAAAATCCCAGGATGCAAAATACTCCCTTACCAGCCTCAGTAAGAAGCTGAGATCCCTCATAAAATCCTCCAAAGCTAGTTACGAAAATAAAATTGCCAAAGATTCCAAGGACAACCACAAGGCATTCTATAGTTTTGTCACGAATCTAAATGGCAATGCTCAGATCTGTTCTGAGCTACAACAGAATGGCATTAAATATACTGATCCCAAGGATATTGCCAATATCCTGGCAGATCGGTTCAGTGCCAACTTCACCCCCCTCTCACCCCCTAAATGGTCCAGCGCAATACAAAAAGATTGCCAAATTCCGGTAATCACGGGCACACAGGTAAAAACGCACTCTCCAAAGCTAAGAATACAGCATCCATGGGATCAGATGACATCCCGGGCTGTGTACTACATGAACTACAAAATGAACTGGCACCTCACCTAAGTGTCATGTTTAACCAAAGCCTCACCTCAGGCTTTGTGCCCAATGAGTGCCGCACAGCTACAGTTATCCCACTCCACAAGGGGGGATCCACCTTGGATCCCCGGAACTATTGTCCCATCAGTCTGACAAGGCTGATCTGCAAAGGCATGGAACGTATTATCATGGAACTTATAAACAAAGACATTGGCAACCTTCAAACACTGGACCCAGCCCAGTTTGGTTTTGTAAAGGGCCGATCTTGTCTCCTCAACCTGATTGACTTCTTCAAATCAGTATCCAGAGCCATGGATGAGGGCAAGGCAGTCCATATAGTATATCTGGACCTCGCCAAGGCCTTCAACACCATCCCCCACTCTGGAATCATAGATAAACTTACTAAGCTGGGCATTAATCCCTACGTCACTCGATGGGTTGCCAACTGTCTTACTGACAGAACCCACACTGTAAAAGTAGCGGACTCAAAATCCAGCTCCAGACAAGTGACAAGTGAAGTACCTCAGGGTTCAGTCCTGGGACTGCTCTTGTTTGGCATCTACTTTTCTGAAGTACAGGCCAGCACTAAGGGACTCTGGCTAACAAAGTTCGCAGATGACTGCAAACTGGGAGCCATTATTGAATCCACAAATGATGTGGATATTCTACAAAAGGGCCTTACATGAAACAGATGCTTGGTGCCAGAGCCATGGGCTCGAGCTCAATGCCAAGAAATGTATAGTTATCCCCTTTGAGAAAAAAACATGTACCCATGAATTACCACATAAGTGGCAGTACACTAAACACCGAAAGTGTGATAAGGGACTTAGGGACACAAGTGGACAGTGGTCTCACCTTCGATAACCACATTGCCACAACAGTCAGGAAATCCTTCTATGTGGCACATCTCATCATTAAGGGCTTTTCATCCAGAAAAAAGGAGGTCATTATCCCACTGTACTCATCCCTCATTAGACCCATTATAGAGTACAATGCCCCTTTTAGTATGTACCTCACAAGACATCTGCAACAACTGGAAAGGCCACAGAAATACCTCACTAAAAGAATCACAAGCCTAAAGCAGATGCCCTATGCTGACCATCTAAAAAAAACTCCAGCTATACTCTGTCACATATTGCCTGCTAAGAGGCTTAACATACAAGGCCATGTCAAACCCAGAGCTGTTGGACATGCTACACTTAAAGAAATCCCAATCCCTCAGAGCCACATACTCCAAGGAACTAAACTTGGTCATCACAATGAACAAAACATGCTGGAGGGATAGGTTCCTGACCAAGAGACTCCCCATACTCTGGAATAGACTGCCCACACATGTCAAGCTGAGCTCCTCTTTGGCCTTCTTCAAAAAGAACCATGACGATTGGATGGGAGATAGCAAATTCACCCCAGGGATCATGTCAATCACCCTGTTAGACAGGGGACCAGGGAAGTAATAGCCAGGGAATTATTATGGCTAGGCTTGTATAGGCCCTAGGGCCGATAGCCTAGTACCAACCTATGAACCTATGAGAATGCTGGAGCAGATATCAGCACTTGTTTAACTATTCTGAAAGCTTTGGCTTAGACTCAATTACTTTATGCAGTATTATGCTTTTTACTAATTTGACATTTCATTGTGTTTTTAACTTACATCTATCATTTTGATGCACCTGTATTAGCTTTGTACCTCTTTACTAATTCAGCCTCTCTTACAATGCCATTTGACTTTTCAAAAATTAAATTCATTTCCAGCTGTAACATTTGACACTTGTGTATCTGCCAGCCCAATTAATTTTCAGACGCTAATTTATTATGATTTGCCTGTTATAAGTGCCTGACAAAGGGTGAACATGTCTGTGAAAGGCTACCCTTTTGAGAAGAACATTTCTTTTTGACACAAAATGCCCATTCAGCTTATTTATTACTGACTCATATGTAACACTCTGGACCTCAGAAAATGGAAGTGAACCATAAAAAGCTTCTACTTCTTTGCCCATAACCTAAAGTGTGTGCCTATATTTCTTCAGTTTCTTTTCAAGCTTTGATGCAATTTAAAAGTGTGTGAATCTCTGCCACCAAAATAGCCAAGCAAATGGCTTCACAAAGTTGAGCAGTTCTGAGAGGTTAAACTTTGCATTTTTGGCCAGTTTTTTTTTATTTAGAGTTTTATGGCTTAAAATCAGCGCATCATCTTACTTTAGTGGCAAAACTTCAACTTTAAAGTAAAAGTAATGTACTCTAAGCTCCATGGCCTTTCCTCTGCTGCTTGGCATGGTTTCTGGTCTAAATGACATTTTTTATAGATTCATAGGTGAATACTAGGCTAACTGCCCTGAAGGGACATTTTAAGCTTTAACAATAACCTGTGATCAGAATCCGACCCTGTACCTTGTGTTTATAAGATGAAAACCTTAACTATTATGCTAAACCCACCCCCAAGCCAAGCTGATTTCCCTTTCAAACGTGAGAATTAAAGCCTTCACCTTTTGTTTGGGAGTTAAATAACTTAACCATTATGCCAAACTCCAACTGATCATTTTAAGCCAACATTATCTCACTGAACTGACACCATGTCATGATGCACACCAACAGTTATCCTGTGTTGTTGTTTTATGCTGCTAATAATGGCACCAGCACAGATATGCCATGATACACTGCAACTTTGAATATATAATCATATAGCTGTACACACCTGAACATAGCCTATGTAATACTAGTAAAATTAAATGATTTCTTGAATTTTGGCAATTAGATAACTATGCTGCTTTTTTAGTACAATGATAGCATTTCTAATATTGATTGCTGTTTACCTTTTGTGCATTCTCTAAGATCATTGTATATGTAATGTATTGGTACATGTAATTTTTTTGTGCTGCCATTGCGTGTTAGTCCAGGTTATGGCTGAAAAGGGTCTTTGGACCATCCCATCTACCTGGTTAAGAAATTAAAGAATGAAAGAATAATAAAAAAATGAATAAGTAAACACATAAACAAATACACTTTAATAACTCATCAAATGGTGGTTTAGTAAAAGACAATATCTCAACAGCTTCTTCTCAAGTGACACATCAGACTTTATAATACGTATTTACACATGCGTCTTATACATGCATGTAAAGCAGTACAAACTTTTATCATTACAGCTAGCACTCTGTATTTCACTCTGTTAGATGCACACCTGAATTCCAAATATGGAAGGCCTACTGTTATACTTAGTCCCAGAATCACGAGCCTCTCCTTGTGTGATACACCCTTGTTACCACTCAGCATTGTAAAGGAAACCAACTAAAGTAACAGCATTTAAATTTCATACAGGACATAGTGGAAGAGATTCCTTTATGAATGCTAAAATAATGCTATGTAATTTTTAGCTCCAGTGAAGATGATGCACTTCTTAAATTATGAAATCCAGTGCAAAGTGAAGCAAATAACTAGATCTTAGGGATCTATTCCACAGCTAGATCCTTAAGATCTAGTACCCTAAACAGCCTAGATGTCATTAAACATAACAATGATGCTGGGAAATCTCTCTTCAATTACTCTATTTCTAAAGCCTGGAATTCCCTGCCTACCCACCTGACTTCCAGTAGCTCCACTAAACAATTTAAAAAACTCCTCAAATCACACTTTATGAATAAGTGATATTGCTCCTGTGTCTCCCCAGATTAACCACTTACTTAACAAACTACTCTCCATCTATAACCTCACACCCTGACACTATGAGTGCATCCTACTATGTATCCTATTGATAGCACTGAAATGAATGATTCTCTGCTAGGTTTGATTTTTATAGTACCACAAAGAGTGCATCATAGTATGTATCCTAACAAAAGTGCTGATATGAGTGATTCCCCTGCTAGCTTTGATTTTTATAGTACCACAAAGAGTGCATCATAGTATGTATCCTAACAAAAGTGCTGATATGAGTGATTATTCTGCTAGGTTTGATTTCTATAACACCACAATAAGTGCATCAGTATGTATTCTAACATAAGTGCTGATATCAGTGTTTCTCTGCTGGATGTGATCTCTTAAATAGTGCCATGAAAAGTATGTTTTAGGAATGAATATTGCTGTTTCAATGTATTGCATGCTATTATGTTGTATGTAACTTGTTCCAAAAAGCTATATAATCTTGTGCTGTTTACTATATTTTAACTGAATATTCATTGATTTTGCTGGTTAAAACTTACTAACTGCTGTATATATGTACTATGTTGTAGCTGAATATTCACTGATTTTTCTTGTTAATACTTACCACAGTATATATTTATTTATTTATATTTATTTTTATTTATTTCAGTTTGATGACCGGGGAGGTCCACTGGGCTCAGGAGCCCATTTTCAGTGGAGGCCCGAGGAGAAAAGCTCCACATTACATAATAGTATCAAAGATAAAACAAAAGATAAAATTAAATTCAGTTCAAAGATACAGATACATGTAGATGCAACAGTCAGCTAAGTGATAAGAATACTGGTAGCTTGTGAATCAGAGACATTAAGAGGTGTAGTATTTACATAAACATATGAGTTGTATATTGACATATTGACATATGAGTCATATATTGACATACGAGTCATATATTGACTTGGTTGGTTACAGAGGTTACATAGAGTCTGAGTCATTGTTATGGCAGAGTAGTAGAACAAGCATAAATGTTGGGGAGGAGAATAAAGGGAGAGCAATATGCAATATATGCAATAATCTGGAGCTTTTCTCCCCGGAGCTCCACTGAAAATGGACGTGTGTCCAGTTGGACTTTCCCGGTTAACAAATGTAAAATAAATAAATAAAACAAGTTTCTTTGGATATTCATTGTTACAAGGAATTAGAAATCACTAAATGGACAGGCCTTGCAGTTTAAAACCCAGATGCAATCTAGCAGTACTACCACAAATATGAGGGGTCCAGTAAACACAGCATGAATCTCTGAATTACGTTTCACTAAATCCTGTTTTATTGCATTGCATATTTGGAATTCAGACATGTAACAAATAAAAAAGCACCAGTAGTGAAAAATATTTTCTGATGGAGCAAAGCACTCCACATTCGACCTCCAAATGGTGCTTGCTCTCCCCAGCCGTGTTCAACTTAACAGTCAGTTCATCTGTGATGATAAATTCTCCCTACTACAGAATTCTGTTTCAGTGAGCTTCATGTCAGGAAGTGCCATTCATTTAAATCTATTTCGTGAAAACATCAAACTAGTCAAATAGATCTAGAAATGACTAAAAGGAAGGAATAAAAAGTTGTTCATAAGAGGAACACTATTAGCAGAGCGGTGGCTAGTGGAGTCCTGCATGTATCAGCCTAGGGTCTGCAACTCTTTGCTGTATTCATGCTGCAGCTCTATGGAGACACTGAGAGTGCAGTCACTTTATTTATGTTCAATACTAAAAGGGGGGGGAGTGATGTTAAATGGGAAGTAGCGGATTCAACAGTGGGGTATAGTTAGACTAGCTAAATGGGCCAAGAGATGTCATATGAGGCTCATTACCTGATAGTTATGAGCTACAAACCCCAGAACTTGTAACAGCTTGAGTGATAAGTTGGGTACTACAGAGTAAGGTTTAGCCCTGGGACTTTAGTCACAGCAGAAATGAATCATGAGGCCCAGACCAAAATAACTGTGGTGAAAGCAAATAAAAAGTTGGAATGTTTCCAAAAAAGAATCAGTTCAGGAAACAGAAAGATAATCTTGCCGCCCTGCATGTTTTTTGGTCTGGCTGCAACTGCAGTCTTGTGACTAGTTCTGTTGACCTTTCAAGGAGGAGAGGGAGTCACAGAAATAAAGCAAACATTTAAGAGAATAGTTGCAATGCTGCTAGTAACTTGAAAAAATGCATGAAAAATCACCCTTCAATTTCAGTAAACACACTAAAATGAGATACTATATATATCAAGATAGATAGATAGATAAATAGACAGATAGTCATCATTTTTTGAGGACTTCTTCACTTTAAAAAAAACAATGAAAGTGAAATAATTATTAAGACCTAGTTCCTGGTACTCTTCCAGTTTCATTTCATAGGTTCATAGGTTCATAGGTTGGTACTAGGCTATCAGCCCTAGGGCCTATACAAGCCTAGCCATAAAAATTCCCTGGCTATTTCTTCCCACATTATTTACTTTCCTGGACCCCTGTCTAGCAGGGCGACTTAAATTTTAAAATTAGACTATCCCTTTGCAATACCCAAAACAATGTATTATTGCCTTTATTATACAAATGCTTTCATTTTTAACCTTAAGATCACGTATATCTTCAAAAATTCTCTGCAGCATTCATTGAGAGAATGGTTCAGTGTTTTGGAGCAATATATATTATTTTTACTTATGAAGTAATGCCATCTCGGTACAGATATATTTTGGATATGTACTACCTTCCTTACTCTGAATAGAACCTGCTTTGGCTTACCAACACCTATCTTTCTACAGTTCATTCTCCTAATCACACTGTCTCACCACCTCATTTTGCTGTCATAAGAAAGTATTACACTGTTTAAAAGTGTATTTGGGGTTTGTATCCACATTTTGCCTAGTTTGATTTTTCAGTCTCACATTCTGCCAATATATTACCTTTCATGTCACACAAGCATAAAAGAAAAATAAAGACAATTAATACATTTTCTTTGAGCTGATACAGTCTTGGAAATAGTATGTTTGGGGATCAGGGGAGTTAGAGTGAAGCCCTCACATTAAGACTGCAGTGGGCAAAACGTCTACAAAAAAACAAGTAGACTTACAGTCTTGTACAACTGATTGTGCCCTGTGGTGGTACAGCATTCAATGGGTTGCTGGATGCTGGGGGTGGTATGACAAAGCAGACGCCAAGAAACTAAATGTAATGCATCTTGGTAGCCTGGACAGTGAAATGTACTGCACATGCCTGTGTATACAAGGCATTATCTCAACTGTCTTTTCACACTTCTGAAGAAAGCTTTCAGAAAATTACACATGGATATTCAGGTACAGACTGAACAAAAGTGTGACATTAGTCACTTACAGACTTATATACAGTGTAACACTGAAATTCAAAAAGTTATTTTGTCATAGTACATAGAGGAATTTATGTTGGTAGCTTCATTTCAGTAATGACAATGTCACCTTTCTGGAGAAATGCATATGATTTATCCTTATGTTATAAGGACTCCTTCAGGATATATTTGTTCTTGGCTTGTACTACATTTCTGCACTGAGGAAAAGTCATAAAAATTTCCCATCAGAAATAAAATATAATGCATGTTGATAACTTGGGACATCTTAAAGGCTGTGATGGTTGATAGGTGATGCCTATTAATACAGTGCTGCATTTTTGAATAAGACTGATATCTTATTGTAAATGATTTAGATAATAAATCTGCCTACACCATTCGAAACTCCACTTATGTGTTGCTTTGAAGTGAAACTGGGGGATTGACATAATAGGCAAGGTGTTTATCTCACAAACAAAAAGCACAGGGTTTGATTCTCTCCAAGATAAACTTAACAAGGCTTAAAATGGCCTACATGGTCAGCTAGCCTAATACTTCAGTATGAACTATATGTACCTATATGAAATGGCAATAGAACAGCAGCATCTTGAGTTTCCGTGTAAACATTTATAACTGATATTAATGTTTTTTTTTCGTTGTTTTTCCAATAAAAAATTCAAGTGCTGGAAAGCATCACTCTCTCTTTTTTTGTCCCTATTGTCTGCCTACCATCTGGGCTGCTAATGCATTCTTGGTATAGTTATCAACCAGGTAATCAGCAGGTGATTTTTTTTTTTTTTACATTTTACATTCTCGTATACTCTATGTTGCATTCAAGAGTTTGGTGTACAATAGGCTGATGTAAGAGCTGTCCCCACCTCAGCAGATGATGAAAGCTTCAGCATCCTGCACCCCCCCAAGCAGACTCACCCATTTGGTCCTGTTTTCCAACAGGAAACCTGCTTACTGTCTTATACATTATTAAGCTTTCCTCCTGTGAAGTGAGATCAGACACAACCTCATCCTGCCCCTCCCATGCCCTCTGGCTTCCTCAGCTCGTGGATCACTAATTAAGCTCAAATCAATTAGGTTGTATTCAAGCTTTATCCCTTTACACAGTAGAGTTAACAAAATAATAACTAGCTCTGATGCTACAGAAGTACAACAATTTATGATTTTATATATTTACTTTTATGAGAAAGAAAATTTTCCCATTTTGATGTTAACTGAATGTAATGCCACTGCTAGTACATATGCTGTGAAATAATATTGTAAACAGTGCTATAAGTAAAATCAAGTCACATCTTCACTTTGTTCATGAAATGCCACAAAACAACAGTTTAATATCCTTTCTGCCATAGACTGATCCAGTCAAATGCATCCCTAAAGACAAAGTACACCTTATTTGACAGTGAAAGAATCACATAAATAGTTTTTATATAAAAGCTTTAATGATTATTTTTTCACTAAGAAATTTCCTCTTCCTCTATCCACTGACACTAACAAGTGACACTGATGATTATTTAACCATGAATAAATTGCAGGGATTAGTTGTTTCCACATAAAAACGACTTCCTCCTCCTCCCAATTCCTAAGAATAGCCATTTTAACTGGTTACGTATCTGAGGTTTGACTGCAAATAAGTGAAAGAAATTCAGCCCAAATAATGTATTCCATTTAGTTTCTCTCTCTCTCTCACACACCCAAAAACACACACAATGACAGACACATGCATGCACATGCTCGCGCACATACACAACACACATACACACAAAATTGGTTCCTTGATGATCATTTTGCTGAAATTAAACAAAGCTTACCTCCTTCCACTAAGAATAACCACTTTCTGAATGGGTATACCAATTATATTTGACTAAAAAATTAAACAAAGTCCCTAGACAGTACTGTAATTCAGCTTCTTTCATAGACACACACACACAGTCACACATACACATATACAAACAACGACATGCACATGTACATGACAATGTTTCTGAGAAGCCACACTGAGAATCATTTAACCATATATTTAGTTGACTGTATCAGTTGCTTTCACACACACTCACTCACTGCCTCCTGACCCCCAGTAATAACTACTTTGTGACTAAGCATACTTCAGTACCCAATAGTAATAGAGTGAAAGCAATTGTGGCTACATTAATGTATTTTAACTTCACTCTCTTTATATATACAGGCTTTCTATAATTGATAGAATTGCAGTTGACTGAAACACAAATGGTTGAAACAATCTGACTGAAAGCAATTTGACAGAAAATCCACTTGACCGAAACATCATTGCACTAAATCACAAATCATAGAAAACATTCTAAATAACAGAATAAAACATTAAAACAATGTTTTTGCAGGAGGACCCCCCCCCTCCTCCAACCCTCAAGGTGGTGGGCTTCCCCTCTCACATATCTGTTAATTATAAACACTAACTCCATGGTCTGACAACCAAGGAGAAAAAAACAAAAGAAAAAAAAACAGAAAACACAATGAATCATTGATAGCACACAAATACAATCATCAATAAATTTGGGGGTGCAGTATAATAGGGGCCACTGCCAATTCATGCAGAATTGCCTAGACTCACTTTCCTGGCAAATCATATCCTCAGAAATGATACCATCACATACTGCCAATACACGTCTATACTTTTCTATAAGTTGTGATTCATTAAAGTGGGTTTTCAGTGTGTAAGGAGATAAAGCTTTAATACAGCCTAATTGATTGGGTGATATACCTCTGATACATGAAAGTGCTCAAATGAAAGAAATTCTGGCCACAGAAATGTACCTTAGCATGTTGCTCTCTCTCGCTCTCTCTCTCTCTCCCACCTTACATGTGCATGCACATAAACACACACATATATGCACAAATAAACACACTTCATGCTCTTCATCTCACTCACACACACACACACACACACACACACACATACACACACACACACACACACACACACACACACACACACACTGCAATCTCTGCTTACACTCACACACTCAATACAATCAATCATGCTGACACACACAACATGCACGCTACATGCTTTTGACCACTCAAATGCTGCAAATCCTCCCTGCATGCATACAGTGAAAGCTTCTCATCACTTACACAACATCATTCTTTTTATTACTCACTCCAAAACAGTTGTCATAAAAGCACACTTAAAAGCAGTCAAACATAACAACCCCTTGCACAACACATCTCACTCCACACCTACCTGTATAATTGTCACCAAATATAACTACCTGCCCAGATTAGACAATCTTGCTGACAAATTCCTAGCCAAATATTCATTATTCTGGGGGATTGTCAACTTCCTAATACAGTAAAAAACATTTATTATATATGAGAGAATCAGACCTAATAAAGTGACGTTCCACATCTGCATATACAGTTGACAAATATACATACTCAAGAAGTATTTATCTTTTACCAATATGTCATGGGCTGACTGAAAACCAACAAAGAGGCACCCAGTCAAAGGACGAGTGATGTAATATACTACATTCTTATTTATCTGTGATCAAGTAATTGTAGGGATCTCTGGTATTTCCACATAAAATGCCTCCCCACACCCCAAACAACCATTTTCTGACTGGGTACTCCTGTGATATTTGATTGTGATCATGTGAAAGATATGTCCACAGTGATGCACTTCAGCTTGTTCCACAAATTCTCCCTCACACCTTCTCTGTCTCTCTCTCTCTCTCTCTCACACACACACACACACACACACACACACACACACACACACACACACACACACACACACACACACACACACACACACACACAAACTAAACTTATTTCCCCTGGAAATCTATATTATTCTGTAGTTATTACATTAGAATTTAAGCCTTTTTCCCACTCAGAGAGAGAGAAATACATTGGTTTCACACTGAAATCAGCATTTGGTTTCTTACTGTCTGGTTCCAGATATCTTATTATGTACCACCTACCTCACTTGCCTTTTGTTTTTATAAGTTAAAAAGATCACCCATTATTGCTGACAGTGTATACTACTAACCTTGCCCACAGATCCAGATATTTGAACTTTTGCCAGGAGCTATATTTTCTGCTATATATTCATGTACCCCATTCTTACATTGCCATTTTTAATATAAAAAGATGGATCATTGCTGTGGCCAGTGTATAATGTTAACACTGCCCACATATTAATTTGCTATCTTCGTAGAATTTTATAATACTGATAAAATCTAGGGAAACATGTTTGATGGTCAGAGTTCAGTTCATGGGTAACTTTTGGTATCTATTTTCTTCTAAGTAACTAGTGCCATAGCTTACATTATGAAACAATAGGTCATGGACTGGCTAGCCATGACCCTTTTATAGTATGTGACAGGGCAATAAGTAAGAAAACATCTTGCTAGTAAGTAATATGCCATTTCACTGCTAGGTTCATTTGAGGTCATATTTTGCAGTGAGGTAATTATTTCATTAGAACTTTCATTGTAGTCTGTAAATCTGTAATCCTAAACTGTTTCAAGAATGAGAAAGTTTCTCATTTTTAAAATAATCTTATGTATGTTAATTAAAAGCAAAGTACTGGAAACTGAGTTATGCTACATTCATTGTGCTGGCACTGCTTTTACTGAAATAATTCAACACATCAGTAACTGTCTTAAGTGATGAAAAATAATTATAAAAAGAGAAACTACAGAAATAAAGATGTCATCTACTTGGCAGTATAATGCATCAGGTTCTTGAAACATAGTTTTCACTCTGTGGCATGGCTTGACTGTAATTCACATGTAACCTGGAGGAAAGGTGAGCAGATTCCCACCACGGTCAATTATACAAAGATTTTTTTTAGAGTTTTACTTAAGTGGGAACACAGTTAAATAAGAAGAGTTTCATCAAGCCTTTGTATAAATCCATAAATCTTATTAAGATTAAATGTGCTTAATTTAGGATTATGCACTTTAATCTTTCCTCATACTTTATATTTAAGATGTTTATTTGTTTTCCACAGTACTAATGCAAATACCTGTATGTGGGGGTTATAATTAGATGAACACACCTATTCTTTTTGTATAAAATGTTCAAGCTTGTTGCACCACTTTATTTGAAGAAGGCCTGTCAGCTGGTTAAAGGCTTATGGTAATATTATTTTCCATGTATGATTAAGATTTACTATTATTAAATGGAAGTAGATCAAGTGGTTTTAGTTTTATTTAATATAGATAGAGTTGTGGGTTTAGTTTTAGTTGTGTTAAGGATCACAGATATATAACTATTTTAGTTTAATTTATGTTAAGGATCATAATTATAAAACTTGTAAATTCAAGCAATTAGAGAAATATTCTTTGTCAGTAAGCAGAATAACTGACTGTTTGCTACTGCCTTACAAAGCAGTAATAGCATAGCAAAAAAGTTTCATTATTTCTGCAGACTTCTCTTATATAGTTTTGATTTCTTTTTGCCAACAATTAGATGTTACTAAGCAATGCCATTTTTATAAAAAAGAGCTTAAATAACAACTACTAATCTGAATTTCAAGCATTAATATAAGGTAGAATAAATTAGCATAAAAAGTGAAATTGTCTAGGTATTGTTTCTGCTTATATCAGCTAGAGTACAGAAAAACAAAATATAAACTTGTACGCAGTATGACAAATAGAAATACTGCCAGCCCAGCTAGATGAAATTTTGTAAATAATTACACATTTGTGAATATTAATATGATTTATATAGAAATGTAACAAAAGGAGATACTGCCAGTCCAGCTATATGGAATTGTGTAATAATTACATTCATTTGAATATTAATATGATTTATATTGAAGTGTGACAGAAGGAAATACTGCCAGCCCAGCTATCTGGAATTTTGTAAGTGGTTGTGTGTCATTTGTAAATATCAGAATGATGCAATTGCTTGTGTTACAACTGTATTAGAACTGTATGTCATAGGTTCATAGATTCATAGGTAAGTACTAGGCTATCTGCCCAAGGGCATTTATAAGCCTAGCCAGAATGTGTTGTTGGCTTTCACCACCCCCTTAGATTAGTTCCCTGTGCCTCTGTCCATCAGAGCCATTAGTTCCCTGCGCCACTGTCCAGTGAGCCACTGCAGTGATCCCCGGGGTAAATATTCTGTTTCCCATCCACCCGTCAATGTTTATCTTGAAGAGTGTTAGTGAGGGGCTCTGCCTGATGTACATTGGAATCCTTTTCCAAAGCATGGGGAGTCTCTGGGATAGGAATCTATCCCTCCAGCATGTCCTATTTATCGTTGTGGTGAGGTTTATATCTCTAGAGAGTGTGGCTCTCTGGGATTTGTTTTGTTTTTAGGTGGAGCATGTCCATCAATTCTGGGTTGGACATGGCCTTGTATGTCAGGCAGAGATCACCTCTGAGTAAGCAGTAAGCAACGGAGTACAGCTGGAGTTTCTTTAGTCGGGCTGCATAAGGCATCTGTTTGAGGCCAGTAATCCTCTTGGTGAGGTACTTTTTTGGCCTTTCCAGCTGTTGCAGGTGTCTTGTAAGGTACATCCCAAATGGGGCATTGTATTCTATGATGGGTCTAATGAGTGATGAGTAGAGAGGCACAATAACCTCTTTTGTTCTAGATGCGAACCCTTTTGTGATTAGGTGGGCCACATAGAAGGATTTTCTAACCACCTTGGCAATATGATTATCAAATGAGAGATTACTATATACTTGGGTCCCCAGATCCCTTATAAAATTTTCTGTATTTAGGGGACTACCGCCTATGTGGTAGTTTGCGGGTACTTTGTTTTTTCCAAAGGGGAATATTGTCATATTGTACAGATGGGTGTGGAAGACATATTTTGTAAAATACCGAGCAGAAATGTATATACACTATTCTAACTGTTTAGACATATATGTATTTTAACAATGGGGACTGAAATATAAGAAGTTAACTTCAGAAGAATAGCTGAAAACTTACATTACTTTATAACCATGTAATAAAAGAGATGTTATCTTTCAGTTTCAGTGCAACAGGAAACATAATGTCTAGAACTAGAAGTTTTTATATTGTCTTTAAATGTGGAGGAATGTAAATTATTTTAGGACTTCCACCATTTGTCAAAAGATCTAAGGTCTATGTGTTTTCGCAGGTAGATGCTAAAATCAATGTTCATGAGCCCAGGAACTGATAGTCAGATTACAAGAAGCAATGTTATTGTTGCCAGCTGCCCCAGCAGTAACATTTGAGATATTAATTTAAGAACTCTCTGAGAGAGAGAGAGAGAGAGAGAGACAGAGCATTTTGTATTTTGTCTTTGACCTGACAAGAACATCCACTCACCACATCTGTCTTGCCTTGCAATGAGTAAGTAAGTCTAGGATATAAGAATTTCTTTTAGATATAGTCAGAAATATAGTTGAGCTTAATTTAGATCATTTTATTTATTTGAGACTGTCCTGCAATGTTGTTTTAAATATTTCCTGTGATTTTGAACGCTGAAGTAACTGTGATTGTTTACTGAGTATTTTTTGTCCTTTTATTATTTATTATTAAATATATTTAAACCTTTCAATTGTGGCTGGTCTGTCTAGAGATATTTAAGCTCTTAGAGTATTTGCAAATCTATTTGGTGACAGTGTGTGGCCCACTCTTAATAGGATTGCTCATGGTCAAACTATATTTGGATTAATAGTAACATCACACAGTAAGTTTGGACCCCCTTTGCTAAAGGCCTTAAAGTAGATGATAAGTAGTGGCTGGTGGCAGTGCAAACTACCTTATAGTCTGGGCAAAAGGGGTCATAGTTAGTAAACTTGTGCCAGCCTTTCCCAGGTGTGTGTTTGTATATAAATCAAATCTCAAAGTGTGTGTGTGTGTGTGTGTGTGTGTGTGTGTGTGTGTGTGTGTGTGTGTGTGTGTGTGTGTCAGCTATTTGTGTGTGTACTTGTCATCCTCCCAGTGTGTATGTTCTCCACTGTTGCCACTGGTGAGGAATGAGGCTGCCCCTCATTACTGGGCCAGTGCTGGGATGTCACATATTAATTGGTTGGCAGTGGTGGGATATCCACATATTAGGATTCAGTGGTGTGGATATTGAATTCCTGTAGCCTGTAAACAGTGGTAACTAAGGAAGGTGTTTGCACTCTGAATCAGCCACACATTGAGCATTCAGAATTTCATATCACAATAGGTTATTTTCTTGTTAGCTTAGTCAGAGAGAGCAGGCAAGGATGTCAGCAGAAGAGTATGGCAAGCTCACAAGGAGCCAGTTGGCTGAGATGTGCCAAGCCGAAGGACTGGGGCATGCCAATCTGAATAAAGCAGAGATGACTGCAGCCTCAATCACAGCTGCATCACAGACCAGCAACCAGGAGGACAATCAGACTGGCCTTGGGGAGGTACAACTCTCAGAAAATGGAGAGATCAACATCAGCCTTTCTACAGAGGATGTATAAATCCATCTGGAGTTAAAGAAACTTGAACTGGAGGCCAAGCATTTGGAACAGAAGCAGCAGAGAGACTGATATGTCTAGAAGCTGAAGAGAATGAGAATCAGAGGCAACATGAAAAGGAGACACTGACTCTTCGCCAGGCTCATGGAGGTAATGGAGAAGGGAGTAACCGAACCCCAGAAGCAACAAAGGTCAATAAATTCCTTTCACAATTTACAGAGAGGGATAATTTTGATAGTGTCATTCATATGTTTCAAAGGTATGTAAACAGTATAATGTTGACCAAGGGCTATGGGTATGGTTCCTGACCCCCTTACTCCATGGTAAAGCTGTAACTGCTATTTCTAAATTGTCTGATGCTGATTGCTTAAATTATAATACTGTTAAAAATGACTGTTAGAGTGTTTTAAGTTAACACCTGAAGCTCACAGGAAAACGTTTTGTGTGCATAGATGCAAGGCAAATGAAAGTGTGTGAATATATTGCTGAGTTAATCACTTATTTTCATAGGTGGGTGAGTGGGTGTCAGGTCACCACTTTTGAAGGGGTGGCAGACCTTTGGTGAGGGAAGAAGCCCTTAGCACTTTGCCTGAGGACATGAGAATCTGGTTAACAGATAGGCAATGCAATACTGCAGATGAGCTAGGAAAGAAAGAAGACCTATACCTCGCAAGCAGGGCATCACTGCACAGGAAAGGGTACCCAGTGCTGCTCATGGGTCTAAGGGAACCCATGGTGGACAGCCTAAACCACTCCAACAGACTCCGCCAGTAGCAGGGGAAGCCACTAGTCCAAGGAGTTACCCATTTAGCATATAGATATCCATAGAGGCAAAGTGGGGAACAAAAGGTGGGAGAGCCAGTAAATGAAAATGACAGAATGCCAGCAGTGAGTTGTCTGGAGACAACAAGGGTACCAAACAACCACAAGAGGTTATAGGAAAGAGGCCACTACTAAGACAGACACAGCCTCTGACCTAACCATTGTGAACCTTGCAATGGTTAAAGAGGAGTACTACTTGCTTGGACAGCCTACTCCATTCAGAGCTTTAGGAGGGACCCATTCCAAATAACTTTGGCTAGGGTTCAGGTTGACTGGGAGGGTGAAAAAGGAAGCCAGCAAGTAGGTGTCTTTGAGGATATCCCTGCAGATGTCCTGGTAGGGAATGATTTTGATATGCAGTACCTTGTGTGCATGCTGTGACATGCAAACAGGCTTGGAGAAATGCATGTGGGGCTGGTAGCTTCAGGGGGTCCCAGGCAGACTGCAGACTTGAAGCCAGGACTGGTATGGTGGTTACTTCAGGGAGGGAGCTACCCTGTAGCAGTGAGACCAAAGGTGAGCCACAACTGCTTAAGGGTACTGATGTTCCCTTGGACAGCATGACTGCAAGGGCTGTAGTGAGTAGTAGTACCCAGGCTGACAGTGAGGCACTGCTTTTAGAGAATACCAGACTTCCTGTAGAAGGGGAGCTGGGAAGGGTTACAAAGAGAGAGTTGAGAAAGGCTCAGCTCTCAGACCCTACATAACAAGGCCTGAGGAAAGTAGCTAGTGAAGCACCTGATTCTCAAGGGAGTGGGGATCTGTATACTAGGACAAAGGGTTACTGTACAGACAGTGGACCCCTGAGGGAGGGCTAGAGGGTGAGAGAATATAGCATTGGTAGTGACCAAAGCCTACCATCTGGCACTTCTACCCATAGCCCAAGACATTCCCTTTGCAAGTCATATGGGCATAAAGTGTACAGATAGACATATTATGTAGAACTGTTATTGACCTTGGATTTCCAGAGATGTAACAGAGTACTGTAGGACCTGTGAGCAGTGTCAAAAAGTAGGCAAGGTAGGGGACAAGGTCAAAGCTGCTTTTATGCCTTTGCCTGTGATTGAGGAGTCATTTGAGCAGGTAGCTATGGATATTGTGGGGCGTCTCAGTACCACAAGTTCTACAGGGAAGAAGTATATCCTAGTGGTAGTAGTTTGTGCTACCAAATACACTGAGGCAGTGGCATCGTCCTCCATTGAGGCAGAAAAGGTGGCAAATGCTTTCTTAGAGATTTTCAGCAGGGTAGGTTTCCCAAAAGAAATACTGACTGACAGAGGTGCTAATTTCATGTCAAACCTGCTGGCTTGTCTGTGTTAGCACTGTGGGGTGAAGTACCTAAAGACCACCACCTACCATCCCCAGAATAATGGTCTGGTGGAGAGGTTAAAATCTGCTCTTAAGACCATGTTACATGCATTTGCAGATGAGTTCAAGAGGGAGAGGGACAAATATTTATCCCATCTGTTGTTTGCTTACAGAGAGGTCCCCCAGGAATCCACAGATTTTTCATCCTTCAAGTTGCTGTGTGGGCATAGGGTGATGGGACTTCTAAATTTGATTTGAGATGAGTGGGAGGGTGAGTGTGAATCCCACAAGGAGTTGTTGTGGCATATGTCCTAAATCTCAGGACAAGGTTCGGGGAACTCATGGGCTTGGCCCAGGAGAACCTGGCAGAAACCCAACAGCAGAAACAGGTTGGGTATGACAGGAATGCTCAAGCTAGAGTGTATACTGTAGTGCAGCGGGTAATGGTTCTCATTCCTGTCAGACACAACAAGCTGCGGGCAGCTTAGGAGGGACCCTTCAAAGTGGTAAGGAAGGTCAGTGATGTTTACTACATAGTAGAAATGCTAGGCATGAGGCAGGGGAACAAGCTGTACCATATTAGCATGATGAAACTTCACCATGATGGGGTGACCTTGGTGATAAGTATTTTCAATACAAGGCAGGAGGAGTCTAAGGTGGATCTATGGCTACAGGGAACCAAGCCAGCCAAATCCCACATTACTATGGTGGAGCTTAAGGTTGCAGGCATACAATGGGATGGTGCAGCACTGAACTAGGGTCAGCAATGCCAAGGCAGCTGGAATCTCAAGACAGGGAATGGGGTAAGGTATTCACAGATAGGCCCAGCTGTCTCAAGCAATGTTTCTCAAGGGTCACTTGAAAAACTAGCTTGAGTCTTTGGTGAGGGAGAAGTGTGACAAAGGGAAATACTGCCAGCCCAGCTAGCTGGAATTTTGTAAATAATTATATGTAATTTGTGAATATTAATATGATTTATATAGAAATGTAACAAAAGCAGATACTGAAAACCCAGCTATTTGAAATTTTGTAAATAATTACATGTCATTTGAATATTAATATTATTCATATAGAAGTGTGACAGGAGATACTGCCAGCCCAGTGATCTGGAATTTTGTAAGTGGTTGTGTGTCATTTGTGAATATCAGAATGATGCAATTGCTTATGTTACAGCTGTATTAGAACTGTATGTCATATTGTACAGACGTGTGGAAGAGATATTTTGTAAAATACTGAGCAGAAATGTATATACACTACTGTAACTGTTTAGATGTATATGTATTTTAATACTGGGGACTTCACAAGAAGTTAACTTCAGAAGAATAGCTGAAAGCTTAAATTAATCTATAACCACATAATACAAGAGATGCTATCTTTCAGTTTCAGTACAACAGGAGACATAATGGATAGAACTAGAAGGTTTTCGTATTGTCTTTAAATGTGGAGGAATGTAAATTAGTTTAGGACTTCCACCATTTGTCAAATGTCTAAGGTCCATGTTTTTTCACAGGTAGATGCTAAAATCAATGGTTGTGAGCCTGGGAACTGATAGTCAGATGACAAGAAGTGATGCCATGCTGCCAGCTACCCCACCAGTAATATTTGAGATATTAATTTAAGCACTCTCTAAGAGAGAGAGAGAGCATTTTGTATTTTCTTTTTGACCTGACAAGAACATGCACTCACCACATTTGTCTTGCCTTGTTATGAGTAAGTATATTTAGGATATAATAATTTCTTTTAGATATAGTCAGGAATATAGCTGAGCTTAATTTAGATGTTTTTCGTTATTTATTTGAGACTGTCCTGCAATGTTGTTTTAAATATTTCCTGTGATTTTGAACGCTGAAGTAACTGTGATTGTTTACTGAATATTTTCTTGTTCTTTTATTATTTATTATTAAATAAATTTAAACCTTTCAGTTGCGACTGGTCTGTTAAGGGATATTTTATCTCTTAGACTACTTGCATATCTATTTGGTGACACTGTGTGAGCCACTCCTAATAGCCTTGCTCTTGGACAAGCTACCATTTGGATTAATAGTAACATCACACAGTAAGATTGGACACCTTTTGCTAAGCACCTTAAAGTAGCTGATAAGTAGTGGCTGGTGGCAGTGAAAACTACCTTATAGTCTGGGAAAAAGGAGGCATAGCCAATAAACCTGTGCCAGCCTTTCCCAGGTGTGTGTTTGTGTGTGTGTGTGTGTGTGTGTGTGTGTGTGTGTGTGTGTGTGTGTGTGTGTGTGTGTGTGTGTGTGTGTGTTTCTGTCTAAATCAAATCTCAGAATGTGTGTGTGTCAGCTACTTGGGCTGGGACACAAAGCATTGGCTGTAGAGAGAGGGCACTGGTGGTCTTGCTTTGGCCACTCAGCTGAGATCTCAACTCTATAGCTGTGCCAGTGGAGAGTCTTATTGAGGATCTGGAGAAAGAGGGAGAAACCAGCCCCAGACTGACTGTGGTCTCTGTGTGCTCTTAAGGGAAACTGCAGTTCACTGTGTGTACTTGTCATTTCCCAGTATGTACATCCCCCACTGTTGCCAGGCGTGAGGACTGAGGCTCCTTTATTACTGGGCCAGTGCTCGGACATCACATATTAATTGGTTGGCAGTGGTGGGATATTTACATATTAGGATTCAGTGGTGTGGATATTGAATTCCTTTAGCCTGTAAACACTGGTCACTAAGGAAAGTGTTTGTGCTCTCAAGTCAGCCATACAGTGAGCATTCAGAGTTTCATATCACAATAGGTTATTTTTTTGTTAGCTTAGTTAGTCAGGGAGAGCAGGCAAGGATGTCAGCGGAGGGGTATGGCAAGCTCACAAGGAGCCATCTGGATGTGCCAAGCCAAAGGATTGGGGCATGCCAATTGGACTAAAGCAGAGATGATTTCAGCCTCCATCACAGCTGCATTACAGATTAGCAACCAGGAGGACAATCAGACTGGCCTTGGGAAGGCAGAACTCTCAGAAAATGGAGGGATCATCCTTTTCACAGAGGACTTAAAAATCCATCCGGAGTTAAAGAAACTTGAACTGGAGGCCAAACATTTGGAAATAGAAACAGCAGAGAGATTGAGTCATCTGGAAGCTGATGAGAATAAGAGGCAGAGGCAACATGAAAAGGAGATGCTGACTTTTCGCCAGGGTCATGGAGGTAATGGGGAATGGAGTAGCCAAACCCCAGAAACAAGAGCAAGAAACGTCAGTAAATTTCTTCCACAATTTATAAAGGGTATGCAAACAGTATACTGTTGACCAAGGGCTGTGGGTATGGTTCCTGACCACCATACTCCATGGTAAAGCTGTAACTGCTATTTTTAATTGTCTGATACTGACTGCTTAAATTATAATACTGTTAAAGATTGTCTGTTAGAGTGTTATAAGTTAACACCTGAACCTTATAGGAAAACGTTTTGTGAGTATCGAAGCAAGGCAGATGAAAGTGTGTGTGAATATATTGCTGAGTTAAGCACTTATTTTCATAGGTGGGTGAGTGGGTGTCAGGTCACCACTTTTGAAGGGGTGTAAGACCTTTTGGTGAGGGAAGAAGCCCATAGCTCTTTGCCTGAGGACATGAGAATCTGGTTAGCAGATAGGCAATGCAATACTGCAGATGAGTTGGGGAAGAAGGGAGACCTATACCTAGCAAGCATGACATCACTGCACTGGAAAGGGATACCCAGTGCTGCTCACAGGTCTAAGGGAACCCATGATGGGCAGCCTAAACCACCCCAAAAGACTCTCCCAGTAGCAGGGGAAGCCACTAGTCCAGGTACACATCCAGGACCAAGGGTTAAATGTTTTAAATGCAACCAGTGGGGCCATTTAGTATATAGATGTCCACAGAGGCAAGGTGGGAGAACCAGTAAGTGAAAATGACAGAATGCCAGCAGTGAGTTGTCTGGAGACAACAAGGGTACCAAACTACTGCAAGAGCTTATATCCTACCTTAGTAAATGGGAATGAGGCCACTGCTAAGAGAGAGACAGCCTCTGACCTAATCATTGTGAAGCCTGCAATGCTTAAAGAGGAGTACTACTTGCTAGGGCAGTCTACTCCAGTCAGAGGTTTAGGATGGACTCCATTCCAAATATCTTTCACTAGAGTTCACCTTGACTGGGAGGGTGGAAAAGGAAGCCAGCAAGTAGGTGTCTTTGAGGATATCCCTGCAGATGTCCTGGTAGGGAATGATTTTGATATGCAGTACCTTGTGTGCATGCAGTGACATGCAGTCAGGCTTCGAGAAAAGCGTGTGGGTCTGGTAGCTTGGGGGTCCCAGGGAGACTGCAGACTTGAAGCCAGGACTGGTGTGCTGGTTACTTCAGGGAGGGAGCTACCCTGTAGCAGTGAGACCAAAGGTGAGCCACAGCTGCTTGTGGGTTCTGATGTTCCCTTGGACAGTGTGACAGCAAGGGTAGAGGTGAGTAGTAGTAGTATCCTGGCTGACAGTGAGGCACCGCTGTCAGAGAATACCAGACTTCCTATAGAAGGGGAGCTGGGGTTACAAAGAGAGATTTGAGACAAGCTCAGCTCTCAGACCCTACATTACAAGGCCTGTGGAATGTATCTAGTGAGACACCTGATTCTCAAGGAAGGAGGGAATCTGTATACTGGGACAAAGAGTTACTGTAGAGAGAGTGGATCCCTGAGGGGAAATACTATGGTGGAGTCTAGGGTTGCATGCATATGATGGGAGAGTGCAGCACTGAATTGGGGTCAGCAATGCCAAGGCAGCTGGATTCACAAGACAAGGAATGCAGTAAGTTATTCCCAGATAAGCCCAACTGTCTCAAGCAATGTTTCTCAAGGGTCATTTGAAAAACTAGCTTGAGTCTTTGGTGAAGGAGAAGTGTGACAAAGGGAAATACTGCCAGCCCATCTAGCTGGAATTTTTTTAAATAATTATATATAATTTGTGAATATTATGATTTATATAGAAATGTAACAAAAAGAAATACTGAAAGCACAGGTATCTGAAATTTTGTAAATAATTACATGTCATTTGAATATTAATATGATTTATATAGAAGCATGACAGAAGGAGATACTGCCAGCCCAGCTATCTGGAATTTTGTAAGTGGTTGTGTGTCATTTGTGAATATCAGCATGATGCAATTGCTTGTGTTATAACTGTATTAGAACTGTATATCATATTGCACAGACGTGCGAAAGAGATATTTTGTAAAAGAGAAAAACAATAGCTTCTGGGAGGTAAAGAATACAAGGAGAAACTCAAACGAAAATGATAAAACCAAGCTGCAAAGATGACGCCATGGCTTCTCGTAACACATTTATTTAATAAAGTTAGCGTTTTCACGTTCTTCCACTGAATGCTTCATCAGATATTTTGTAAAATACTGATCAGAAATGCATATAAACTACTGTAACTGTTTAGATGCATATGTATTTTAATAATGGTGACTGAAACATAAGACGTTAACTTCCAAAGAATAGCTGAAAACTTAAATTACTTTATAACCATGTAATAAAAGAGACATAATGGATAGAACTAGAAGATTTTTGTATTGTCTTTAAATGTGGAGGAATGTAAATTAGTATAGGACTTCCACCATTTGTCAAATGTCTAAGGTCTATGTGTTTTCACAGGTAGATGTTAAAATCAATGGTTGTGAGCCTGGGAATTGATAGTCAGATGACAAGAAGTGATGACATGTTGCCAGCTACCCCTCCAGTTATATTAATTTATGAACTCTTTGAGTGAGAGAGTGATTCAGAGAATTTTGTATTTTGTCTTTGACCTGACAAGAACATCCGCTGACCACATCTGTCTTGCCTTGCTATGTGTAAGTAAATCTAGGATACAGTAATTTCTTTCGATATATTCAGTAATATACCTGAGCTTAATTTAGATGTTGTTCTTTATTTATTTGAGACTGTCCTGTAATGTTGTTTTAAATATTTCCTGTGATTTTGAACTCTGAAGTAACTGTGATTGTTTACTGAATATTTTCTTGTCCTTTTATTATTTATTATTAAATATATTTAAACATTTCAATTGTGGTTGGTCTGTTAAGAGATATTTAAGCTCTTAGACTACTTGCATATCTATTTGGTGACACTGTGTGGGCCACTGCTAATAGCCTTGCTCTTGGTCAAACTACCATTTGGATTAATAGTAACATTACACAGTAAGATTGGACACCTTTTGCTAAGTGCCTTAAAGTAGCTGATAAGTAGTGGCTGGTGGCAGTGGAAACTACCTTATAGTCTGAGCAAAAGGGAGCATAGCTAGTGAATATGTGCCAGCCTTTCCCAAGTGTGTGTGTGTCTTTATGTATAAATCAAATCTCAGAGTGTGTGTGCGTCAGCTGCTTGGGTCGGACACGAAGCACTGGTTGGACAGAGAGGGTGCTGGAGGTCTTGGCTTGGCCACTCAGCTGAGATCTCAACTCTATAGTTGTGTCAGTGGAGAGTCTTATTGGGGATCTGGAGAAAGAGGGAGAAGCCAGCCCCATACTGATTGTGGTCTCTGTCTGCTCTTAAGGGAAATTGCACTTTACTTGTGTGTGTACTTGTCATCATCCCAATGAGTATATCCCCCACTGTTGCCAGTGGTGAGGATTGAGGCTCCTTGATTACTGAGCCAGTGCTGGGATGTTACACGCAAATATATTACTGCAATCAATTATGTTTATCATATCGATCCTATTATACTAGTGAGGACAGTTATAACTACAGCTACCTAATTAACTAAAGCTCACATAGATGTTCCTCTACATCCTTTTTCCAACATCAAGAATGTCTACCCTAAAATCCTGCAATAAGTTAGCATTTAACTGATCTATATCCCAACTGATCATACATCTGAAAACCAGGGATATGCAATAACTTCTAGACATTATTATTTTTGACACCACCCTCACCCCCTACCCACACAGACTAGTGCCTCCAATGTCATTAGCTTTTTTCCACTGTCAAAGGACAGATGATAATTTTTGTAAATGTAGCTTGTATTATTCTAGTTTGCTATAAGTCCCAATATACACAAAGGCACATACCTCCAATTCATTCTCAACAGCTCCAGCATTCATTTGATACATCGTGAATCATCCCTTGAAATACACTGCAGGTGCAAAAATACATATGCTGACATTTACAACCCAAATCCTAAATTTACCAGAACATTTGGTTATTCCACTTGTCTGATATGTCACTCTCTCTTGCTACTACGACAGATTCACACCTAAGAGTCTTTACCCAGAGACTCCAGGCTGGTTCTTCACCCACTCGCAAACTCTGATTAGCTTTCAAAGTCAACTGAACAGTCTTTTTGGTCACCAATCTGGTCACCTTGAACCACTTTAAGAAAAGTATATGGGGAGCTAACTCTTTCTGATTTCCCTTAAGTCCTTCAACCATTAGTTCATAGGTTCATAGAGTCATAGGTGTGTACTACGCTAATGGCCCTGGAGCCTTTACAAGCCTAGCCCATAGAAGTGCCCTGGCATTGTGCTGCCTAACGTTAGTTCTCAGTGCCTCTATCAAGTAGAGCCACTGGAGTGATCCCCAGGGTGAACTTTTTATTACCCATCCACTCATCAAATTTCTCTTGAAGAGGGACAGCAAGGTGCTCTGCTTGACATGTATGGGAAGTCTATTCCTGAGCATAGGCAGTCTCTTGGTGAGGAACCTGTCCCTCCAGTATGTTCTGTTGATTGTGTTAATGAGGTTGAGGTCTCTGGAGCATGTGGTGTGGAGAGATTGGGATTTCTTTAGATGCAGCATTTCTAACAGAGCTGGGTCAGATATGGCTTTGTAAGTCAAGCAAAGATTGCCTCTAAGTAGGCAATATGAGACAGAGAATAGCTGGAGTCTTTTCAGTCTGTCCATGTAGGACATGTGCTTAATGCCTAGGATCCTCTTCATGAGGTACTTCTGTGGCCTCTCCAGCTGCTGCAGGTGTCTAGTGAGGTACATGCCAAATGGGGCATTATACTCAATGTTTGGTTTAATGAGGGAAGAGTAGAGAGAGACGATGACCTCTTTCTTCCTGGATGCAAAACCCTTGGTTATGAGATATGCCACATAGAAGGACTTTCTGACCACAGAAGCAATGTGATAGTCGAAGGAGAGGTTGCTGTCAACCTGCATCCCCAAATCTCTTATAACACCTTCAGTGTTCAGTGGGCTCCCATCAATGTGGTAATTAGTGGGAACTGAGTTTTACCAAAGGGGATGACAATGCATTTTTTGGCATTAAGCTTAAGACCATGGTTTCAACATCAGTCATTGGTCTCAATGAGGCCTTTCTATAGGATGTCTGCATCACTTGTGGAGTTAATAATGGCTCCCAGCTTGCAGTCATCTGTGAACTTGGTCAGCCACAGTCCCTTTGTGTTGGCCTGAACTTCTGAGAAGTAGATGCTGAACAGGAAAGAACCCAGGACCGATCCCTGTGGGACTCCACTCATGACTGGTCAGCAGTCTGACTTGGAGTCTACTACTTTTCCACAGTGTGTTCTATCTGTGAGTCAATTTCCAACCCACCTAGTGATATAGGGGTTGATGCCTAGTTTGGTGAGTTCATCAATAATTCCAGAGTGAGGAATGGTATCAGAGGCCTTGGCCAGATCGAGGTAGGCTGTATGTACTGCCTTACCTTCATACACAGCCCTGGTGACTGACTTAAAAAAGTCAACCAGGCTGACCAGGCATGATCTCCCCTTCACAAAGCCAAATTGCGTGGGGTCTAGATTTGGAGATTTCCTATATCTTTGTTAATCAGGTCCATGATGATGCATTCCATAGCTTTACATATCAGACTCGTCAGGCTATTGAGGCGAAAATTCCCAGGGCCTGTAGTTGCTCTCCCATTATGGACAGGGATGACTGTAGAAGTGTGCCATTCAGTAGGGACAAAACCTGAGGGGAGGCTGTGACTGAGCAGGGCACACAGATGTGATGCCAGTTCACTTTGTAGTTCATGTAGAACACAGCCAGGGATGTTATTAGGTCCCATGGAAGCTGTATTCTTGGCCTTGGATAATGCAGCTTTAACCTGTGCTGCAGTAATGATGGGTGCCTGGCATTCTTCTGGTATTCTGATTGGTCCTTTGGGGGGAGGGGTAAAGTTGGCACGGAATCTAACTGCCAGTATATTGGCAATATCTGTTGGCTCAGTATAGGTGGTACCATTGTGTAGTAACTCAGAGCAAATCAGGGTATTGCTGTGGAGGTTCTTGATATAACTATAGAAGGCTTTGTGATTGCTTTTAGTGTCTGCCGCAATTCTGCCTTCATAGCTGGCTTTAGAGGATTTGATGAGGGATCTCAACTTTTTGTTGAGGCTAATAAGGGAGTTTTTCCATTCTTGGGACTTCACCTTTTTTTGCAACAGTTTCTTCCTTCTGTTTAGAGTTTATTAATGGCAGAGAACCACCAGATTGGCTTCCTTTTTTTGGAGGAGAGCATCTTGGTTCTGTTGGGTATGGCTAGTTCCATGCATTTATGTCCATGTTCGTACAGTGCATTCTTTGTAGGATTCAACAGTCATGCAGCTATTTTCCATTGGCATGGGTGCCATGAAGTTAGGCACCTCTGTTTTTAGGAGCCCAAAGTCAGTTTTGGAGAAGTTTTTCAAGGTGGTTACCTTTGCAGGGGGTGTGGGTGAGATGTGGATTTCCATGGTGATTAGCTTATGGTCAGATCTGACCAGGGAGGGATTAACTACTGGTGTAGAGCAATGGTCACCCATGTTAGTAATAACCAGGTCAAGGATGTTGCTTCCTCTAGTGGGGGTCAGAATAAGTTGGTTCAGGGCATTGAATTGATGAATTCCAGGAAGCATTGGGCCAGTATATTGGTGCTTGAGTTGTTCTCCCAGCTGATGGAGGGGTAGTTGAAGTCTCCTAGTATGAGAGTGTTGGGTTGGACCTTGATAGATTCCAGGGTGCTTAGGAATGTAGAGTGAGAGTCTAGGGACATGGTTGGGAACCTATAGCAGGATCGCCATCTTACCCAATGTTAGTTGCACCTGAAGTATCTCAGATGTGTTATGCTGGGCTACTAGTCTGGAGGTATGCATATCCTTTATGAATATGGAGACACCACCGCTTTTGGAGCTATAGTCCATGTTTTGGGGCTGAAAAGTGTGGAATGAGTTATAACCTGGTAGTGCAGGAGTGCTTTCTGCCGCTTTAAACCAGGTCTTTGTTGTACCACAAATGTCAATGTTCTCCATTTTGTGGAGTGCTTTGAGTGAGAGCATCTTGAGATTTAGACTTCTAGCATTGATCAGCATGACCCGCAGGTTGCATTTATTTATAGCTGTTATGGTGGTAATTTGGTCTTTGGAACACTAATTAAAAAAGGCACTATAGGGGTGGCAAGAGCCTTAGCCAGTACCCTGAAACCCAGGGGTGACAGATGCAGGCCATCTCTGGCAAAGCATCAAGGTCTGTCAATCATGTTGTCCCAAGCAGACAGATACTGGATCCCCTTAGAATGACACCAGAAACTTAGCCAATTGTTGATGTCAATCATTTTTTGTTTGTACTGCAGTATCATCCTGGGTGACGATAGGATACTGGTCAGGGCTAAGGTCATACCTGCCTGGGCCACATAAAATGAGATCTCAACCATGTTTCTTTTCATGTAGTCCAGGGAGGTGCATCTCAGGTCATTCACACTCACATGGACAATGACAGGTCATACTTGTACTTGTTGTGGAGTGACCTGAGTGCATGTGTTATGTGTCGGATTCTGGCACCTGATAGAGATCCGACTGTTACCTTCTCCTTATTCAACCTAGTGAGTGGGACATCTGTGTGCCTCACTATTGTGTCACCTATGATTAGTGTATTGGGCAAGGTGTTTAGCCTTAGGGGCTTAGGTTAAGGAGCACACTCTGGAGGTGAGCTATGTGTCCTGTGGTTTGTGCTCTGTTATGGTAGTCGAGTGTATTTCTGTCTTGGAGGTCTCTGGTGTTTGGGTAAATTTCTAGTGAGCCCATCCATGAAGGTGGGTGTGTGGTTTGTGTTTTTATGTGAGAGATGTGATGGTGGGTGTTCTGGAGGGCTGTGTGTTCCATGTGGTGTGGTGCAGGTGTTGACCTTCTTCTCTTGATCAGCTAGTCCAGTCTTGGCTGGAGAGTGCGTAGCTTCCAATTTGGTGATATAACTGCATCTCTCACAAGTCTGAGTTTTAGGAGGTAAGAGGAGAGGGTTGTCTGTGTACATGAGGCAGTTGCTACACTGCCTCAGAATGCCCAACTGCACCAGGTTAATAGGAGAAAGCACGGGAAACTGCCCTTTAATCATGCCAGGAGCGGAAAACCATAGAAAACATAACGAGTTCCCATTATTCTACACCAAAATTTAAAATCCATCCACGATATTATACTTCATTTCTCCAAAAATTGTTCCCATTACTAGATACCTGGATGTCTCTTCAGCCATCTAACCAGTTTTGGGGATTAAGGTATTAGGAGCAAATAACTAGAGAAGCAAAGGTAATAGAATAGGAAGAGGCCAAGAATTTATTTGGACTGCAGGTTAGAGATTGTCTTCCCTATCAAGTACTGATATCAGAGGAAAGGCAAAGAGAAAAAAAATAGGGAGGGGTCCTAAATGAAAGACCAGCACTGGTAGAGTTTTTAATAGAATCTAGAACAGAAGCTGCTGTTAAATAAGGGATAATTAGTAGAGCGTATACGATATTGCATAGTAACAATAAGAATCAGATGGAAATAAATACACCCAATTACTTACAATTCCTTCCCCTTCCAAATTCCAAGAGAATCAACAGACTTGGGGAAGGCCTGTAACCAATTATGGTCAATTCTGCCTTTAATGTATTTACCTTGTATCTACAGAAAACTCCAAAAAGCAGCTTGAATATAAATAATATAAGAATATTTATATGGTAAAATATCTTTTCAGCATCAAGACTAACCACAAATTAATGGAAACTAGCATGTTCTTCTGCTCAAAGTAAAAAGGTCTTAAAAGTATTGTTAAAAGTCTGCCTTCCTATAATAAACCCATTCTGACTAGGATGGATCAGACCTTGCAGCAGGGGGACTAGCCCAGGCAACAGGCCAATCTGAAAGTTTTTTTTTTTTTAATCTTAAGTTACCACAGAAATCAGTCTATATGCCACCAGGTAAAGAGCGTGTCTCTGCCGTGTATAATGATCGTTGTCTCTTTCTGGAAGTTTGGAATCATCAGTGTTCTCAACATCATTTTTATCAATTGCAAAACCTCTGTCAACATCCAATCACTCTGTCCTGTTGGTAAGCCTAAATTTACCAGAACATATTACTGAAAACAGCTGTAACATCTAGGAACAAAGTCCAAGCTATAAACCAATTTGCTCTTCCTGTTCTAACTTACAATTTTGGGGTGACTGACTGGCTCCAAAAGGTATTGGATCAGTTGGGCAGGGAAACAGAAAAAATGCTTCATGCTTATTAAATGATTTATAAAAAAAATTAGTGTATACCAAGAATATATATTTCCCAGTCTGAAGATCATATGGGACGCCTTGAAATTGCTTACATGTATAGATCAGCAATCATAGGACACATACATATCTGCTGATCTCACATGATCCAAATATAGTGGAAGTTTAAAAACACGAGTAGAACAAGTCTAAGATGATGTCCCTATTTTGTTTAGTAGAAGCATATCGGTGTTAAGCAGGAATGGAAAGCAAACCAAAAGTAGAAAAAAGTCAGGCAACAATTGAATGTGCTAAAAACAGAGGTAAATAAGACAAAGGATGAGATGAGAAGGCAGGAAATATGGAAAAGGCATAAATATAATTGCAAGTACAAATAACTCCTGGATCAACCTCATGTCAATCAGAATCTGACACAGGAATTGTTAAGGAGATGTGAATTTAACCCAAAAGATAAAAGGTTAATACTGGTGGCCCAGGACAGTGGACTAAGTACACATTGGTTTACAAAGTCCATTGAACATGTCAGAGAAGCAGACAACGCAGTTTTTGTAACAGAATTGGAAACAGTCACACATCTTGTTGATAAGTGTAATAAATGAATGGCAGAGGGATTGTATACTGAAAGACATACTAATGTGGGAAGACTGTTGCATTGGGGATTAGGTTCATAGGTGTGTACTAGGCTAATAGCCCTGGAGCCTTTACAAGCCTAGCCCATAGGATTACCCTGGCATCGTGCCACCCGACCTTAGTTTCCAGTGCCTGTGTCAAGTAGAGTCACTTGTGTGAATTTTCTATTTCACTTCTACTCATCAAGATTTCCCTTGAAGAGGGCCAGTGGGATGCTCTGTTTGACATGTATGGAAAGTCTATTCCATAGCATGGGCAGGCTCTTGGTTCATAGGTTCATAGGTAAGTACTAGGCTATTGGCCCTAGGGCCTATACAAGCCTAGCCAAAAAGGTACCCTGGCTTTCGCCACCCAAGAAAATTATTTTCCTGTGCCCCTGTAAAGCAGAACCACAGAAGTGATCCCTGGGGTGAATTTCCTATTACCCATCCGATCATCAAGATTTTTCTTGAAGAGTGTTAATGAGGAGCTCTGATTGACATAGATAGATAGTCTGTTCCAGAGTATGGGAAGTCTCCGGGACAGGAATCTATCTCTCCAGCATGTTCTGTTTATTGTGGTGACAAGGTTTTGGTCCCTAGAGCGTGTAGCTCGGAGGGATTGGGATTTCTTTAAGTGGAGCATGTCCAACAGCTCTGGGTTTGACATAGTTTTGTATGTTAGGCAGAGATTGCCTCTGAGTAGGCGATATGCGACGGAGTAAAGCTGGAGTTTTTTGAGACGGTCTGCGTAAGGCATCTGTTTGAGGCCAGTAATCCTCTTTGTGAGGTATTTTTGCAGCCTTTCCAGTTGTTGTAGATGTCTTGTGAGGTACATACCAAAAGGGGCGTTGTACTCTATAATGGGGCTAATGAGTGATGAGTAGAGGGGAACAATGACCTCTTTTTTTCTGGATGAGAAACCTTTTGTGATGAGGTGTGCCACGTAGAGGATTTCCTGACCACTGTGGCGATGTGATTATCAAAGGAGAGACTACTGTCCACCTGTGTCCCAAGGTCTCTTATCACACTTTCGGTGTTAAGTAGACTACCGCCTATGTGGTAGTTCATGGGTACAGAGTTTTTACCAAAGGGGATGACAATGCACTTTTTGGCATTGAGCTTGAGACCATGTCTTTGACACCAGTCATCTGTCTCAATGAGGCCCTTTTGTAGGATGTCCACATCATTAGGAGTTTCAATTATGGCTCCTAGTTTGCAGTCATCTGCGAATTTAGTAAGCCAAAGACCTTCTGTGTTAGCCTGTACTTCAGAGAAGTAGATACCAAACAGGAGAGGACCCAGGACTGAACCCTGTGGTACTCCACTTGTCACTGGTCTGAAGTCTGATTTGGAGTCTGCTACTTTCACGGTGTGGGTTCTGTCAGTAAGCCAATTGGCAACCTATCTTGTGACATAGGGATTTATACCTAGTTTAGTGCGTTTATCTATAATTCCAGAGTGGGGGATGGTGTTGAACGCCTTGGCGAGATCTAGATAGGCTGTGTGAACCACCTTACCCTCATCTATGGCTTTGGTGACTACTTCAAAGAAGTCTATCAGGTTTAGGAGACATGATCTGCCTTTTACAATCCCAAACTGTGTGGGGTCCAGAGTTTGGAGATCTCCAATTTCTTTGTTTATGAATTCCATGATGATACGTTCCATGGCCTTGCAGACGAGGCTCATCAGGCTAATGGGGCGGTAGTTCCCGGGGTCTGTTGTGCCCCCCCCCTTTGTGGAGTGGGATAACTGTCACGGTGCACCATTCAATGGGCACAAAGCCTGAGGTGAGGCTATGATTGAGCATGGTACTTAGGTGGGGTGCCAGTTCATTCTGTAGTTCATGTAGAAGGCAGCCTGGGATGTTGTCAGGTCCCATGGATGCTGTGTTCTTGGCTTTGGAGAGTGAGGTTTTTACCTGTGCAGCCATGATTATAGGAACTTTGCATTCTTCTGGTATAAAGATGGACCCTTTAGGGGGTGAGAGGGGGGAAAAGTTAGCACTGAACCTATCTGCCAGGATGTTGGCAATATCAGTTGGTTCTGTATATTTACAGAACCTGTCCCTCCAGCACTTTCTATTGATTGTGGTAATGAGATTGAGGTCTCTGGGGCATGTGGTATGGAGGGATTGGAATTTCTTTAATGTAGCATTTCTAACAAAGCTGGGTCAGACATGACTTTGCAAGTCAAGCAGAGATCGGCTCTAAGTAGGCAATATGAGATAGAGAATAGTTGGAGTTTTTTGAGTCTGTCCATATAGGGCAAGTGTTTAAGGCTGAGTTCTTTGTGAGGTACTTTTGTGGCCTCTCCAGTTATTGCAGGTGTCTAGTAAGGTACATGCCAAATGGGACATTGTACTCAATGATTGGCCTAAAGAGGGAAGAGTAGAGGGAGACAATGACCTCTTTCTTCCTGGATGCAAAACCCTTAGTAATGAGATGTGCCACATAGAAGGACTTTCTGACCACAGTGGCAATGTGGTGGTCGAAAAAGAGGTTGCTGTCAACCTGTGTTCCCAGATCTCTTATAATGCCTTCTGTGTTCAGTGGACTACCATCGATGTGGTAATTCATGGGAACTGGGTTTTTCCTAAAGTGGATAACGAATTTTTTGGCATTGAGCTTAGGGCCATGGTTCTGACACCAGTCGTTGGTCTCAGTGAGGCCTTTCTGTAGGATGTCAATATCACTTGGGGAGTTAATAATAACTCCCAACTTGCAATCGTCTCTGAACTTTGTCAGCCAGAGTCCCTTCGTGTTGGTCTGGACTTCAGAGAAGTAAATACCAAACAGGAGAGGAACCAGGACTGAATCCTGTGGGACTCCACTCGTGACTGGTCGGCAGTCTGATTTGGAGTCAGCTACTTTCACACTGTGGGTTCTATCTGTGAGACAGTTTGCAAACCACCTAGTAATATAGGGTTTGATGCCTAGATTACTGAGTTTTTCTATGATTCCTGAGTGGGGAATGGTATCAAAAGCCTTGGCCAGATCAAGGTAGGCTGTGTGAACAACCTTGCCTTCATCCACAGCTCTGGTGACTGACTCAAAGAAGTCAACCAAGTTGAGCAGGCATGATCTACCCTTCACAAAACCAAACTGTGTGGGATCCAGAGTTTGAAGATTCCCTATATCCTTGTTTATTAGGTCCATGATGATGCATTCCATAGCTTTGCATATCAGACTCATTATACTAATGGGACGATAGTTCCCAGGTCTGTAGTTATTCCTCCTTTGTGGTTGACTGTAGCAGTGCACCATTCGGAGGAGAGGCTGTGATTGAATAGGGCACACAGGTGAGGTGCCAGTTCACTCTGTAGTTCATGTAGAACACAGCCAGGGATATTGTCAGGTCCCATAGAAGCTGTATTCTTGGCCTTGGACAGTGTTGTTTTAACCTGTGCAGAAGTAATACTGGGTGCCTGGCAATCTACTATTAATGTGATAGGTCCTTTGGGAGGGGAGAGAGGGGTAAAGTTGGCACTGAATCTGTCGGCCAGGATATTGGCAATATCTGTTGGCTCAGTATAGGAGGTACCATTGTGCAGTAGCTCAGAGCAAATCTGGGTATTGCCATGGAAATTCTTTACATAACTATAGAAGGCCTTGTGGTTGTCTTTACTATCTGACACAATTCTGTTTTCATAGGTAGCTTTAGAGGATTTGATCAGGGATCTCAACTTTTTGTTGAGGCTGATAAGGGAGTTTTTCCAGTCTTGGGACTTCACCTTATTCTGCATCAGTTTCCTCCTTCTGTTGTAGAGTTTGTTTATGGCAGGGGACCACCAGATTGGCTTCCTATTTTTGGAGGAGAGCATCTTGGTTCTATTGGGTATGGTGAGATCCATGTTCGTACAGTGCATTGGTGTATGATTCGGCAGTCATGCAACTATTCTCCATTTGCATGGGTGCTGTGAAGTTAGCCACCTCTGTTTTCAGGAGCCCAAAGTTAGTTTTGGAGAAGTTTTTCATGGTGGTTACCTTTGCAGGGGTGGGAGGGATGTGGATTTCCAAGGTGATTAGTTTGTGGTCGGATCTCACCAGGGAGGAGTTGACTACTGGTGTAGAGCAATGGTCGCCCATGTTAGTATTGACCAGGTCAAGGATGTTGCTACTTCTAGTGGGGGTAAGAACGAGCTGGTCTAGGGCATTGGAATTAATGAATTCCAGGAAACGTTGGGCAAGTGTATTGATACATGAGTAGTTTTCTCAGTTAATGGAGGGTAATTGAAGTCACCCAGTATGAGAGTGTTAGGGTGGACCCTAATATTCTCCAGGGTCCTTAGGAACATGGAGTGCGAGTCTTGGGACATGGTTGGGGACCTATAGCAGGCTATGACCTGAATCACTGTCTTACGCAATGTTAGCTGCACCTGAAGTATCTCTGATGCATTATGTCGGGGTACCAGTCTGGAATGTGTGCAGATCCTTTATGAATATGGAAACACCACCGCCTTTGGAGCTTCAGTCCAAGTTCTTTGGCCAACATTGTGCAAACATTACAATATTGAAGTAGCTGAAAAGCATTGGAAACATGAGCTACAAAGTATTATAGAGAATGATGAAGTTTATATCATATGGGATACCCATTACCAACAGTTCAAAAATAAATGTGAGAAAACCAGATATAGTAGTCCATGAAAAGAAGATAAAAGCATTGATTATTGAAATTGCTAAACACAGTGATTACAGTGTCTTAAGAACAGAGAGACACAAAGTCATAAAATACAAGGATTTGTAGGTAGAAATGAGGGCAATGTGGGAGAAGGATACCCAGAAAATTCCAATAGTAGTAGGAGCAATGGGTCTCATAAAAATGTACAGTCATATTTAGATACATGTAACTCCGTATGACTTGAGGAAGGAATCAGTTCTGGGCACTCTCCAGATGCTGCGTAAAGCACTTTTGGCTAACATCAAAGGCTGAAACAGCACTAATTTCATGAACTGTAATCATATTTTGCATTATAAATGCAGTTCATTCCCATCATGGTACTAGAAAGCCAAAAGATTTGTAGAAATCAAACCTGTTAAAAACAAGAAATGACACATCTCAGCCAATATCAAAGACTGAAGCAATACCATTTTCATGAACTTTAATCATACTTCGACTTAGGAATGGAGTCTATTCCTATCATAGTATTAGAAATCCAAAAGAATTGGAGAAATTAAACCAGTTAGTAAACATCCAGTGGCAGATTATCACGACTTGCAGAATTCCAGCTTGGAAGGTTATTGTTGCTCTCCTACTTTGGACACAATAGAAGAATCTTTGCAGGTTTTGTTTAAGCAGCTTTATTTTATACAAACACATCACGTTAGAAGTTAACTGACTTTAACTTAAGTAACTTATATACAAACTAACTGCTGGAATCATACATGATTACTCTCCAGCTGCACTCTCAAAATGGCACTAGTAATGGTACGTGCTAGATATTGATATATGCACATTGCATCATTGAGATTCTTCTTAAAGGTACAGTACTTAGCACATAAACCCTGATCTACATTCCTCCTCTTGAAAAGAAAACAAAACATGCAATGCTATACATATTTTTGGGCATGCGGATATCACAGACAATTTTTAGTCATGCATTTATACAAAAATATAATACATATATACACAGTTAAGTCCATCTTGCTACATATTTCACACTGAGCTTAGATACTCATCCATAACATGTGACATAAAATTGGGAATTGGGCTTAACTGTTGGAGTTGTCTCTGAAAATTGTTCAATCTTCAATTTACTTGGAACATCTTCAGGAATGGAATTAGAGGTAGGAACAGCCCTCTGGGATGGAAACAACATTTGGCTTTCTGTTTGAGATTTAGAGTCTAAGTCATTATAACAATGTTGTCATGATGATTCTGGTACAGGTAACAGATGTTTATGGTTTTGCCTGTACTGCATACCTTCCAAGTCTATAAAGTAGAATCACAGTTCAGGATATTTGCAAATAACCTGCCTTATGCAGTCAAACCCTTTTCCGTTTGAAGTCTGACCGTTTCTCCTTCCCTTAATGGAGAAAGAATTTTGCTCGACTTGTACGATGACTTCTGGATTGAAAGTTTCTTAAATAATTGAGTCTTGATGGTCTTATTATTCTTGGCTTTAGGTTTTAGTTATTGTTTGCCTGGAAAGAAGTCACTGAGGTGGAAATCCGAGAACATCATCACGAGGTACATGCTTAAGATTAATCAGATTTAAAAAAACATCTGAATTGTTATGCCTTGACCTTTCAAGTAGTTTTATCGCACTCTGCACAGCTTGCTGTGCCAGGCCATTTGACTGAGGATAGATACTAAGAACTGCTAGTAATATGTAGAAGGTCCCATTCTCTTGCAAATTTCTGAAACAACTGGCTAGTAAATTGAGTACCATTGTCAGAAATAACTTTGTGCAGACTAGGATGGACTGAAAAATGACGTTTCAGCTTAGTGATAACAGTAGTAGATGTTAGATTAGGTAGTAGATCAATCTTAAACCAATTTGAATAAGAGTTTACCAATAGCAAGTAATGTTGATTGTTCCACTCAAAGATATCAGTGGCTACTGTTGACCAAGGTAGTTCAGGAACTGGATGTAGGTGAAGTGGTTCTCTTTGCAAGTGCAGTCTAGTACTATTGCACACTGAACAAGAAGAAAGTACTTTATCAATTCCGTTCAGTAATGGAGGCTAATATACCAATTATCTCTCTCTTCTCTTACTGGATCTGGAACCTGCCTGACCACAGTGCAAAATCTGGATGTACTCATTTTGCAAGGAAGCTGGAACAATAACTTTAGGACCTCTGAAAATAATGCCATCTTCCCTCAACATTTAATCTCTGTAAGTAAATATGTTTGGACTTCAGGTGGTACACTTGATTGCTTTAACGGCCATCCACCATTAATGCAATGACTGAGCTTTTGCAAAATTGGATCAGTCTTAGTGTGATCTCGTAACTCATCAAGCCTAGTGGTAGAAAAATGACATACTGCCATCATGTCAAAGTCAAAACTCTCAGTATCAAGCTGTTCTATTGTATTTCTGGATGATCTGGATAAGGTATCAGCCAGACAGAGTAGTTTGCCTTTCGTATAGACCATTTTGAGGTTGTACTTTTGCAATTTGAGCATCATTCTTTGTAATCTCGCTAGAGCTGAATGCATAGTCTCCTTTAGACTAGTAACTAGAGGGTGGTGGCCAGTTTCAATCTGAATAACTTGACCATAAATATAATCATGAAACTTTGAACATGCAAATACTATTGCCAAAAGGTCTTTCTCAGTTTGAGCATATTGCTTCTCAGTTTGGGTAAGTGTTCTAGATGCATAGGCTACTGGTCTACCTTCTTGAAGTATGACTATGCCAAGACCAAATTTTGAAGCATCACAGGAAAGAGTGACTGGTTTATTCACATCATAGTATTTTAACATAGGTGGGGTGGCAAATCTCTGCTTAAGGTCTTCATATGCCTTCTGGTGTTGTTCTAACATGACCATGCAACATTTTTGTGCATTAGATCTCTTAAAGGTGCTGTGACCTCACTGAAGTCTGGTATAAACTTGCCTAAATAGTTGACTCTTCTGAGAAATAGTTGTAGAGCTTGCACATTGTCTGGTGCTGACATCTCAAGAATAGCTGCTTGCTTGGTCAGGTCTGGTCTCAACCCAGTACTGGTAAATAAATGACCTACATATGTAATTTCTGGTAGCCTAAATTTGCACTTCAGAGGATTGAGCTTCAAATTTCCTTCACGTGCTCTGCCTAGAACTTTCTTTAAGTTTCTGTCATGCTCTGCTTCACCATTGCCTCCAGGCAATAAATCATCTACTATTATGGTACAACAAGGATAACCCGAAAAAACTTGCTCCATTGCACGCTGGAAGACTTCACTTGCAGAATTTATTCCAAATGGTATCCTTAGGAATATGTATCTACCAGAGTACCAAAAGTGGCTAGAAATGAGGATTTGCAATCAAGCATCACCTGCCAAAATGAACTCTTTGCATCCAAAACAGAAAAAAAAAAACAGTGACATTCAGTATTAGAGCTGCGACCTCTTCAACTGTGTGCATTGGATGATATGGTTTCTTCAATGATTTGTTCAAATCTCTTGGGTTTATACATATTCTGATTTCATCTGAGCCTTTTTGTGAGTTGCTACCATAGACATCCATTCAGTGGGTTCTGTAACTGGACAAATCACACCTTGCTGCACCATTTTATCCAGCTGAGCCTTGAATTTGTCTTGCATAGCTACTGGAACTCTTCTTGCTGGTCTAACTACTGGAGTGACCTCCGGGTCTAACTTCATGGAATACAAAACTGGAAGTTTGCCCAACTTCTCTTTGAAATCATCAGCACACTCTGAGAAAATGGCTACAGAAAAATTGGAACTTGAAGATGTACTTATGTGATGAACTTCTTTGGTAAAAGAAAGCAGATTCATTCTCAAGCTGTCTTTGAGACCCAATAAAGACTGTACTGGTCTTTGTACCACATAGAATAACAAGTTGTAACAGCTCTTGGCTAAATAACATGAAAGCATCACTGAACCTTCGGTCTGAATTTCTTCACCTCCATAAGAAACAAGTTTCGCACTACTGGCCACATTGAGTTGCTCATTAGCTCTCACTTGATTAAATGTTCTGCTGATATAACATTACACTTTGAACGAGTGTTTGCTTTAAGCTCTGTGGATTTACCATTGATCTGGGCAGTACAAAACACTTCACTCTTTGCCAATAAATTCACTACACCAACTCTTTCACCAGTTACACCATCCACATAGAAAACTGACTGCTGCGCCTCTACCTGATCAACTTGCTTTTTTCTTTGCAACTGTGTAAGGTTTACTTGACTTGCAAAACGTTTGAAAATGGTTCCATTTTTTTACACTTGTGATATTTCTGACCAAATGCTAAGCATTTCTCTCTTTTAGACTCATGATTTGCACTACAATAGTGACAGTAGCAATAAAGCTGTACTTGGGTTTTGCTGATTCATGATTATATTGCACTGAGAAACTAGCCTTAGAGCTTGCTGGAAAGCTACGTTTCCAACCAGAAAACCCCATAGCAACTGTATCTGACGTGTATAGGCCTGCTTCTGTTTGTCATGTGTTGCATACTAGTTACACTTGCTCTGGAGCCTGCTGAAATCATGCTCTTGTCACTTGCAAGCATACTTGTGTGTTTTTCTGTCATCTCATGCATCTGACAAATCTCTATGGCCTTACTCAACTTTAAATCACAGTCAAGAAGCAAGATCTTTTTCATAGAAACACTATTAATACTACACATGAGTCTGTCCTTTATTAATTAATCTTTTAAATCACCAAACTGCAACATTTTAGCTCTGTTTCTCAAGTTAGTTATATAAGCTGCAAAAGTTTCCCCTGGTTTCTGATCTCTCATGTAAAACAAATGCCTTTCTAATGTAATATTTGTCTGAGGGTGACACATTTCTCTGAACTTGCGCTTGATACACTCAGTCTTCCCTTGATTCAGCCTGTACAACAATATGACGAGTTTCACCTTGTCCCTCATATACTGCTGGTGCATACACAAATGAACACTCCCTTTCTATGGCCTCTGACTCAGCTAGGTTTAACAAAATGAAAGCCTTGGTGTGTGCATCTTTATTTGAATAAGCTGCTTGTATAAAAATATCTTACACTGACAGAAAAACACACAAGTATGCTTGTGAGTGACAACAGCATGGTTTCAGCAGGCTCCAGAGGAAGTGTAACTAGTATGCAACACATGAGAAACAGAAGCAGGCTAAAATGTTTTCGAATTCTCTGCAATATTCTGATCAAATATAAGTGGTAAGGACTTTCAAATTCTGTGTGCCATATTAACGCATACCACAGTGAAGGGCCGCGGTGGTGCAGCGGTTAGTATTGTCACCTCACAGCAAGAGGTTCTCACGTTCGATTCTTGGCTGGAGCTCCTTCTGTGTGGAGTCTGCATGTCCTCCCCACGGTCAAGTGACACTTAAAGACATGCAGGTAGGTGCTTGCTTGAATGGGTGTGCCTTCTTTGAAGACTGGGCATCGGGCTGGCAACTCAGCACCATAAAAAATCTATTACCTATCATTAGCGGACCAGAGTTTCGCTGTGGCGACTCCTAACCGGGAAACGCCAAAAGACATTAGATTTAGTGAAGGGTTTTGCAAATAAGCATGAACACATACACATATGCCAGAAATTTATGCCAGTACTTGTTCTTTGCCTTATGCTTTGTGCTTCTGAAATTATGCTCTGTGCTTTCCAGAACTATGCTATTGGTATACTCCATGAAATAAATCTTTTGGGCACTGTAACCTCTTTGAATCCTTATTGCCAAAATCACCTCTTATCAGTGTAAGAAACATTTCAAATAAGTGCATGATGCGAATGAACTGGACAAGAGAAGCTCAGAGTCAATAACATTTCAAAGTAATCGCACTTTGTAAATAAACTGTACACAGCACTCTGAAATGTCCCCAAAATGGCAGTGCCTTGCTAGGCAATTCTTTACAGTGCAAGAAAAACTCTGTAATGGCAGCACTTTGTGAATAGACATCCAGGACAAAAAACTTTTTGAAATGGCTATACCTTGACTGTACTTTACGAAGTAGTTGCACTTTGCACACAAATAAACTCTTCGAAATACATGCTCAGTAATAAGCAGACACTGTAAGCACTCTTACACACTTTGAGATACTTCGAATAACTATAGTTATGCCCTTGAGATAATATAAAGTTGTAGTTATGCCAAAACACAGCATCTTGCAAAACATGGAGTCACCTTGCTATTTTTATGCTTAATGTGCCCTTTTTAGCCCTTATTATATTCATTTTGCTCATTTAATCTCTTTTCATGCCCATTGTACTTTTCTTGTGCTCGTTTTACTCTAAACATGCCGTTTTGCCTTAAACATGCCCATTTCTGCTTTAAACATATTCCTATTTTGCTTTAAACATGCTCATTTTTGTCAGACATCTTATTTTAAACATTTACCTTAAGGTAATAAATCTTTCATGCCTCCTGCTTGCTTAATAATGTGGCTGGTGCCCATGTAATGCTCCGTTTTATCCTTTTTATGGAATAAATAGCTTGTACAAATTCTCATTTCCTTTGATTCTTTTCTGGCTCTTTTTTGTGCTCATTTCTCTTAGTTTACCTTAACTGTCGTCTCTGTACCTCATCTCTGTGATCCCACGTCTGACATCATGTTGCTCTCCTACTTTGGACACAATAGAAGAGTCTTTGCGGGTTCTGTTTAAGCAGCTTTATTTTATACAAACACATCAAGATAGAACTTAATTGACTTTAACTTAAATAACTTATATACAAACTAACTGCTGGAATCATACATGCTTACTCTCTGGCTGCACTCTCAAAATGGCACATGCTAGACATTTATATATGTACGTTGCATCTTTGAGATGCTTCTTAAAGGTAAATACTCAGCACATGCACTCTGATCTACAGTTATCTACTAAAATGTTAAATTCTTCTAAAGTCATTAAGGACAACAAACTATTTACCAGCTCTCTAGTCAACTTTGAGAGATCCAGCTCTCTCAAGATCTTATATATTTGCTTCTCTTCTTCTCAACTAATGTCCTACAGAGATGAAAACATAATCTCCACATACATAAGCCACATCTCTCTCTGGGTCCCAACTGGAGAGATGATAAAATCAGCAAGAAAAGGAGAGTAGTACTGCTGGAATTAAATTCATCCTCAAGTCTTGGTGAGCACCTTCATATGGCAGACCCTGTTTTTCACAAAATCACACCAATACGACACTAATATATAAATTGTATGTTATAATATATATTATAGACAGAAGTAGGTTAAAAAATAAAAAAGACAGATGAGTACACAAATCCCAGGATAAAAAAGTACCCAATCCTGGTATGCACACTGGAGCCAGGACTGGAAAAACTAGTGCAGAATCTTCAAGAAATGGAAACATTCCTACAATGTGGTTAGGTCAGGCTTAAGGGAGGATGACAACCCTGTATAAGGAAGTAGTAGTCCACATAAACTACAAAAATTGGTAGGCCAAGAAAGAACCATAAAAATGATAGAGTGGACTATTAAGTATAAGGAAGAAATTGTGTATTATTATTATTATTATTATGCAAAAAGCATAGAATTTCAGGTTAGAAGCTATTCAAAAAGATTAAGAGAAAACTTAGAGGAAAAAAAAGTATTTGCACGAGCAAAACTGTCAGAAGTTTTAGATGCAAATTTTTTTCATTAATTTAACAGATCTATGAAAAACATTATATAGACAAAGAAACTTTGGGCCATTTGGAAAAAGAAGTGACAGAGGAAGTGCAAAAATATAATGAACAAAACCTAGAGATTTTTGAAAAGTATAAAAAAGAAACATGAACACGGGAAAGTAAAAGAGAAATGATATGGTGCAATATTTATGCAAAGGGGAAAGCAAAACTAATCGAGTCTATATTATATGATCAAAGTTTCAAAACTTCGAATCTGATATGGTTGACACCATATAATTGAAAATGTAATAAAACACAACAACCTACAAAAACAAACCATTTAAATGTTCTAAGCAGCGGGGCAAGCCCCCCTGCACCCCCCACACCCCCCGCTACTTAAATATACCAACTCTGAGATCGCACTACAGTGCAGAAAAGGGAAATCTTCCCTTTCTGCGCTGTACAGAGATCTCTGTTAAAAGATTAGCAGTTTCAAGACTTCGATCATATGGTATCGACCATATCAGATTCGAAGTTTTGAAACTTTGATCTTCTGATATAGACTCAAATAATCAATACAAGAAAAGCAGCACCAAAGATACTTAAAGAAAAATACAGACAAAGGCATCCAGATATGGAAAATTTCACAATACAAAAAATAAGAAAACAAAGGGGGAAAGTAGAAAAGATGATAAGTAATGGAGAAGTTAAAGAAACAGTAATTGAAGTTATGGATTACCTGTGAAGTGAAGGATTTAGTGTAGAAAATCTACCTCTGATAATGTCGCAACATGATGGGAAAATGAGTCCCTGAATTAAGGAGAAACAGGTGAAATGGGAAGCATCTCATCACTTGCCCCATAAAGATACTCTGTAGCCTTCAGCAGGAAACCAGCACAAAAGTTCAACTGGAGCTGCACAGCAAGGTATGGAGCAGGGAATAATAGCAATTCTGACACAGCCAATGCTGTGGAGTGATAGGCTAGTGAGTTCCTATATGAAAGCAACAGATGATCCAGAAAGCAGCTAAGAGAATATGGCACAGGACGATGTTCTGGAACTTTCTGTAGAATGCCCACATGAAACACAGAACAAAGAATGTACCCTCAGTTTAGAAGAAAATGATCTAAGTGAAGAGTTGCTTTATTTAATAGGGATGAATGGGGTTTACTATCATATCACCGAAATTAAAAATGGCGAATCATTAGAATGTCGAAACGGAAATGTGAAACTCAAAATGTAAAACACAAAATACTTTGAAACGACTGTTTGTACATATCGAATTCGATATTTACAAACTGTCACCACACTTCCGGGAACAGCATCACTGTACGTTGCAAAGCAAAGAACGTGTTTGCAGGGGCCCCACCCCCTGCTACTTATATATACAAACTCTGGGATTGCACTATAGTGAGGGAAAGGGTGCATTTCCCGATCCTCACTATAGTGCAATCTGCATCCCAATGTTGACACTCACAACAGTGAATGCTGTTATGCATTCGCTTTTATGGGTTCTGACATTGTAGCATTTGTCTTTTCGTAGTGAAAACTACTGTTTTGCACTAATGAAAATCCACAAAGTGGAATTGACTAAATTATAGTAAACCGATGAATGGACATATTAAGACTGATGAAAGAAATAGATTACAGAAAGACAATAAGACCCAAAATGTTAGAAGTCTGACAAAACAGATGAACAGTAAACAAGACTATTAACGGAGTTCATGTGGTAAACAGAAGCAAATAGGATATAAAATTGTGCAGCTAAATTAATAACATATAAAATTTTAGCACAAAAACATGGAGTAATAAGGGAAAGTAAGGGAAGAAATAAAATACCATCATGGAAGCATTGAATGGAGAAAACCATAAAGCACTTAAGAAAAGAAGTGCCACTGTTAGAAGAGTATAGAAGAGGGAACAGATCAACAAAAAAAGATAAACATGATAAAAGCAATGCAAGGTATCAGAACAGGATGTATTGTACACTGTTGCAAATAATAAACTAAAGATATCAGCACAGACATAAAAATTTAGAAGATAGGCAGAAAAATATAAAGGAAATGTACAAAATAAGCAATTAATTAATGACAAAATAAGTTTTATAGAGAATTGGGAAACAAAACAAAAGGAGTAAAAACTCCACGAAAAAAGAAAAAAGAAACATTTTGGAGAAATATCTATGAACATCCTGTGGAACATAACAAAGATGCTGAATGGAGAGAAGTAGTGAAAGAAACAGTAAGAAGTTCAAAGGTATAGGATATGAAATGGGATGAAGTAGTGAAAGAAACAGTAAGAAGTTCAAATGTATAGGATATGAAATGAGATGATGTAGTGAAAGAAACAGTAAGAAGTTCAAATGTATAGGATATGAAATGAGATGATGTAGTGAAAGAAACAGTAAGAAGTTCAAATGTATAGGATATGAAATGGGATGAAGTAGTGAAAGAAACAGTAAGAAGTTCAAATGTATAGGATATGAAATGGGATGAAGTAGTGAACGAAACAGTAAGAAGTTCAAGTGTATAGGATATGAAATGGGATGAAGTAGTGAAAGAAACAGTAAGAATTTCAAAGGTATAGGATATGAAATGGGATGAAGTAGTGAAAGAAACAGTAAGAAGTTCAAAGGTATAGGATATGAAATGGGATGAAGTAGTGAAAGAAACAGTAAGAAGTTCAAATGTATAGGATATGAAATGGGATGAAGTAGTGAAATAAACAGTAAGACGTTCAAATGTATAGGATATGAAATGGGATGAAGTAGTGAAAGAAACAGTAAGAAGTTCAAAGGTATAGGATATGAAATGGGATGAAGTAGTGAAAGAAACAGTAAGAAGTTCAGAGGTATAGGATATGAAATGGGATGAAGTAGTGAAAGAAACAGTAAGAAGTTCAAATGTATAGGATATGAAATGGGATGAAGTAGTGAAAGAAACAGTAAGAAGTTCAAATGTATAGGATATGAAATGGGATGAAGTAGTGAAAGAAACAGTAAGAAGTTCAAAGGTATAGGATATGAAATGGGATGAAGTAGTGAAAGAAACAGTAAGAAGTTCAAATGTATAGGATATGAAATGGGATGAAGTAGTGAAAGAAACAGTAAGAAGTTCAAATGTATAGGATATGAAATGGGATGAAGTAGTGAAAGAAACAGTAAGAAGTTCAAATGTATAGGATATGAAATGGGATGAAGTAGTGAAAGAAACAGTAAGAAGTTCAAATGCATAGGATATGAAATGAGATGATGTAGTGGCCAGAGAAATTGAAACAAAACTAAGAAAAGCATCTAAATGGAGAAGCCCAGACCCAGATGCAGTACCTAACTTCTGGCTAAAAGTATTAATATATTTTAGCCCTGTGTAAGAACTACTTATACTTGCATCCCAAACAGACACAAACCTGGTTAACAACAGGAAAAATTATACTCCTTCTTAACAGTGAACCTACAAGCTAACCAAGAAACTATCCACCAATACTTTGCCTTCCAGCGATGTATACTCTATATAATGGAATTGATACAGACAGAGTTTATAGCCGATTAGAAGAAAAATCAATCATGGCAATACAACAAAAAGTTAACAAAATAAAGTCATATGGAACAAAGGATCATTTGTTGTTAAAGTCATAAAGGAGAATTTTAAAATGAGAAGAATCTAAGTATGGCATGGATAGATTAAAAAAAAGCATTACACTGCATTCCACATTCATGGATAAAGGACAGCTTATAGATGTATAAGATACACCCTATACTGATCAGTTACATTACAGTGACCATGAAACAATGCAAATCACTTTGCAGCTAAAACATCATAAAGGACAAATTATTACCCTAGGGATAAAAATTGAAATGGGGATATTCCAGGTGACTCTTTGTCCCTGCTGCTCTTTTGTCTTATTAACCCATTAGCTGCCAAGTTAATAGATTAGGTCATGGTTATAATTTGGCTCTCAGAAAACTGCCAAATGTAAAAACTTCTCATCTTCTTTTTCTGGATGATTTCAAACTGTACAGTTTATCAGATGATGAGCTGAAAGCACAATTGCAAGTGGTTAAAACTTTCTGAGATGATATAAGAATATCATCTGGTCTTGATAAATGTACAAAAGCAACATTTAAAGCAGGAAAACTGCAGCACCAAGAAAACAGTCTGGGACAAGAATGTGATATAAAGGAACTTGAGCACCCGAGGGAGTATATAAATGTTTGGGAACTGATAAATGTGAATAAAAGTTAGTAAGGAATATTCTAGAAGAGTAAAATTAATAAAGAAAACAGTCTGATGTCTTGAAAAAAGTCTAAGCTATAAACCAGTTTGCTTGTCCTATTGTAACTTACAGTTTTGGGGTGATTGATTGGCCTCAAAAGGTATTGGATCAGTTGGACAGGAAGACAAAAAATGCCTCATGCTTACCAAATTATATATAATAATCAATGTATACCAAGATTATATATTCCTCATTCCCAAGGAGGTATGGGCCTCCTTGAAACTGATTACATGTATAGATCTGCAATCATAAGACTGCATACATATCTGCTGACTTCACTAGCGTCAAACTTAGTGAAAATTTTAAAACATGAGGAGAACAAGTCTAAGATGACTTCCTTGCTTAGTTTAGCAGAAGCATATCATTGTCAAGTGAAACAGAAATCAATCCACAAGTAGACAAAAGTCAGGCAGCAACTGAATGTGCACCAAAACACATAAAGGAATATATGGAGAAGGATCAGATGAGAAGGCAAGAAATGTAGAAAGGCATAAATAGGGTTGCAAGTACAAAAAACATCTGGAATAACCTCATGTTGATCAGGATCTGATGCAGGAATGCTTAATTAGAGGTGAATTAAAAACCAAAAGATGAAAGTATAATATTGGTGGCCAAGGATAGTGAACTATATACATGCTGGTTTACAAAGTCCATTGAACATGTGGGAAAAACAGACAAATGCAGGTTTTGTAAAACAGAATTGGAAACAGTCACACATCTTGTTCTGGGTGTGCTACCCTAATGGCACAGGGCATCTATACTGGAAGGCATTATAATATAGCAAGACTGTTGTATTGGGGAATGTGCAAATATTACAATAGTGAAGTAGCTGAGAAGCAGTGGAAACATGAGCCACAAAGTATTATAGATAATGATGAAGTTTATATCATATGGGATACCCATTACCAACAGTTCAAAAAATATATGTGAGAAAACCAGATATAGTAGTCCATGAAAAGAAGATAAAAGCACCGATCATTGAAATTGCTAAACACAGTGCTTACAGTGTCTTACATACAGAGAGACACAAAGTCATAAAATACCAGGATTTGTAGGTAGAAATGAGGGCAATGTGGGAGAAGGATACCCAGACAGTTCCAATAGTAGTAGGAGCAATGGGTCTCATAAAAATTTTTTACAGTCTTATTTAGATATGCTAGCGATACATGTAACTCCATATGACTTGAGGAAGGAATCAGTTCTGGGCACTCTCCAGATGCTGCGTAAAGCACTTTTGGTTAACATCATAGGATTAAACAGCACTAATTTCATGAACTTTAATCATATTTTGAGTTAGGAATGGGGTCCATTCCCATCATGGTACTAGAAAGCCAAAAGATTTGTAGACATTAAACCTGTTAAAAACAAGCAATGACACATTGTAGCCAACTTTTCAGGAATTATATATTCCATCTTCTGCTGCTGAGTGGCCCCAACAATCTTAGCTATTTATTCAGACTGGAAGCCCACTGCCTGTACTCAGTCTGTTACAGAAACCTCTGTGGAGCTCTGTGTCTAGCCTTTCTAGTCAGGAAATATTGAACCCACTTTGACCTCCTATTCCTTCACAGAACAAATGGCACCTCAAATATCTGGTTAAAGGAACTAAACCTTCATCAGTAGATAAATAAGACATACTGGTATAACAGATTCATGTCATGACATAGTCCTTATCTATGGGACAGATGTCCACTACTAGTCACTCAGACTACCACCCTTGCAACATTCAAGTTAAAGATAATTGAATGGGCAGCCTGAAATTTTCCCCTGGTCTATCTTGTCTTGCCCTCTTTAAGGCTACCCTCCATGACTCAAATGAATTCCTCTCCATCCAGCTCGTCTCCTTGTACTAAGGACATAGTATGTCTGACAACTGCTGCTGCAAACGTTAACACAATCACACTACCAAAGGAACTTCTAAAGCTGAATTCCACCTTCATTTCCATAAGTACAAAAGAAGAATACCTTCAGTTAAAATCTACATAAGGCAGCTTCCAAGAATCAAACTAAATGTAATTGTTTTTCCTCACTTCTGCATCAGTGTGTCCTGTACTGCAGTGTTGAATCTGCTGGAGGGACACTCCCATCAGCACCCACAGGCCTTACACTGGTGAAGCTAAATTAACACATTAGCGCTTTTACCCTAGCAGTGTAAAACTTCCTGGGAAAGGCAATAAAACCCCTTAACAATAAAATTAAATGCTGTGACTCACATCAGGTAGTTAGAGTTCAAAGACCTTGTCTTTGTATCCATAAACATTCTACCTCGCTAATTATATTTTGTGGTAAACCATTTGTGTGGGGGGAGTAACTGCAGTCCAGTGAAGTACCTGATTGGTCCTCCCCCATCTCAGTTGTTCAGCAACTACTTTTGCCTTTGTGGCTCCAAATTTAAAATCACTTCTCTACCCCATGACTCAAGTGAACTCTCCATCCAACTGCTTCACCCTGCTGTAAGGCACATTGCGTTTTTGAAGTTTTTAACAGAAATGGTCTAATATAAATGTTGACTGCTGTACTAATGCATTAACCACTAACATTTTTACCTTCACAGACTAAGTCCTTCATACAAAAAGTGTGGGCCTTGCTCCATTCCACTCTCACTCAGCTCGGGCTCCACTTCTCTCCTCTACCCTACCCCCAATTCCTTCCCACTCATACTGCAGCTACATTTATACTATCCAGCCACACCCAATCAGGAATACTAAACCCCTCCCATCTAACTTAAATATGTAGCAATTAAGTTTCTGTCAGCATTTAGCTCCCTATTACTTATCACTCCTAGCTGTAGCTCAACCTTTCATCTCTAATTCCTTGTTACTTTCAGTGCATATATAACCATCAACTGTTTTCACACCTCTTACATACTTTTTATCTATTCCATCATCAAACATATATTACTTACACAACCCACAATTACTCTTATAAACTACTTATCCTATATCTATCACTCCCAAATTAAGTAGCGATAACAGTATGAATTACCTAATTATATGCTTGATTCTACTACTGCTATGCCTTAGCCACTGTTACCAAAGGCATCAGATTCACACTATCATCTCCCCAACTAAGTACCTACCAAATAAATGTACCCCACCTAAAGTTAATATCAAAATAACATCCATCTATCAGAACACACCATACCTCTATTTCAAACTTAAACCACTCAGTGTACCATCAAGTAAACGTAAAATAACTTCCCCTGCCAGAGAACCACTAAAACAATATCACCCTAATCCAGTCCCAACAAAACTCATCTCAAAAGAAAACAAAAGTCAATAGTACTGAACAAAAGCAAACAGCACCTTATCCATCTAACAGTAGTCAATTAATGTTCATTGCTCTAAATGCTAGAAGGATTTGTAATAAAATCACAGAGCTCCATACTTAGATAGCTGTTCAAAAACCTGGTATCTTAGCTATAACAGAAACATGGCTACAACCAAATATTAGCAACACAGAAATATTACCACCAAACTATAACACAATTAGGAATGACTGAACTAAAAGGAAAGGTGGTGGTGTAGCAATAATATATCCAGATTGTCTCACCCTAATCCTATATAATGCCACCTCAGTTCAATAACCAGAACTTCTTATCACTTTCCTCATACTAAAACATTATTACATTATATATCCCCTGGCAATAATAAAAATGTATTAGAAGACATTCTACACTGAACTTCAACCTTCATCCCTCATGAAACAGTCATACTAGAAGATGTTAATATTAACTGACTTGACCTTATGTCTACTTCCCCTAAATTTAGCATAAATCTTTTTGGATACAGGCAATTGATGCAAACTCCAACAATGGATCTTAGTATCTCATCCCACTAAATTTATCTTGTCTGGCACCTTATCAAATCCACTCAGTGACCATCTCCCTGTCTTTACCAAACAACACACGCAAAATCCCCTAGAACTGTAAACTATAAATACTGTTCATAACACAACAAATTTTAATGCTCAGACATTCAGCAATATCTTCTCCTCAATAAACTGGAATATACTGAGAAATATCCCACTAGTTGACACCATTGAAAATATAACTCTATATTTCTTAACACCTTAAATAAAATGGCACTCCCCATAAATAAAAGCATAAAAACAAGAGATACACCTGGTTAACTAACACTACAAGAAGTCTAACTCAAACTAGAGACAAAGCCTGGAAAACTGGAAGACAAACAAAACCTCACAAAACTTCAAACAATATAAAAGTCTTCATAACGAGGCCAAAAGACAGATAATCTCTGAGAAAAAACATACCATAGCAAACCCCAAAAATAACTGCAAAGCCAATCCCAAAAATGTCTGATCAGCCATCAAGAAAATACTGCAACCAGGGCAAAAATATAATCCCAATCCATGTCCAAATATTAACCTTTGGACACTGTTACACAACTTAATACCTACTTTGTAGACAACATATTATCTATTACAAAGGCATACCTCTGGAGCGTTTCTCCCTGGGCCTCTGCTGAACATAGGCTCCATCCTAGTTGGACTTTCCCAATCAACAAATGTTAAATAAATAAATAAATAAAAATTACAAAACAATTTAGTCATAGTACTGCAGATCACAAACAACAAGCAACTATTACCTCCTCATTTACACTTTAATCAGCATCTACAGTCTATATAAAATATCTCTTAAGCAAACTAAAAATCTGCTCTGGCTCTGTAGGTAATCTACCCAATGAATTCCTTAAAATAACAGTAACCATATGTCACCCCATAGCCATACTCATAAGTAGAGCCATGCAGAAAAACTATGTCCCCAAAATCTGGAAAAAAATCACATATCATTCCCCTCCTTAAGGGCGGTACTTCTACAAACATCGCTATTTTCACACCAATAGTTATTCTATCCCCCTTCTCTAAAATATTTGAAAAATCCATCTATAAACAACTCCTACAACACCACAACCAAGAAAAACTTTTAACTCAAACCCAGCATGGTTTTTGACCCTCTCATAGCACAAATACAGCTCTTACAGCTTTCACAGTGAGCCAGAGATAGTGGTTAACTTATATTCCTTGACCTATCAAACGCCGTTGATACAGTCCACCATAATATACTACTAGAACAAATGTCAGTCTTAGGCCTAATACCAAACACCCTAAACTGGTTTAAGAGTTATCTCACTCTCACTGACAGGTGCCAATCAGTAAAATGGCAGTCAGTGCTCTCACCTTTTCTCCCTGTCAACAATGGAGTCCCACAAGGATCAGTCCTTGGTCCTCTTCTCTTTATTATCCTTACAAATTCTCTTCACACTTGCACACAACATGTTTCTCTCATATAGGTTCATAGGTGTGTACTAGGCTAATGGCCCTGGAGCCTTTACAAGCCTAGCCCATAGGACTGCCCTGGCATCGTGCCACCTGACCTTAGTTTCCAGTGCCTCTGTCGAGCAGAGCCACTGGAGCTATCCCTGGGGTGAATTTTATATTTCTCATCCACTCATCAAGATTTCTCTTGAAGAGGGCCAGTGAGGTGCTCTGTTTGACATGTATGAGAAGTCTATTCCATAGCATGGGCAGTCTCTGGGTTATGAACCTGTCCCTCCAGCATGCTCTGTTGATTGTGGTAATGAGGTTGAGGTCTCTGGAGCATGTGGTGCAGAGGGATTAGGATTTCTTTAGATGTAGCATTTCTAACAGATCTGGATCAGACATGGCTTTGTAAGTCAAGCAGAGATCGCCTCTATGTAGTGAGAGAATAGTTGGAGTTTTTTGAGCCTGTCCATATAGGACAAGTGTTTAAGGCTGAGAATCTTCTTTGTGAGGTACTTTTGTGGCCTCTCCAGTTATTGCAGGTGTCAAGTGAGGTACATGCCAAATGGAGCATTGTACTCAATGACTGGCCTAATGAGGGAAGAGTAGAGGGAGACAATGGCCTCTTTCTTCCTGGATGCAAAACCCTTAGTAATGAGATGTGCCACCTAGAAGGACTTTCTGACCACAGTGGCAATGTGGTGGTTAAAAGAGAGGTTGCTGTCAACCTGTGTTCCCAGATGTCTTATAACACCTTCTGTGTTCACTGGACTACCATCGATGTGGTAGTTCATGGGAACTGGGTTTTTCCCAAAGGGGATGATGACACATTTTTTAGCATTGAGCTTAAGGCCATGGTTTGGAAACCAGTCGTTGGTCTCAGTGAGGCCTTTCTGTAGGATGTCAACATCACCTGGGGAGTTAATAATGGCTCTCAACTTGCAATTGTCAGTGAACTTTGCCAGCCAGAGTCCCTTCATGTTGGCCTGGACTTCTGAGAAGTAGATACCAAACAGGAGAGGACCCAGGACTGATCCCTGTGGGACTCCACTCGTGACTGATCGGCAGTCTGACTTGGAGTCAGCTACTTTCACACTGTGGGTTCTATCTGTGTGCCAGTTTGCAACCCACCTAGTGATATAGGGTTTGCTGCCTAGCTTAGTGAGCTTTTCTATGATTCCTGAGTGGGAAATGGCATCAAAGGCTTTGCCCAGATCAAGGTAGGCTGTATGAACCACCTTCTCTTCATCCACAGCTCTGGTGACTGACTCAAAGAAGTCGGCCAAGTTGAGCAGGCATGATCTGTCCTTCACAAAACCAAACTGTGTGGGATCCAGAGTTTGGAGATTCCTTATATCCTTGTTTACTAGGTTCATGATGATGCATTTCACAACTTTGCATATCAGACTTGTCAGGCTAATGGGGCAATAGTTCCCAGGGTATGTAGTCACTCCTCCTTTGTGGAGAAAGATGACTATAGCAGTGCGCCATTCGGTAGGGACAAAGTCTGAGGTGAAGCTGTGATTGTGCAGCAGTAATACTGGGTGCCTGGCAATCTACTGGTATTGTGATTGGTCTTTTGGGGGGAGAGAGGTAAAGTTGGTCTGAATCTGTCGGCCAGTATATTGGCAATATCTGTTGGCTCGGTATAGGAGGTACCATTGTGCAGTAGCTCAGAGCAAATCTGGGTATTGCCGTGGAGGTTCTTTACATAACTATAGAAGGCTTTGTGGTTGTCTTTACTATATGCTGCAATTCTGTTTTCATAGTACACTGATGACTCAACACTTACATATATTCCCAACAACCATACACGCCTCAACCAGATTACACAAATATTCCTCACTACCACTGAAAAATGGTTACAAAATTCCCAACTCCTGCTTAACCCAAAGAAAAAACAAACATTTACTTTTCTATCTTAAATTTCTGTTTCATGAAAAACACAACTTTAAAATATTCCCTCTATAATATCACTAGAGAAGTGGCAACCAATACAAAATTATTAGGCATGACAATGAACAACCTTAAATTTGATTTATTTACACATACAAAATACCATCAAAAAACACACCAAAAACTAGGCTAGAACCTTCCTCACCTCCACATCCAGATAACCCTTAAATAGCTATCTTCTGCCGTCTCTTCTTTATGGAGCCCCCATTTTCACTAATCTTCAAATCTCACTCACTCAAAAACTTGAACAATGTTACAATAGAATAGCCAGATTTGCTTCAAATTATCACTGCCATACCCATCACTGCACTGCACTGAAAATACTTTACTGGCTAGAACTACCTAACTACCTGAAATATATTCAGCTAATCACCACTTATTACCCAACCATCTGCCCAGTGTTAAATTCTATACTACAAACAACACTACCCTAAACGTCCCCCTGTGATCAAATAACCAAAGTCAACTCACTGTTCATAAACCAACTAAATCAGCAGGATATTCTCTGTATTTTCACTCCATAGCTAGAATATGGAACACTATGCCCATATCTATACGGACAGACACATCCCTCAAATCCATCGCACTCTCTCTAAAAGACTATCTAAAAATACATGGATGTGCTGGTGTTCTACACAAGGTTAATCAAATAGCTCCTTAATTTGTGACCACATTACCCTCCATCTTGCTGTTATATTTCATACAGCTGATAATGTCTTGCCTCTTTCACTGTATACCTTACACTACTGTTATCACTGCGCATTCCCCTTTTCTTTCTCCCTGTTGCTTCTTCTCCAACCATACCCCACACTTTACTAATAAACACAGTTTCTATCTCCTACTTCCCCTCTCCTGTAATTCCCCTCCTCTCTCAACCCTGTACTATAAGAAATGTGTACTAAGTACATCGTAATAAACAAAATTATTTAACTATAAGCAGAATCATACTGACCTGAATCATATAATTGTAAAGACCATTTGTCTGACATGTATAGTCTCTTTAGTAATATCTGTAATTAATATTCAAATATGTTTCATCTAATAAATGTAAAAGTGATGCGATATCCATTATTGTATATTCTTCATTGTATGTGAAAACATTCATTATTGCTCTTTAATAAGCTAATGTAAGCTAATTTAATATGCTAATTGTCTCTGGTGCTTTTCTCCCTGGGACTCCGCTGAAAATGGGCACCTATTGAGTCAGAATTTCCTGGTAAACAAATGTCAAAATAAACAAAGAGAACTTTTGAATAGGTTTCTACCTATGAACCTGGGAAGGTACACAGACAGCACCCTCACAGATCCTGGGGAATATTCAAAGTCTTGAGCTTGCAAAGTTCTCTTTTTAAAATCTCGGATTGCATTTGCTACTTTCACTATCTTTTTCTGGCACATGCTCTATGGACGGAGACAAGAATCACATTGAGGTGCTGTCTATGAGGGGGCTTCATACAGAAACATGATCATCATTTGCAAACCCAATGCACTTCACCCCTTGGATGCTATGGGAATGCCCAAGGGGAACTGATAAGAGTTGGTATGGAAACCCCAGATGATTGCCTGACTGATGGTTTCCGCAAATGGCTTTTACCCACTGGTCAACAGAAATTAATGGCTGAAAGGCAGGAGGTGGAAAAGAAAATAATTTTATGAAGTCTGCTTTCCCTTCACTGTCTACGCTTGTAATTTTTGGATATGCAAAACACCTCACTGTCATTCATTTAGTTGCCTACATTTAATCACCTGTAATAAGCTAATATACTGCTTTAAGGCTTCTTTCGATGAAACCTCAAAATGTCTCCCATGTTCCCACCATGAGATCAAATTATTGTCACTGTTAAGAACAATACAAAACTATTGATACAAAAAAATATCCTAAAACCAGTGTCTGAAGTAAGAAGACTTACAAACTGATGTGCTAAACTAATAGTATCCCTCCAGTGAAGGGACCCTAGCTCCCATCAAAAGTCAGACAAGAAAGTACCATAGAAGCATGAAAAAGCAAACTGGAAGAACACGTGTTGAAAGAATCAACTTGCGCATGCTATAAAGAAAAGGACCTGACTGGGAACAGCATTGACTCAACATTAGCCTTCTGCACATAGTCTATAATCTCTGCCTCTACACTGATAAATGTGTTGCCCAAATTTGTGCTTGTTAAATTAATACTTGGATTGTGATTGTTGCTTGATCAATGAATACTAAGTGCCTTACTGTTCTCATTGTGAAAGATGCTTTTCAAATTACTCATAACTATTGTTTAAAACTGTTACATAATCATGAAATTTCCTTTGTTCAAACCTTTTGATAATCACTGTAATAAATATACTTGCTTATATATAAGTACATAATATGATACATAATAAGTACAAAATATGATACCATACAAGGCCATGTCAAACCCAGATTTGATGAACTATGCTGTGGAACAAAATCCCGGTATATTATGATACTCAGACTGTATTTTTTACACTGTAATTTCAGCCCAATGGACCTGGATTGTGGCTGAAAATAGTCTGTCAACCACTCCACTGACTCAATTAGAAAAATATAATTAAATAAACAAAATGATAATACTAGGGGTTATGATCTATGATAACTATGGGCATAACTTCAAGATTCAATATTCTGGACTAAATAACTCCCTTCCTTTGATACAACTATCCTTTCCATTATGGAAAATCTCAAATAGACAAGGAAAAACATATGTACTTAAACCCTCCGAGCAGTGACATCAATGACCCTCATGACTAAACAGCATTTTTTGAAAGTATTTACCTACTTTAGATGATCTAAATGTCATGAATCTTTTCGGAACATCCACTAGATGAGAAATAAGGCAACAATCATTTGCAGATAACATTGACCCTGCATGAAATTACTTCAGTTAAGCCATCATTTCTCGAAATTGTTATAAGCCACTTTAGGGTGGGTAGAATATACTAGCTAATTTGATCAGCTGATCATCATCCTGAAATATGAATTATCAAGACATCAAAATAACTGCTTCTCTTTTTCTCACACTTTCTAGATGAGAATAAAAAATTTAACTCTTTCAAAAGCCATCTTTATTAGTTTGTGATAGTTCTGTAAAAGTAAACGTGTTTCTTATAGACATATTACCTGCCACCACATTTTCTTTAAGAAATTTTCTTTTCTAATGGTGATACACATGCTTAGCTGACCAAACTAGCTGCAAGCTATCTCAAGGTCTAGTTGCAGATAATTGCTTATTAGTAAGTATGAGTGATCTGAGTGTTACTTGGCCAAATCATCTGCATAGAGTATTGAACCGGTGTCCAGAAGGGCATGCAACATACATTTGATTTATGAAAACTTGCAACAGAAGTGGGGACTAGAACAGAACCTTGAAGAACTCTGCTGTTAATAAAGGCGTATGTGAAAGTGATTTGTCTGCTAAGATTTTGAAAGAGCAGTTATTCGGCTTACTTCTGAATGACTATGTACTTATGGAGTCTAAGTCCTAAGCACAAAAAAAAGAGACATGGAAGAGCTCTCAGATCATGTGGCCCAGGCAGGTATGACCTAGCCCTGAGTAGCATCCTGCCTTCACCCAGAATGACACCACAATATAAGGACAAAATGATTGACTTCAACAATTGGCTAAGCTTCTGGTGTCATTCAAAGGGGATCCAGTATCTGTCTGCCTCGGATGACATCATCGACAGACCACGATGCTTTGCCAGAGATGGTCTGCACCTGTCAACCCTGGGATTCAGGTTAGTGGCAAAGGCCCTTGCCACCCCTATAGTGCCTTTTTTAGGCAAAGTTCAAAGGACAAAACCACCACCATAACAGGTACAAGCATGCAAAATCTGAAGGTAATGCTAGTCAATGCTAGAAGTCTAAACCTCAAAATGCACTCTCTCGAGGCACTCCTAAAAATGGAAAACATTGATATCTGTGCAGTAACTGAGACCTGGTTCAAGGCTCCAGAGAGCACCCCTGCAATACCAGGCTACAACTCTTACCACATTTTTGGCCACCAAACCAGGATCAAAACACTAAAGGTGGAGGAGTGTCTATACTCACCAAGGATATTCACACCACCAGGTTAGTTGCCCAACACAATGCGTCTGAAATTCTCCAGGTGCAACTAACACTAGGTAAGACTGCAATCCAAATTGTAGCTTGCTACAGATCCCCCACCATGCCCCAAGATTCTCACTACACCTTTCTAAACATATTGGAAAATATTAATATACAACCAAACACCCTAATACTGGGTGATTTCAACTACCCTGCCATTAACTGGGAAAACTACTTGTGTACCAACACCTTTGCCCAACGGTTCTTGGAATTCATAAATTCCAATGCCCTGCATCAACTAATCCATAGTCCCACCAGAAGCTCCAATATCCTAGACCTGGTCATTACCAACATGGGAAATCGATGCTCTACACCTATGGTCACCCCCTCGTTGGTCAGGTCAGACCATAAGCTAATCACCCTTAGCATCCACATCCCACCCCCACCCCCAGTAAGGAAACCTCCATAAAAAACTTCTCCAAAGACAACTTCATGCTACTGAAGTCAGAAGTTACAAACTTCATGACACCCATGCAGACGGGAAATGAAAGTTCGACTGCTGAGTCCTAAGGCAATGTATGAGCACATCCACTCATGCATGAATTGTGCAATCCCAAATAGAACCAAGATGCTCTCCTCCAAAAAAAGGAAGCCAATCTGGTAGTCCCCTGACATAAAAAAACTTTATAACAAAAGGAAGAAACTGTTGCAAAAAAGAGGAAAATCCCAGGATGCAAAAAACTCCCTTACCAGCCTCAGTAAGAAGCTGAGATCCCTCATAAAATCCTCCAAAGCTAGTTATGAAAATAAAACTGCCAAAGATTCCAAAGACAACCTCAAGGCATTCTATAACTATGTCAAGAATCTAAATGGCAATGCCTAGATCTGCTCTGAGCTACAACAGAATGGCATTAAATATACTGATCCCAAGAATATTGCCAATATTCTGGCAGATTAAGTCAGTGCCAACTTCACCCCCCACCCCCTAAATGGCCCATCTCAATACCAGAAGATTGCCAAATTCCGGTAATAACGGCCACACAGGTAAAAAACACACTCTCCAAAGCTAAGAATAGAGCATCCATGGGACCAGATAACATCCCGGGCTGTGTACTACATGAACTACAAAATGAACTGGCACCTCACCTAAGTGTCATGTTTAATCATACCCTCACCTCAGGCTTCATGCCCACTGAGTGGTGCAGAACTACAGTTATCCCACTCCACAAGGGGGGATCCACCATGGATCCCTGGAACTACCGTCCCATCAGTCTGATGAGCCTGATCTGCAAGGCCATGGAGCGTATTATCATGGAACTTATAAACAAAGACATTGGCAACCTTCAAACACTGGACCCCACCCAGTTTAGGTTTGTGAAGGGCCGATCTTGTCTCCTGAACCTGATTGACTTATTCGAATCAGACTCCAGAGCCGTGGATGAGGGTAAGGCAGTCTACACAGCCTATCTGGACCTTGCCAAGGCCTTTGACACCATCCCCCACTCTGGAATCATAGATAAACTTACTAAGCTGGGCATTAATCCCTATGTCACCCAATGGGTTGCTAAATGGCTTACTGATAGAACCCACACTGTAAAAGTAGATGACTCTAAATCCAAATTGTTGAAGCAATCTATGACTAAAGTGTTAGGTACATTGTCTTGCCTTAGTGGAGTACCTCAGGGTTCAGTCCTGGGACCTCTCTTGTTTGGCATCTACTTCTCTTAAGTACAGGCCGACACTAAGGGACTCTGGCTAACAAATTTCACAGATGACTGCAAAATGGGAGCCATTATTGAATCCCCAAATGATGTCGATACTCTACAAAAGGGCCTTAAAGAAACAGATGTTTGGTGCCAGAGCCATGGGCTCAAGCTCAATGCCATGAAATGTATAGTTATCCCCTTTGGGAAAAAACATGTACCTGTGAATTACCACATAGGTGACAGTACACTAAACACCGAAAGTGTAATAAGAGACTTAGTGACACAGGTGGACAGTGGTCTCACCTTCAATAACCACATCACCACAACAGTCAGGAAACCCTTCTATGTGGCACACCTCATCACTAAGGGCTTTTTATCCAGAAAAAAAGGAGGTCATTGTCCAACTGTACTCATCCCTCATTAGACCCATTATAGAATACAATGCCCCGTTTGGTATGTACCTCTCAAGACATCTGCAATAACTGGAAAGGCCACAGAAATACCTCACTAAAAGAATCACAGGCCTAAAGCAGATGTCCTATGCTGACCGCCTTAAAAAACACCAGCTATACTCTGTCGCAAATCATCTACTCCGAGGTGATCTCTGCTTAACATACAAGGCTATGCAAACCCAGAACTACTGGACAAGCTACACTTAAAGTAATCCCAATCCCTCAGAGCGACATGCTCCAGGGATCTAAACCTTGTCATCACAATAAACAAAACATGCTGGAGGGATAGGTTCCTGACCCAGAGACTCCCCAGACTCTTTAATAGACTGCCCATACATGTCAAGAAGAGCACCTCTATGGCCCTCTTCAAAAGGAACCTTGATGACTGGATGGGAGAAAGGAAATTCACCCCAGGGATCATGTCAGTCGCCCTGCTAGACAGGGGTCCAGGGAAGTAAATAGTGTGGGAAGAAATAGCCAGGGAATTGTTATGGCTAGGCTTGTATAGGCCCTAGGGCCGATAGCCTAGTACCAACCTATGAACATATGAACCTATAAATAAAATATGTTGGTTCTTTTTACAGTATTGTCCAGCTCATATGCATTCTATGAGATTGTGAGACAACTGGTCTTTAATTGAATTTTGCATACCTGTTTCCACTGTTACCTTTAACAAGGTTTGTCTGTAAGGAAAATAACTACTGACTTGGCCCTGTGTCCTCAAACTTTGAGTCATAATCAAGTGTTTGAGCTTACAAACCTGCCCTTTACACAGCAGATTACCATTAAAACATTGTGTATTTATTTTATTTATGTTTGTTTACTGGTGTAGGGCACTGATCAGATATGACAAACTGCAGACCCAGCCCTGGTTTTGTAGTATAACAAGAGAAAAGCACAATTAGTATATAATTAGAAATGAAGAAATGCAACATGGTTACAGCACATACATAGTAAACATTCATCACAAAGGTTAAGAAGTTGATAGTAGTCATTGGTTTAACAAAGCAGAAGGCCGATGTAAATCAGCTAACAAAATGCTAGTACTATTTATAATGATGTTATACACCATAATAAACAAAGAGGCTGTTTTTTCACAAACTAATCTAAAGAAGAAACACTATTTCACATATACAGTTGCGGTTAACCTTAGTGTATGTTCAAAAGACTCACTCAATACTGCTTTTTAACACTAAAGAAAAAAACATTAATTTACCTTCTAAGGCATGACTTGTGCTCTTGCTGAATCATAAGCTCTAAGGCAGCAAAACTCCATCATATCTGAAGTACTGCACTCAGTGAGTTATCAAGCCCCCATCCCCCCACCAAACCCAGCAATTAACCACTGTGCACACTTAAGCAGAAAGGGACCATCAAAGCCCATTCCAATTCAGATTGTCAGTTTAAGACATGGATTTGCAGTGTATCACGTTAACATACTTTAGGGCTTTGCACATATATCATTTAGCAGACTAAATCTCTTCCTTATCTTACAGGGAATTTCCATACGAGTCTCAGCTATGTATTACCATAAAACAATACGGTACCAAGACACCACTCCCTTTAGTACTCCTTCTTCTGTAGTTCCATCATTTAACATCTTCATTGATATACTATTTATAAAGCATTTTGAACAGACTATTTATATACAGACTTCTGATACTCTTTAAATAATTTTAAAATGGACAGTCATAGAACACTCCTCATTGCTCAATAGCATAGTTAGTACAGCTTTTGTTAGCTTGGCCAGTTGTCCTAATTCGCAAGTACTTCTTTAGTTAAAAAAAAAAGTTTGTGGTGCTGTATTAAACAGATCCCCTAGGGTATATCTATATATATATATATATATATATATATATATATATATATATATATATATATATATATATATATATATATATATATATATATATATCTTTCCTAACCAAATAATGGTAGCACAATTATTATACAGCCAGTCAAATGTACAGACAGTATTGCCCTTTATCTACTTTAAATGTATTTTATATACAATTAGTCCTTATATAATAATGATTGCCAAAGCTAAAAAAACGAATTCACTCGCTTTTAACACAAACTCTTGCCTGTTATCATTGCTGTAACATCTGTTTCACAGATGGAAATGGATCTGGTTGCTAGTCTTGGTGATTTAATTCTTCCACATATCTGTTTGAGAGGATTCAGAAAAATTCTTGTACCAAATGGGAATAATATTTTAAAACATGCAAGGTATACCATTTTGAACTGCAGCTTCCGTGTCTTGTATATTTCAATTGCTGACAAGAATTATCCCCGTTTTCTTCCTTTCAGTGCTGTAGGTCTGCTGTACATATAAGCACATTTCTCTGCATATTAAATACTTAACAGGCTACCACTGTAAAATAAAATTCTCTCTTTTTTATTTATTTATTTATTGACATTTGATTACCAGGAAAGTCAGACTAGGTTGAAGCCCATTTTCAGGGGTGGCCCAGGGAGAAAAGCTCCAAATTATTATAAAACATTTTAAGAACAATAATTTTACAGTCTTCAAAAATAAAACAAAAGCATCTGCAGTTTAAATAATTATAACATATTTGTGATAATATGAAAACATTGGTTAAGAATTGATACAAGCTATATGACAATCATTTAATATTTATAGAAATTTTAGTTTGTAGAGAAATTAAAGGTAATTTAGTCTAATACAAATAGACATTGCGATATGAAGTGAGGAAAAAACAGGCTTATGTGTTGGGCTTTAGTGAGAAAGTTAGGGAAAAGAATTTGATAGAAGTAAGGAAGTAATTGAAGAAGGGCAAATAAGGAGATAAAAGGAATGAAGAGGTATTTGTTGACATTTAGGGATATAGTTTGTCTTGGTTTTGAACAAGAACAAAGCCAACTTTTTGCTACAAAGACTTTCATAGTGGTTTTGAAATATGGGAGGGAAGATCTGATGGATACAGGTGAGGAGTTCCAGACCTTAGCAACCTTGTAAAAGAACAGATAATGTCCAGCAGATTTGATAGGTTTGTAGAAGACAGGAGTTTTTAGTCACTGGATCGCAATGACTGACTGGGAACATAGCTGTATATAATGTTTTTTAGTGCTTGACAGATTGATGGATGCTGGATAATTTTATAGGTGGTAAGAAGTTTTTGTGGGTAAGTAGAAAATATCTCCTTTAGTGGGTAAGTAGAAGATATCACCACAAATTAATGTCAATTCTTCATCGCTGAAATTGAGTCAAGACTATAAACTCGGTATGCATAATGAGCATGCACTCCCATTTCTGGGAGTTAAATCCAGGAAGACAAAAGAGGTCTGATAAAAAGATGAGGTTGTTGGACTCTCTTCCCCTCAGGAATTCTAATTAATTACAAATTCTTAAGGAGGACTCTGACTTTTAAGGCTGCCATCTTCGAGTTGTTTAGTTTGTACTTGGCTGTTAACAAAAACTAATCTTCCCTCGTGGCGTGAAACACAGGCAGATGAAATCGAGCAACCAAATTGGTTGAATAAAGCCAAGCAAAGCCCAGATAAAATGAAAAATTGTTTATTGACTGAGTGCTTTCTTATACTAAAGAAACCTTTTCAGACTATAATTCCTGTTTTAACAAACCTTCAAATACTCCTCCAGTTCTTACATCCACCAATGAGATTGTTGAAAACAAACTGCTAAAATCATCACTATTTCAAGAGACAGCATACTATTATAATACAAAATTGGTAAAACACACTGAATATATTAAGATAACATTAAGTTAATGCATTAATATCATAGCTTATAAATCTGACTAGTAAATTTGTAAAAATTATAAAAAAAATAAAAAATGTGTAAAATATATATATATATATATATATATATATATATATATATTTTTAATATTTTTTTCAAAAATTTGGTTGCTTGATTTCATTTGTCCCTGTTTCTCGCCACGTGGATAAGAATGTTTTTTGTTGGTCTGGCTTAATTCCCTAGTTCCAGTGATTCTAGTGGTTCATCTTTCATTGCACCTAGTTGTTAACAATGTAAGTGAGGGATTTCTTGACATCTTTTTGCAAGTCTATTACCACATCTGAGATTGAAATAAATGCTTTCTCCATTTCTTTCTACTTAGCCATAGTAAATTCCAAATAAGTCTGGGAGTACCAAAAGTATACTTGTGTCTGTTGCCTGCCATAAATTAAAGTGTTTTTTCAGTAAAAATGGAAGGTCAGTGGTGGAATCTTGAATAATGTAAGACTAAGAGTTGCTTGCAACCAACTCTGTCCAACATTGACAGCATGCAGTTCATCTGGAACTATATGGATATAGCAGTCTGTTTGTCTGATTGTAGAAAATAGCTTTATTCATATTTAGAAATGGTCTCATACATTCAGGCAATCTGATCAGCTATAATGTGTGCAAAATATATTTTATGCAGATGTAAAATAAGTCCCCTCTACAATTAGTGCATTACAAAAGAAAAATACTGCTATTTTGTAACTCCAAAAACTCATGCTGGATTGAGCATTGTAGAGCACTACAAAGCTTGTAAGGTAAAGGGTCAGTCATTGGGCTTCAGTCTTTCCGCAGCCTAGGTGTGTTCAGTGCATACTCCAGCTTGTGTTATTCCTTGTGTTTTGTTACACTCCTTTTTGCAGCCTGATTGAGATACTCTGCCAAAAATTATATTTAACTAGTAAGTATATTTTATGTTTTTGCAGAAGCATGTGAAAATACTGTTTGACTATCAACAAACTAGTCATTATTACATGCAGCACTAGTGGTACTAAATTAAAAACATAAACAATAAAGTGATCCTTTCAGCTATTCATCTCTTTAAAATAAATGTGGAACATGCATGCTTGTGGAAACAGCATACATGACTACTGCAATGTCCTTTATGACTTCCATTATATTGGTAGTGTATAAATCAGAGAACTGCTTTTAGTCAAAACCACTTATTTAAGTGAACCACACATTTGAGCTGATTAGTTTTAGTAATGCTGAAAACATCCCTAATAAAATTTGTTAAGGAAAGCATCTGTGCTATAAGAAGCCTTAATGCCATACAATTCAAAATGGTTTTAATTGCATTTTAACATCTTCTTTGATATCTCATTTATAAAATTGTTTAACCAGACCATTCATACACAGCCTTTTGATACTCATTAGACTGTCAGTCGTAGAACTAAATGGAGTGAATCACATAAATTTCCTTGAAAAGACGGAGAAGAGAAAACAGATTTGATGTAGTTATTTTCATTTACAGACCTCAATATACATGGGAGCTGAAGAGATCTGTCTTGTATCTGTAACTGCACATAAGGACTTAAGAACAGTAAAATATATGCATAATATAAAATCTTTTTCTATATGTGGTCTTATCTAATCCAACATGAGTTAGAAACTAGGATTTTATGAAAGTTACTGACAACTGATGTGCTGTTTATTTCAACAAAGTGTATTTTTTTCAGTACATTGCTACTACACACTAAAATAATCTGCTACTAGATCTTTGTTCAGGAACAAACTTGAGGATATCTAGAAACATCCTTGATAGGTTAGCTATGATCTTAAATATAGAGCAACAAAATGTAGTTTAGAACTTGTGATGGCAATTAATTACAATGTAAATGCATGGCTTAGCAAACAGATGGAACATTAAAATGATCACTTGATGGCTTTGACAAAAAGCTGTTTAAATTTAGAAATCTACAGATGGATAACAGTTATTGTTTGAGTGTATTAAAGTCAGACAAGTACTGAAAGGGTCTAAGAAGCTGGATGTTCACTACAGGATTGGTGAAACACTCTGACTTGCACAAGGAGCTTTTGTGTCTGTTCAGTCAACAAGAATGCAAGCTCATGGAGCTGTTAATGAAACATAACCAAAGAGTGATTTACCAGTGACTTCTTATTTGGTAATTTTGAGAAACAATACAATAAAATATTTATTGAGGTGGATAAGAATTATCTAGCTATAAAAACTAAAAAAAAAGTTTGAGAGGGACTGTTTGGAATATTTAAATAGCACTGCCTATCCTAAATCTAATAGGTGGTTTGTCAGTGGGTCATTTGAATGTATGGATGACCAAGTAAGTCCAATTGATGAGCCCACTGTGATCACCTCCTTTAAGGTCAATCCCTTTTCAGGTATTCGCAGAGGATACAGAATCAGAACAATCATCGTTGGCAACAGTGGGGCCAAAGGGTTGTGGAACCTGGAGCCCATTATCAGCAGAATCATTCTCGCAGGACTTACAACAAGAGGCTGAGATAACAAATATTTTCTAACATTTTGACTTAAATTTTGACAATATTAATTTTGAACTAAGTGGACCTAGAATTGTTATCAATTTGAATGGTGATTTTAAGATTTTTAATTATACTTATTTTTCTGTTGAAAGTGAACATGTGGTTTTACTTGCCAAAGGTGTTACATTTGTTCCTTCAGTTAAATCCAGGATAGAGGATCATGTTACTGACCTTAAATTATTTTTAAGAAAACTTAATTTTTGATTAACTTTTGGTGACAATGAAATTGAAGTTGGGATGAATGGGTTGCACAGGAGAAGTTTGTACACCCCCCCATTACACCCTTCCCTAATTCTATTTGAAAAGTTATGTGAATTTGATTTTAGGTTAATGCATAAAACAAGGGTGGGGAATTCACATTTTAATTTGACTGTTACTGAACATTGGTTATTAAGAGAACTATGTCAGAACAGGGAATTGAGAGTTATGAAACCTGATAAGGTTTGAGGGTTGCTATTTTGTCTAGATCTGACTATACCAACAAAACAAATTTACTGTTAAAAAAGGATTTTTATGAGGAATGCTCGATCAACTGTGTCAACATTTCGTACCTGAAGATTAACTGTTTGCTTTATGATTTAGTGAACCAAGGTCAGAGTAATCATGAACTTTTGTATTTTCTGAAAGCCCAACACCCATTATTTCCATCCATTTTCAAAATTCCAAAGGTACGCAAGTGTATCAAGGACCCCCCCCCCAACCAATGAGACCTATTGTTAATGCTGGTAAATCAAAAATTTACATATTGGCCAAGTATATAGATTTTACCCTTAAACAGGTACTTGAACTTTTTTTTATATTTGTGTAAAAATTCATGGAATTTTTTTGTATAAGTTCAGGGATGCATTTTTTCTGATGATATTTGTTTTCTTACCATTGATGTATTTAATCTATTTAATGTTATTCCCCATGATATAGGTTTGGATTGGTTTCATGATTTTTTTGTTGAATCAACTCATTTTACATAATTTGAAATTAATGTTTTGAATGTATTGATAGAAATAGTTTTAAAGGATGAGTTATTTTTTTGAGGAGCAGTATTATTTGCAGACAATGGGAGTGGTCATGGGGGCTGCATGCATCCTGATATTTGTTAACATCATTATGATCCAATGGGGGAGAAATCTGTATTTAATCATTACAGCCAACCCACTAGGGTTATTTATACCCATTTTGTGGATGATATTTTTTATTGCCTGGAAAAATCCCACTGAGGACATTTATGATTTTATCAATTACCTCAATTGTACAACCTCCTTTTTGAAAGTCACTTTTTCATTTGACACAAACAAGATTAATTATTTAGCTGTAGAAATTAGTAAGGATGTTAATAATAAAATGTTCATTAGTAACATCTATAGAAAACCATCTTATTCAAATTCCATATAGTTTTATTCAAGTTGCCATCCTGCCCACCAAAAGAAAGGCTTGGTCAAGGGCCAAAATATTTGATTAGCCAGGATGGTTTCCAATGATGATTTATTTGCTAATAAAGGTGAATTTTTATCCTTGAAAATTAATTCAAGGAATATATAATAAAATGGCTTTACAAAGGAAGGAGTGTATTTCCTACCCCCTTATTTTGTCAAAATGGCACTTGGTAGTAATGAACTCAAAGGCAGCCCCAAAACTAACCCTAATTTCTATCTTGATTCTTGTATTTCCACTTTTATAATTTCCACTTGGATATTAGGACAATTCTAGACAAGAATTGGGGAGTTTTTGCTTTATTTGACAAAATTGTGGAGAAAATTGGGGCATGGTCCTTAGTTGTTTTCAGAAGGGGTAGGGCAATTAAAAACCTCCTCAGAACTAGTGACCGTTTTCACTTGAATCTCATCCCTACAAAGATGGGCACCTATAAATGTGGATTCTGCTCCCAGTGTAAGTTTATTTTAGAGAGTGAAGGCATAATGGAGAAAAATGTTTTTATCAAAACCCCATTTCACTGCACTTGTAATTCAACTGGCCTGGTTTATTTGGGCAAGTGCCAGCAATGTCCCTATTTTTTGTGGGGAAAACAATTTAAAGAATGTATTTATAAACATCTTTATGATGTTAGATGTGAGAACAATAACAATTCCCTATAAAAATATATATCCAATAATCCCACACATAGTTTTTTGTTTTTGACAGAGTGGAGAAGGATCCTTGGGGGGGGGGGGTCTGTGGACTGTTTTCATTGAATTTAGAGAATTAATTTGGCAGATTAAGTTGAATGCATGTGTCCATCTGGGGCTTAATGATTCCTTGTCAGTAGCTAGTGTCTTAAAATTAAATTAATATTTGGTTTAATTTCATTAGGATATGTGTCACTATGTTTATTGTAAGTACTCTAGGGCAAGCAATAACAAAGTACGAGGTTTTTAAAAAAAATGTTACATGTATGTAGTGGATCTTTCTTTAAGGCATATTTTACTTTTTAAACTATCATTTTGCTCTTATTGGTCACAATATGCACATGTGATTAAGATAGGAAGTTTAAATATATGTTTTGCATTTTGAGTTTGTTATTCTGAAGAAGTTGTTTGTTACCAACCAACAAAAGTGCTTAATTTTGTTGTATGTAATACATACACATTTTTTATCATCAGTCCTCATGGTTGCTGACTCCAGCTCAGGTCTTTTTGAGGTTGGCAATTAACTGCAACATTGTAAAACTGTAAATCAGAATTGTTTCACAACCAACTTGCATGGTTAACATCTATCAAAATGCTCACAGCAGGAAATTGCTTGCTTAAACATAAAATATTTGGAGGACAAAACATACCACTGACCAATAAAAAATTATTTTCATTTGCATTATTTCCAAAATAAAAAGTAAGCATTGAAAAATTAGAGCCGCTTCCTTTATTTTTAATCATATTAATGAATTTGAGATTTTGTCCAATAGCTCTCTGCAATATTAATAGGACAGGTAAAACATATATTTTTTTTCATATTTTTTCATAGGGCTCATCTTTCAAAATTAGGGCTCTCCAGCGAAAAGACGGACATGGAATATGCTACTAACTAATTTATAAGACACCAGAAAATAAACTGCAAACCACAGCTGTATGTAGTTCTAAATCAACAAATTCTGAACTTAAACCAACATTGTAATGTTTTAAAAATGCTGGATAATCTTATTCTTCCTCCTGTTTACCAGACATCCACAAACCACTACATTTCGACCATCTCACATTAATTTAAAATTATGTAAAATGAGTTGATTAAACTAAAAAATCATGAAACCAATCCAAATCTATATCATGGGGAATAACATTAAATAGATTAAATACATCAATGGTAAGAAAACAAATATCATCAGAAAAAATGCATCCCTGAACGTATACAAAAAAATTCCATGAATTTTTACACAAATATAAAAAAAAGGTTCAAGTACCTGTTTAAGGGTAAAATCTATATACTTGGTCAATATGTAAATTTCCTAAGATCTCTTGTGCATATGTTAAGTTATTCTTAATAAACACTTTTTTATTCTTGAAATAATTATAAATTCTGGCATCTATAAGACCTGTGTCTCATGAATAGTAAGATGTCTACTAGATAGATTAACTATCAATGGAGGCTGGGTGTGTACCTGTTGGATTTTAATATGTAAATTTTTGATTTACCAGCATTAATAATAGGTCTCACTGGGGGGGGTCCTTGATACACTTGTGTACCTTTGGAATTTTGAAAATGGACGGAAATAATGGGTGTTGGGCTTTCAGAAAATACAAAAATGTTAACCAGCACACCTACCTGGTTAAGAAATTTAAATAAATAGATGGAGAGATAGATAGAAAAATAGATAGATAAGCAAGTAAGGAAACTTAATTTAAGAAAAGGTATTACTGGAAAAAAAAAGAAAAAGAAAAACAGTGATGTCATAGCTGTAGAACAAACCAGCTCACACCTCCTTTTTTTTCTACAATTTTCTCTCTACTAGTCTTTCTTCTACATTTCTTCCATTCAAGCTGAAAAAATATCTTATTCTTTACTGTGAGTTTTAAGGAAGATGAATTGTTTTAAAGAGATTTTCACTGACAGAAGCCAATTTTGAGTCTGAACCTTCAGCATGTTTGCAAATATGTAGCATGATTTAGATGAAAATAATTCTTTATCACGCATAGACAAGTGTAACCATCTGATTGTTCCATAAAAGAAACACTAGTGAAATATGCATGGTCACTTAAGGACACAGTAGTACATGTGCTTAAATATATCCAAAGACATGCATCTGGAGCATTTCTCCCTGGGCCTCCTCTGAATATAGGCTCTGTCCAAGTCAAACTTTCCTGGTAAACAAATGTCAAAAAAATAAAATAATAATAAATATATTTTGCTTCTATACTTGGAAGAATTACAACAATTAAATGGGTTGTCATTTTTGAAATGGATGGGAAGACCTCTGGGCATTTGCATGATGACTGAGATACTGAAGGTGATTTCTGTGGATGTTATATAGAGGGATACATTCTAATCCTTATGGAAAGGTAAGATAATTCATACAATGAGCACAATAGCACTTAACAGCAAAATGTATAGTCTGCTCTTAAAGCAAAGGCCAAGATATGGATTATTGGAAGACAAATGATAGTACAGATTTCCATCCCTTTACTATTGTAAATGTGATTAATATTATTTATATGTTATAAATGTCACAGAGGAGGCCAAATTGTGAAATACAGTACATAGATGAATGTAAAAATGATTGTAATAGAGACACTCTTATCTTTATGTCAGACCTCAGAAGGGAACACTAGGGGAGACCATATTAGATCTCCTAAGTAAAGATAAGTCAGGAATAGGAGTGGATGTCATACTGCTTCCAAATAGGTTCATAGATTCATAGGCAATTACTAGGCTAGCTGTTGTTATGGGCCACTTTAAGCCTAGCCAGTGAGAATTAAACTCTGTACCTTGTGTTTGCGAGGTAAACACCTTAAACACTATGACAACTTTATTTTCTTTTGCGGGGGGGGGGGGGGGTTGTCACAAATCTTCATTACAAAAAAAAACAAAAAAAAAACAAAGAGGTAGTATACTTGTACATGTTAAAGCATAGTTACTTTGATGCTGCCAGAACTGTACATTGAATGTATATCAGCCATTTATAAATTATACTTCACTGTGTTCTTACTTGGCTAGAATAAACATATTGCCATAATAGGCTACTTCCAAATGCACATAGTACTTTCAGTGTCAAGTGACAAAGAGCCCTTGCTTGGTTGTGTAAAACCAGTTGAAACCATCACAGTCAGTCACTTAGCTGGATTTGACCAGTCAGAGCTCCACTTCAGTGTGGATGGTGAATTATTATCACTTTAGGGTATAAAGTGGTTACCAACCTGAAAAGGACTCTATCTAAGCCAGAGAAAATGGTGCCAAAATGCAAACTAATAAACTTTGTGAGGATCCTGGAAATCATGGAAACTACAGGTGTTGCTACAGTCTTCTGTCTTTATCAAGTTTGATGTTTTTATCATGTCATGCTGGCTTATAACAACTTTAGTGCAGTTAAACACTTCAAAACAAGGCAGTAGAAGTCCTTTAGTGGAGGAAATCACTTTTCTTATATGAAGGGTATTTAGGGTGCTTTTCTTTTGTAGGGCTACCATTCTGTCTAATGCAAATGGTATGCTGAACACAATGTATTCATAGCGTATGGTAACAGAAACAAATAGTTAAAATTAACAATGCAACAATAAAAGTAAAGTACTTTTTTAATGTAATTAACATTAAAATATTTCTAAACAGAAATTTCACAAGTCACTCAGATAAGATGAGCCAAACAAGCCATCAGTCATGTAGCATTTCATACCCTATTAGCCACAGCTCTGGTGATTTAAATGAGTTGCTCATTTATATTTTCTTAAGTCATTATATTCTGGAATTAATATTATTTTGCAATTATTCCATGGTGAATGGATGGCTCAGTGGTTTGCACATAGCCTCATATTCCATTTCAACTTTGTGATCATCTTTTTTTTAAACTGATTTATTTGCTGGTTGCTCTGGTTTCCTTCTCCATCCCAAATAGATGCCATTAAGTTGAATTGTGATCCTCTAAAACTGCACATAGATGTTCATACATTATGAAGTTGTGTGTGCATAAATCTTGCAAAAGGCTAGTGTGTCATCTGGGAGAAGGGCTATGCCATACAAACATTGTTTACAAGGACATAAACAATATTTGTATGGCAGTACCCCACAAACATTGTTTATGGGTTCATGTTCCATCTCTCCTTCAACCCATGAGTAGGATGAAGCAGGATCTGAGAATGAATGACTGGTGAATGCTGAGATTTTGTTCTGTTGACAGTTGTTTAAGATACTATCTTGTGAGGCACTAAAAACTGACTCTTTCATTATTTCATTCTGGGGGTGACAGTTTCAATGATAATAAATTATGGTATCCTATTGTGAACCTGAACAGTTCCTTGCCCCTTATATCCCATCCCTACATAACATTATTTTTCAGAAGTCCTTGCTAGCTTGGGCATGTCAACACAGTTTATACCTATTGTAGGGTGCCTGTTTTTTCTTTGCTTATGTAATTTCTCCTGAAATGTCACCATTATGAAATGTATCAAAATGGGGTACATAATCATCCCATTTGGATTATTTTGTCTGTCTTTTCTATCTTCCATTTTTTCCTACTTGCCTTCTTTCTTTTAATGACTTCCTGGACTTCTGCATTCCACCACCAGCTTTTTTTATGTACCTTATTTCCATACCTGGCTCTGCCATATATCTGTTCTGTAGCCCTTACACATGCTCTTTTGAGGCACTGCCATTCTTCTTCAAGTCCACCTATTTCCTCTTTTTCTTGAGGTACTAGAGCCCTGAATAATTATTTGAACTTTTGTGTTTTCTCTCCAGTCAACCTCCAGGTCTTCAGCCTGCTCTCTGCTGACCTTAGAACTTTATCTGATCATTCCTTACAGCAGTTTGTGGCAACCAGTGGCTTATACTCTAGGCCAGCTGTTTTACAGGGACTTTGCAATCACTGATTCGACCCCAGCACCCTTTCCTTACTAGGAGGAAGTCTACCTGAGTTGTATATTGGTCACTATTGTATGTGATCTTGTGAGTGTCTCTTCTTCTGCACAATGTGTTGGCTACCATCAAGCCATTTGCCAGAGAGAAGTCTAGAATGGCCTATTCCTTCTTTATTCCTGTTGCCCCAATCATGTAGACTCAGGCTGTTCTCATATCCTGTTGCTTGTCCCAATATGTGCAATGAAGTCACCCATTATCAATACCAATTCCTGTTGTCCTGCTTTATCTAGTAGGCCCTACAAATGCTGTCTTAATGCACTCTTTTTCTCACTATCACAATCCTGCTGTGGGGAATAGGCTGAATTACGAATACTGTCCTATCATTACACTGGACTCTGAATGCCATGCGTCTGTCACTAATTCTGATGCATCCCTCACTGCCTTCAACAGCCTTTCCCTCACCACAATTCCCAAACCATTTCTAGCCTGTCCTCTTCATGAGACATAGACTCTGGATCCCAACCCTAGTGGCTTTTCTGCACCACCCTGCCATCTTGTCTCATGGATACATATGATGTAGAGCCTCCTCCTTGCCATCCACTTCCAAGTTACGTCCTGTCAGTGAACCTCACTTTGAGTGTAGCAATTCTTAACTCATTTTTGGCAAGTTGGTTTTACGTCCAGCTTTCACTAACAAAGCTATCCTAGGTAACTCAAACTGGGTAACTGGACACCAGTAGCTTACTGACTCAGGGCTGGTGGGCTTTATGGCGGGTCCACACTGGCCAATGGGGGCACATACATCCCTCCTACTTTTAGCATGGGTCCCTGGCATAGATCAGAGTAGGCCTGTTCCTCAACCCAATTATGAACGGTAAATACCAATGCCCATTTTGGGGACATTGGTCAACATGACCACCTACAGCCATATTTTTACACTGTAGAGTGGCCAGCGCTGCCACTACACACAGCCTGAAATCCATGTTCTCCTGTTTTGAGAACACTATGCACCACAGCAGATGCCCAAAGTGGTTGGTCTTTACAACTGTTCCCCCTATAGGTCACTATCTAGAGCATGTGCTGGTGCCCACAGCTCCATTCTTAGGTGAGTCTGAGATAGAAACACTCAGCATGTTTTTTTGGAGGTGGAAGAAACCCCACAGAGACATAGGGAGAACATGCAAACTCCAAGTAGGCATTGGTTGGAGGTCAGGATTGAATCTTGTACCGTGTGCATTGGAGGTGAAGACCTTAACCATTAAGAAAACTAGATTCAGTCTGGATCTTCTAGACATTTCATAGCTGAATGTATTACAAGGTTCCCTATGCAGCTGACTGTGGCCCCATGCTAGCTGTGGCACCTCATTGCACCAATATTAAAATATTTTCTGTGATTGTGGCTGTTTCTTGAATTATGGATGCATAGTCATAGTCACTAACTTCAATGACTGTGTAACAGTAACTAATTTTAAAACACACAATAATTCCCACCTTTGCCAGATTTTTAATTGAAAAACATCAAAATTATTACATCTAGCCAGGGCTAGGTTTAAAATGTACTCATCTCAATCACTTGGCCATTGCTCACCTTTCTCTTGCATTGATAAGGTGCCTTTTTTAAAATCCCATCCCCATGGATCGTTTGCACCAATAGTAGGACTGAAAAAGACTGCCTCAGTAAGATTATCATCCAGTGGAGGTCAGTCGTCTGAGCTTATATTTAATAGTCACAAGCAAACCTTCTTCTCTTGCAGGTGTCATTTGGATTGATCCACCCAGCCAGTGGAGAAGCCTCAACTGGGGGGAGAAAACCCATGAACTTTAAACATAAAATGAGTTTGCTTCTGTTTAGAGAATATCTGCTTGGCTTTGCAGTCACTCTGTAGTCCTCCGCTTTTACCCGTATGGTGCATGTTCTTGTTAACCATTATACTGACAGTTTCAGAAGACTTTAGCATGGCTTGTTGATGTGCTTTAGCA
>NC_056751.1:385840316-385947816 GCF_019279795.1 Protopterus annectens | reverse complement strand
AAGGTGTTGTGTTCTTCCTATGCTCTTTCGTTACTGTTTAAACTCCTGTCCCTGACTTTGACCTCCTTCCACAAGTGTCACTGACTAGACCAATGTCGTTTGCATCCATTACCTACTTGCAGCTGCAGAACACAACCTGCCATAAATTGATTCTCGGAGAAGGGGTGTTTTATAGTCTAAAGAAACAACTTACTCAGTGTCGGTTTGAGCTCATCATGGGTCAAAATCAAGCTTTATCCCTAAATTTTTATGTAGGTATATCTGTGTATAGTATCAGTATAGCTAGATCTAGCACTAGTCCCTCTAGGAAGCTGCCTTGGGCCCCATGCTAACTGGGGGATCCCATCAATCCTGACAGCTCATCAGCTTTCTTATTCACACCAACATTTAATATTGTATCCAAAATCATGTATAAGATAATGACTGATACACAATCATGTCTGATAGGTTCCATGACCATGTCCCAGTACAGTAAATGAATAAAACGCAACCATTGACCTTTTTAATACATGGGAGTACAAAGACTAGCATATTCTGCTAGTATTTTATTTTATTTATTTTTACTTAGGGGCTGATTAAAAATAAAGTTCTGCATTTTTTGCATGGGTGTATTGATGTTTACCTGCTTCTTTCGAAGTGCTTTCCTCCCCATCCCTGATCCTACTCCACCGCTATTCAAGTGGCTATGGTATAAACATGGATACAAAGCATGTGATGCATCAAAATGGAGGGAAGCCTTGAAGTATTCCTCCAGGCATTGAATTTGTCAAAACCAAGTTAAAATTTGTAAGTACCATATTAATATATGCAATACATTAATTTTCATTTCCTGTCTTCATCGCAGACAATGACACAACTGTCGATAGAGACAACAGCTGGAACTCCACCTACCTAATGTTTGCCTATATAAAAGTTATATTCACATCAACCTGACTTTAAAATTTTGAAAATGCCTTAGGAAGTCAGTGTTTTGATGTTTTTCACCATGCTAAAAGAGTTATTTTAATCAAATCCACATTAAAGAAGCGGAAATAAAAGGAATTGTGATTATTTATTAAAGATCTTTTATCCAATGGACAAGCTAATGAAAAAATATTGTTGAAAGCCACTTTCAGTAATTTAAGCTTTTCTTGCATGGTGGTGCTGGGTGGCAGACCCTCGACATACACACACACCCATCTTACATATATCAACTCCGTGATTACACAACAGCAGAAAAAGTGCAACACCATATCTTTACTGAAAATGGCTATCAGTGATAAAGCTGCAGTGCTACTGTCAATCAGAGAAAAAGCACCCAGCAAAAACACACATTCACAAATAAAATAAAACAAAAAAGCAAGGTTGCAGACATGGAAAATAGAAGATTCAGGACTTTAAGCACTTTTATCTAGCATACTTCTTATTTTAATAAATACCAAATCTTCTATTCCCGCCTTTTCATCCTCATTTGTTTTGCTTCTTTTCTTTTGTTTTCAAATTTGCCACTATAACTACTGTGTAAATTAACATGGACTCTTGGCTAAGTGTTTGAGCTATGCATAGTTCGCAGCCTCTTACTGCAAGAATCAGGGACACTTTTTAAAATATTATTACTACAAATTTGAAAAGTATACAAAATAAGACAATGTGAATTAAAGTGCATTTTCTGAAGTAAAAGAAATCTATATAACTCTGTTTATTGTCATTATTTATTATTTATTATGTATTATACAATCATTGGCCTTTAACATTCAAAAATGAGCACCCTGATTGGTCAGCCCAAACAGCATTCCCACTGAAAATTGAGAATATATGAACAGTAAAAGTCCAGCTGCTAAAGTATCACTGAGCGCCCAAACTTTTTTTTTCTATTGTTATGTGGTAGACACTCATTAGCCTGAAGTAAAAAAAGTCTGAAACTGAAATGCATGTCATTATTTAGTGACTTCATTCCTCATGCAATTTGTGGTTTTCTGACAAATCACTGAGGAATGAAGTCACTAAATAATGAAATGAATTTCGGTGTCAGACTTTCTTTCCTTCAGACAATACAAATCTTTAGCAAAACTTTCTAAGTTTATAAGAGCAACATCACTCATCCCCTCCTTTATTTATAGCTTTGTCCACATTTCTTAAAATAAGAGATAGACAGGTACTTATGAGAGCAGAGAAAATACAAGAAAAATCAGGTGCATCCTGCAAAACTAAAGAAATATACCTGATTTTCCTTGTATTTCCCTGTCTCTTGTACCTCTAAACTGTCCAGAGGTTACAGTTTTTTTTTCAAAAAAAATAAATAAATAAGCAAAAGAGATCTTCCTATCTCAGTTGCTTGCTTACCAAAGCACTGATGTACTGAGTAAATGTATGAACAGAAGTCCCATATGCATGCACAGTACATCAACAAAGCAGGGGAATTGGGAAACAACGCAGAAGAACACCTTGGCACTGTTATACAAAGGCATTATTTCAGAAAACTAAGTAATTTCTTTCTTAAAACAATGTCATTGTATAATAACAATAACCCACATCTGGGTGTGGGTAATGCTGGATTTACCCATGGTTGGCTTTCGTGACCAAATCACACCAACTGTGGGTAAATCCAGCATTGTCCACACCCAGCTATGGGTTATTGCTATAATCACCTAGCTTTACTCACAAAATCAGCAGTTTTAGGAGGAATTAGAATGGATAGTGCAACTTTTGAACCAAAATCAGGATATAGTTGAGAGGTATGACCAAATTTCAAAATTAAAATGAGCCTGTATTCATTGCTCTCAACATTACATCTCCATAATTTGGGACAGCAGTTTTCATAATGAGGGACAGTAGTTTTCACACTGTGGAACAAAAGGGCAAAATGTGAAACACTAAGTGTTGTAGAAAGCTCACAGTATGGTTAAAGACAGCTAATTTATACTTGCAAAAATTATCTTGAGGAATTTTAATGAATTAATATGATTCAGTATTATTTAAGATAAATATTTGTTAAAAAATCTTATAATGAATGTAAAATAGACATTTTCAGTGTGAAATTCCTTTGAACATGGAATTTTTACGATACAAAATTAAAATAATTCCTTATGAAGTACAATTGAGAAATATGCCATTTGTTTTAAAGCTGTTGTGTGTCCACTTACTCATAGCTGTATGGTAATAATTTTATTTACCTCTCTGAAAGTCATTAACTCTCTGAGACCAAAGAGCAGTGTCATCATCATCGACATCCCTTTTCCAATATTCTAGTTGGCGTCAAAGTCTCATGTCAACTGCTGCTATCTCTTTCGGTTCAGTACCATTCTTCTAACTTCTTCCGCAGTCAAGCCTGAGTGACACAGGTCTTCTTTCACACAGTCTGACCATCTCTATGCTGGATGTCCTTGTTTTGTCTTGTCTTCTTCCTGTCTGTTTGTGTGAAATCTTCTTCACCAGATTATTTTCCACTTTTCTGCTCATGTGCCAAAACTACTTTAATCTGTTCTCTTTGACCTTCTCTGCAATTGGATCTACCAATGAGCAGTGCGGAGGGAACATAATCACAAATTATCACAGAGAGCATAGATACCAGTTTTATTCAGGCACAGTCCTCAGACTTTGGATTGTCAAGAGACACAGTGCAACCAGTGTTTTACATAGTGATACTTATGCAGGACAGAAAGGGAAAACATTCCAACAGCTTTTATCAGCAATCAGTGCTGCTGTTGCTGTAGCTTTAGTAGTTAGAAATATTGCAAGATAAAACAATCCTTTGTAACTGAAGCTGGGATTTGAAAGTTGCTTGTACTTTAGAGATGAAACAGTTGACAGTAAAGTACTGGTTGTTTCTGAGACAGAAGGTGATGGAATGCTCCTACTGCACAGTCAGTGCACTGCAATGCAGTGACTGTCACTGATATGCAGTGTATATGACTCTGCTCTTACTATGTTGTTACAGAGATGGTTGAACTATTGTCACTCTTTTTCAAAGCCTATAAGAAGGTTTTGGTTTAAAAATTAAATCCTGCTGTGTAAAATACCAAATAATTATTTCGATAGATATTCCTCACCTGTCCACAAAATAAAAATGTCATCTAGGCATCCAACATATAATTTGACATATTTCATAAATTCTGTATTAAACACAGATTTCATCTCCTACATACAGAAAATGAGGCTTGTAAAAACAGGGGTACAAACAGTGCCCATTGCAACCCCCTTCACTTGTTTGAAAATGTCTCCTTCAAATGAAAAAAAAATACTGTCTAAAACAAGTTCCGTCAAGTTAGTTAACAAGTTAATAGATTCTGTAGACAACTCTTTGAAAAAAGTCAAAGCCACATCAAACCATGCTATATCAATATTTTGTGGATTGCAAGTAAATTGTATATCAACTGTAATGATTAATACATTCTTAGTGTAACCTACTTCACTGATTTTTTCTAAAAAAAAATCTAAGAATCCTTTAAAGCATAAGGAAATAAATTAAAGATAGATTTTAAGTGCTTATCAGTACAAAATGGCAACTGTTTGGTCATTGATCCTGCTGCTGAAATAATGAGTCAAAGAGGTGGGTTGCTAGTGTCTTTGTAAATTTTTGGTATCACAAAAATTAATGGAATCTTCCAACATGCAAATGTAAAAAAAAAACAAAACTGTTTTTATCAAAACGCCATCAATCAATAGTTCTGCTAAATCACCATAATTTTAATATGCACCATATCCATTTAATTTAAACAAGAAACAAAATATCTGCCTTCATTAAACAAATGTTACTGCATCTTTCCTTTGCAGTCCCAATGGTACATTATGACTAAGCCCCCTTCTTTATCTGGATTCATAAATTGATAATTTTGTCATATGTTAATTTTAATAGAAAGTCACATTCTTCCCTATTTAAACTGAAAAACGTACTAGACATATCACGAGTTATATACATCTCTCTGATATCAGTTTCGCACATTTTTTCAAAAGTTATTAAAGCGGGGTTCAAAGGAGGATTAAAAACAGATCTTCTTTCTGAAGGACCATATCTCTATGTACTACCTGCTTTCTGGAACATAAGCTTGAAACTCAGCTTCCTAGTATATATTTTTAACTCCAAGATGGTGTCCACAACATCCAGTGGTTTTGAAGAAATTAAAGTAAAACCTTTTGTGAAGTATAAAGTCAGTGTCTCATTAAATTCCATGAAATTGAACACAAGGAAATCATCACTAAATCTGTGTGCTGTGCTGTTAAAACCAATTAATTCTTTGACATCTTCCTATGACAGTTCTGCCGGTATGTTTCTCCTGACTTGTGACACTTAACCCTCGCATTCATATAATATGGTGTCATTATGTCCTGATGTTTTCTTTGAATGGGTAAATGTTTAGATCTCCTTATAGGGGGCCAACCCAAAAAATCATTACCATTAGATTGAGCATGTCCAATAATACATGTTCCCATATCCATAGCTAATAATGTGGAAATCTTGTTAACATGTGAATGCTCTTTTGCATATCTTACAGCAAAATTATTAGGGCATGGATTTGCCCAATTGTTAACATAATATTCCTCATCATGCCTTAACTTCTTTTCTTTTCTATTATGAACTTGTTCACAGTACTTTTGAATTTTCTTAAACATTTAGTTGAAAGACTGCTATCAAAGTGGTGGTTTGGAAAAATTATTGGCAGAAGCTGGCTTTTTTAAAGCTTGTACTGGTGTTCACCAAATTTCTAAACAAGGTATTTCTAATTCTATAAAACTTATGGACAAAAAACATGGGCTAAACTCTTGGCTAGGTTTATAAGGGCCTCAGGGCCAATATCCTAATAACTTCCTATAAACCTATGCTCCTATAAGTTGAAATCTTTGTTATACAATAATCTAGTGTTTTAAATAATACACATATGGAGACAGAGGATGCCTAGTGGTCACAGATTTTGGAAATTTCCAAAAAGGATTTCATCTGATTCAAACTTTACGGGGACTGTGAGGATATTAAATATTGTTATCTGTACTAGCATGACTGGCTGAAGTTTTGTAAATAATTGTAAATTACACTGTGTTACATATGCCAGCATGACTAAATATAATTTTGTAAATAAGTTTATGTCTTTTGATTATCACTCTGATTTATGCAAGATGTTTAAATGTCAGTGTTCTTTTGGCTGACCAAAGGTACATGTTTTTTTAAGAGAATTCTGAATATATGTTATGCCAGAGTCAGCTGACCTAGATGTGATGTCTCTGTGAGCCAGGGCTGGGAGAATACAACTCTGCAGTCATTGGTTTACTTTTCAAAGTCTGATATGAGTGAGAGCAGAATTCTCATAGCAGCTTCCTGTTACTTTTTTAAAAATCTGCTATAAAAGCAGGTTCTGGATCAGTTGTTTAGTAGTTGCTTTCAAGAGCTGTTCAGCAGTCATAGTCCAGTTGTTTCCAGAGTAGGTTGTTCCAGTCACTGAGGACAGACAACAACCTGGAGTGTGGACATAATTCCTTAGCTTGCCTTGCAGAACTAAGAGTATAATCATGCATTGCTGAGTTATTTAGATTACATAGGGACAGCTAATCCTCAGAAAGTCAGTGAACTATAGCTAGTTAGTTAGAGGCTTTCTAAAAATCAGTGTGAGATGTATCCTACAATTGTTGTTTTCATATTTTCTGTGTGTGAAACTCTGTTGTTTATATGCATCAGTTATTCAGTATTTACATGTTTTAAATCATTTTATTTATTATTAAATGTTTTACTGCCTCTCATTGTGGCTAGTTATTTAGTGAAAATTTTTAATAACTTGAAAGTGTTTATGCTTATTGTGATAACACCAGGGCCACTCTGAAAAGCCTTAATGCTTGGGATACAGGTTACCATTTGTTTCAATATCTATTTTACCCAATATAATTGAACATCCCTTTTGAAGAGTATTGTGATATTTGACTGGGGGCAGCTGTTACCTTATAATCTGGACAAAGAAACACATCAGGTAAATCTGTGTCAGTCTTTCCCAAGACTGTGTGTATGTATGAATATCAGACATTTAAGAGTAAGTGTAAAAAAACACAAACCAGTGACCACCAAAATCTTTTATTGCTCCTGATGTCTCAGCTGTGTAGCCTTCAAGGAAGATAAAAACATGAGAAACTTCCCATGTATATATGTATTATAACTCATCAATCAATAAAACAATTAATGAAACAATTAAGGCATACTGAGACCCTTAAAGCAAGAGAGTTGCTTTTCAGAGGACAATTTTCCAATTTAGCTCAGAATTTTCAGAATGCACATCAAAGTTCTGCAACAGGTTTACAGGGTACAGTTTTGGAAAGAACTGATAAGGTTCCCTTAGACTTTTGTTTGAAAAACAAGTTGCTTCACAAAGAAGCTCTTTGCATTCTTAAGTTTGACACTATGAGCTCTAAAAGCATGAATTCAGAGCTAAATTGGAAACTTTGCTCTGAAAAGCAACTCTTTTTATCTTCCTTGAAGGCTACACAGCCGAGATATCAGGAGCAATAAAAGATTTTGGTTGTCACTGGTTTATGTTTTTTTTACCTTATTTTATTTGTTTTTTTTTTATTTTATTGTGGTATCTTGGATTTAAGAGTGAGTGTGTCAGATACCTAGAACTGGGACACAGTGCTCTGTATTGGTTAGTGTGGAAACTCATTTGGGGACCAGGAGTGGAACATATAGTCCATTCTCAGGTTTGGAACCTGTTCTTGATATACTCTTTTGGGAAACTGCGTATTTCTATGCCTGCTTTTATTGACACTCCCATACTGGAGACAGTGATGAGGATTGAGACTCCTTAGTTACTGACCCAAGGTCACAGGAACTTATTTACATTTTTTGACAGAGCAGGTTGTGAATCTTTGGAGATTCTCATTGAATATAATACAGGGGAGATGGATCGACAGGTGCAAGAAATCCAAACCCTGAATGATAACATTGCGATAGATCTAGTATTTGAATACAGGATAACTAATTACAACTAAATGTTTAAGAATATTCAAAAGTATTGTGAGCACGTTCACAATATGAAAGAAAGGAAAAGAAGTTACGACATCATGAGGAAGCTCATGTTAACAATTGGGGATATCCATGCCATAAGAATTTTAGTATAAAATAGACAAAAGAGTGAACACATGACAATAACATTTCTACATTGTTAGATAGGGATATGGAAACACCTAATATTGGACATGACTAACATAATGGTGATGATATTTTGAACTAGCCCTGTTTAAGTGGATCCAAACATATAACCAGTTAAAAAATCATCAGGACGTGATTATACCATTGGATATAGATGCAGGGGTGAGGTATCACAAATTTGGAGAAACATAAATTTAGAACTATTATGGGAAGTGTTCAAAGAATTAATTGATGTTCCCAGCATAGTACACAGGGTAGTGAAGATCTCCTTGTGTTCACTTTCATGGATTTGAACATGGACAAGACATTGGGCAAGAGTCACGAAACCACCGTGTAAGAGTTAATATGTCTTACACGGAGGCTGCAGTTAAACGGTGTAACGTCAGCATGCCATGCATATTCATGAGGGCATGCTGAATCACACCCTAGGCTAACACGGTCCATGTAGCAAAGTAGGGGGCGTGTCCACACGACGAGTTCTGCAAAGGGACATGCCCCCAGAAGAGTCACAGTCCTGAAAGTAAACTCCCACGAGCAAGTCCGGGGAAATGTCAAAAAACACACCACACATGCCCCCACAGACTAGAAACCCAACTGTAATGTAAACCGTAAAAATCAACAGTTTATTTTTTTTTTTTATAATTTCAAAAATGTTTTCCCGTAATTGCGCTCATTTGTGCGGGTGTACCCTTCGCTCAGCCACAGTGAGCAGTCATTGAAAAAGCATATAAGATCTAAATATCCAAATTAAGCCAAGTAGCAATAGCATAGCGGTAGAGATGTTGGCCAAAGAGGAGGTAGTCATGGTTCGAGCCCCAACAACATCATTTTCTATTTTTAGTGAAATAAACACAAAACAATCCCCTGACATATATGTATATATATATATATATATATATATATATATATATATATATATATAACTATAATTTAAGTAAAATGTAATGAAATGGGCCATGTATTTTTAAAGAAATCTGACACAATAAAAAAAAAAATTTTATAAGTGCCCATAGCTGAGCAACGCTCTAACAAGCTGAGTATGACTGCCCGCAGGTGAGCAGTGGTTTAACAGGTGTAATATGAGTGCCCGGAGTTGAGCAGTGCTTTAACACGCTGAAACTGTGTGCCTGTAGCTGAGCAATGCTTCACACAGTGTAATATGCGTGCTCATAGCCAAATAATGCATTAACCAGCGTGAGCCGTTTGTTCGGAGAAGCGCAGCACACCAACTGGCTTACCGGCGGGCAACGTTGAGCAAGCTGTATCAAAGCCGCCTTTACACAGACACACACACCTCCTAGCCTGTCTAGACAGTCATAAAATAAAAAAGCAATGCCCAGGCTCGAACCCAGGATACTGTGCATCATAGTCAAAGTACTGAACCACTAAGCCATGACAGTTGTACTGAGAAATGCAGTATTAGCATATATATATATATATATAGGAATGAATGGAAATAGAAGCATGACAAAGCAGGTTTTTTTAAGCTGATACATTTCCAAAATGGCCAATCACAGATAAGTGCGGGAAAAATGGCGTATATAAGCCCCATAGGAAGGAATACACAGCATAACTGATTGTGGAACCTATTTGCAGTCAGGATGGCAGGTGTAGGAGAGGGCAGTCACTTCCGAGCACAGAGGTGGGGTGTTGAGGAGTCCAAATATATGGTTTGGCTCCTAGTCCACGATCATGAGGCTCAACTCATGCAGGGTCAGGTTCTCTGGGGTGCGTACAAGGCAGAGGCATGGAACCAGTTGTCACATGATCTCACCAGTGCCACAGGCATACTAAGGACTGGTGAACAGGTCCGTCACCACCATGCGGACCTGAAGAGACGAAAGCAGGACCAACTGAACTGTTGGATCCAGGAGGCCCGGCAAATGCCCAACGCCCCACTACTGAGTAAGTATTCATGTAATTAAGTATGTAAGAAATTATCCTAGCTGATATTTTGGAGATGTACGTTCCAATATTACTTCATTTATATCACAGCTGCAGGTGTGCGTTCCGTGAATCGGCGAGCCTATGATGATAGGCTGGTGCAGTTGCGCCACCAGGCAAGTTAGTAATTATTTTGCTGTAATTGTTATAGAATACAAGTGAGACAGCTTGTAAAAGAGTTCAGTGTTGTTACATATTAATAAAGTTCAAATATGATTTATGATTAGATAAGTGATGCAGCCTGTAATCCAGAAATAAAAATTAAACAAGTCTGAAATAGAGATTTTCCACCTGTATTGTAATATCAGATAACTTGCTTCAGCCTGAAAAGTACTGGTAAACAAGCTAAAGACGATAGACGTGTCAAATACATCCCCCTTTAAAATCTGCCATATGAAAAAAGTGAGTCTGTTGGAAAGGATTGTTGTAAACAAGTAAGAAATGTTAATAACGCCTAGAATTAAGTACCATCTTGAATTGTAAAAATAAAACAAGTGAGAGTGTGAGAAAGAGGTATGAATAGACCAAGAAAGCTGTAATAAGTCTTGAATAAAGTTATACTGCAGTCAGTACATAATGAAATGAATGAGACAGCCACAACCAAAGAGTGAAATGTTTGTAATAAAGTACTGAAGCTGGAATGTGTCTGTCCCACAATTTGGATATGTTGCTGTACCCTTGCAATATGGAGATAGTATGGTTGTATGAAATACTGAACATCCACAGTTGTCTAGAGCCATATAAATCAAATGTAGCAGAATGCTGTACCTGAACACAGCCAGATACGAACTTGTATGAATAAAAATGCAATGTATATTAATGTAGCAGTAACATTCCCATCACCAACATTCCTAAGGTTACATATAGGAAACTGTACTAAGACCTATAGGGTGTATATATCTGCAGCTACTAGAAATGTACAGCATATGTATAGGTAGTTGAAGTTGTTAATGACATATTTCTTCACCCTACCCTATTTTCACAAATAATGCCATTCCACACCAAACTGGGTATGTGTATTCACAATTAATTCCCATGGACATTTGTCCTGTTGGTTCATACATATTTGCATGTATGTTGATGCATGTGCCCTGTTCACGTATCCAAACCTGATGGCCTGTTGCCGTCAATCAACCCTGCATGCTGTTGGTTTGTGTACTGTTGTTCAAAATATGCATGTGTTATGCTTGCTGTTCAATGTTTGGAATTCATGGGTGTTTGGTTAATGGTAATACTGATGCATGCTGTTGCAACTAATTTTGAATGGTATTGTTTGTTACTAACCCAAAATGTCATAAAATATTGCTAAACATAGGACAACAGGGAAGGCGGGTTCCAGCAGACTCACCTCTCCCACCTCAGCTGGCGAGTGCACCTGGCACTAGTGCCCAGGCCGGAACCTCCTCCGGTGGCCCTGTGCCACCTTCGGGTGGAAGCACTGCAGGGGATGAGGCTCGTCCCCCCTCTGCAAGCGTGGCTGGAGGAGAATGTCCACTCACCCTCCAAAGTGTCCGGTCTGTGGTGCGTAGCGAGATCAGGCATTCTGTGCTTCAACCCCTACGCCAGCTTGAGGCATGGGTGGTGCAACTCACGGGTGTGCCTGCCCATCCTACACAGCCCCCAGCACAGCCCCGTTCTGGGCAGTGAAGGCACAGTGGCAAATGCCCATGGGTGGGGATCTCAGTTCCACTGTTGCCATCTGTGGGCTCATGGGCTCGCGATATCCAAACATCCATCCCCGTCAATTGTGTTTCCCCCCCACATGTGTCATACTCCACCCCTGTATTCGTCTTGTTTGTCTTGTCTGTTAACCTCCCCTACCTACCTCCCCAAATATACCTACTTCCTGTACCTCACATTCCACTCTCACCTGAAAAAAAAATAAAAAAAGGGCACTCTGTTCCCACAAAAAAATTACGCCCCATACATAGCTGCCCATTTTGCAGACATGTCTGTTGGACATGTCAACTGGTAATTACAACTGGCTGTAAAACATATTTTGTTGTCCTCACCCCTCTCTCAGGGGTGGAAGGTTTCAAATTTCACACCAAATTACACACATATGCACAGCTGTTGCTGATAAAGAAATGGGCAGCTATGGGCCTTTCCTACATCCTTCCTGAAAATCCCAAGCTTGTTTTCCTACTGCCCTACCCTCTTTGTGCCCCCTTTTTCACCACTTTCCTATCTCCCCATTTTCTTTTCTTTAAAAGAAATTAGCGCGGGTGTGTGCGAGAGTAAGCACTTTTAAGCAGTAGTCAGCGGGTGTGCGCTTGTGTGCGCTTAGCTAAGCGTGTGTGTGTGAAGCTAAGCTACAGTGCGCATGCGTGAGCACCGCACAAACCAGCACTAACCCGCTTACATCTGCTTAAAAGTGCCTCAGTCACTCTGAATGACAAGGCCTGTAGTCTGCTCAGCAGCAAAATAAAATTCTTCTGTCAGTCTCGAACACAGGACCTTGGAAACACTAGTCTGCATGACCTACCACTAAGCCATGACTGATATACAAGAACTTTGTGCTGAAAGCAATATATCATAAAATAGTAGGACTGAATGTAAAGGGAATATAGGAAGGCTATTACACAAAGCTTTTCTTGTATGTTTACTGGCAATTCTTGTGGAATTGCATTACATTAGTGTGATAAGAGAAACAGCAATGCTAGTAGGTAATAATTTGACAGTAGCACCTTGCAAACCACACACACTATCAGAGCAGGATAAACACCACCATATTTGAATAGGTAAGAGGCCAGACCTCGCAACTGTGACTGATTTACAGGGATGTTCCTGATTTGCAAACAAATGTTAACTGTGCCCCACTGACTCCCTGTGAAATGTACTAACAGTAGGCAGAAAGGTGTGGAATCCCACATAATGGTAACTCTCAATTAGTTAAAGTACACACTACTTGCATGTCAGAAATGGTGTAGTAATACATATGCTCAAAATACCCCACAGTCACAACTGCAGAATATCTGAAATATATCACGGGTGTATCCCACTGATATGTACCATTCCCTGAGGCTGCTAAAATATACACCTGAGAGTATCTGAGGCCTGCAAGTGTCAGAAACTCACAGGCACATCATTCTGTTTGCTGTCACACACTCTGTGAATAGCTGTAGAATTGCTTCCACAAGCACACCCTCATGTAGGAGTACAACCAAGAAATATCAAAGGATGTAGCCATCTAATAAAATACGGACAGTATAGCAGTTTACAAGCACTGCATGTGCCTGATATTCATAACTGTTAGTACAAAGTACAAGGCCTCACTACTGCTCAGCAGCAAAATAAGATACCCTTGTAGGTGTCAAGCCCCACACCTTGGCCTTACCAGACTGCATGCAGTACCACCAAACCACACCAAACATATAAGGAATTGCTGCTGAAATAAATATATCATGCATTACAAGGAGTGAATGTAAATGGAAAATAGAAAAGCCACAGCAACACATTCCAGTAAAGACACTTAGCAGGCCTTCAAGGAGTGAATGTAAAGGCTAAATAGTGAAGCCATAGCAACAAATTGCAAGAGCTACTGTTGTATACCAGTTAATCCACAAGTCCCACAGGAAAGCACATACTTCCATGTAAACAGTATTAGTATTATTAGGTGTCAGTTAACATACACACTGAGAAGAATGAACTGGAAGAAGCAACAGTCAGGTTTCAGTACAACATGCATTTCAGTGCCTACAACACAGCCTTAGATATGAGAGACATACCAACCTTTACACTCACAGAACAGTGTCCACAGCAAACCAGCATGGTCCCCAACTTGAAAAACTGATAGGGCTACGCCTACCTAACCTAAAATTTTATAGCACTGTCCTGACATCACAGTGAGAACTGCAATTACCACACAGCAGGCTGCATGCAATTAGTAAATGCTGGCTAACAATTGGTGCAGAGGCCATCACATGCACATGTGCAGATACCTACAAAAGCAGCCTGTACTCCCAGTCCACACATGCAATCATATTGCAGCAACTGCAGGGAGACAGAGAGACAGAGAGAGAGAGAGACCAAAAAAAAGGAAAAGAAAAAAACATTAAGACAGCAGCAGCAAGCCATCAGCAAGCCAGCCAGCAGCAAGGCAGCCAGCAGCAAGGCAGCCATCAGCAAGCCAGCCATCAGCAAGCCAGCCAGCAGCAAGCCAGCCAGCAGCAAGGCAGCCATCAGCAAGCCAGCCAGCAGCAAGCCAGCCAGCAGCAAGCCATCCAAAACAGCAGTCAGAAACAAAGGTAATGTAAAGTACATAATCTAATAATCTACATACTGTGAACCCTCCATATGTGTTAGCAGTCTGTATCTATATTTATATGAAGATGTGCATAGGGCAAGGGACATACTGCAACTGTTAGTGAAGGCTGGACATACATATGTAGTTGAAGGTTGCTAACTGTATGCTGCCGTAGGCCCAGGGCCAATAGCATACTACCTACCTATGACACAATGCACACACACATGTACTCATTGCAATACCAACTATGTGAGGTGGAATGAGTGTGCCAGTGACTGTGTGCAAGGTCTGTAATGGTGTGATTGCTCAGCATGACTTTGTGTCTGTCATGGTAGTGTGTGTCCTTGGTGTGAGGCCAGAGAAAGATGCGTCAGTTATTGGGATACAAACATACTACATTGCCATATGTGGTGCTGTTGTTCCGTGTATATGACTGAGGTGTAGGTAGGGGTATGGCCGCAAAGACTAGGGTGAATTACCATTGAAATTGTAACTGTGCATTGCATGCATTGCATGGGATGACAATATTCCCTATCCATTACCTTAATACATACCCCCAGTGTGAGGTTGTGCATTGGACCTCAAACAGTGTGCTGAGTGCTGGTGTATACTAGTTTGTTGTAAGGAGTGTGGCAGGCACTGTCACACAGTTGTTGGCTGAGCACTGATATGTGGTAATTTACATGTGTATCCCCTGATAGACAGACAGATGCTATATATGACAGTTCAGTGATATCAGTACAGTAGAGTATTATGTGTGCCATGTTACTTGCTCACATATTTTCCTTTTCCTTCCAGGGCGATGGTGCATCAGTGCAACCCCTGTTATTCAGCAGCAGAGGATGAGGAGATACACCAGAGCCTGGTGTGGAATTTTTCAACACTCTTTTCCCGGACCAGCCAGAACCAGCAGGAGAGGGCTGCACTGTGGCAAGACCTTGTCCATCGGGTAAATGACATAGGCATGCATAACTGGACATATGAGCAGGTACGCCATCACTGCAGTGATTTAATTAGAAATGTCCGTCAGTGTGCATCTGATATCCACAGGCAACAGCTTGCCACAGGTGGTGGGGCACCTATACACCCCCCCTCACCAGACTGGAGGAGCTCCTCCTAAGTGTTGTGGCTCTAGCCCAACAACAACAACATCCACAGACGTGTGTAATGATGGAGGCTGGAGCCACCCAGCATGTGGACATGGAGTGTGCAGGTAACATGCCATATCTGTAGTTGACTGTTCTCTGCACTGGTAGTTTATGCATGTGTGAGATGTGTACTGTGTTTGTAGCTGTTATCCTGGACATTATTGTGCAAGATTTATATTCTCAATATCAGCAGTACACCTGTGAAAGCCAACTGTTGTACTACTGTACTGTATCATACTCACAGTATCAATGGCACAGTTGTGCCCACTGACAATAACTGTCTTATTTGTGCAGGTCCCTCTGGAGTAACAGCAAGGCAGCCAATCCATGCTGGTGAGTGTGTAATAACAATACTTTTCATACTAATGATAATAATAGTAATAATACCCTCAAACAGTATTGTTATGTGTTGGATTGCAGGTGTGTTTGTGTGTGTGTATGTGTGCATGTGCCCATGTGTGCATCTGCCCATGTGTGCATGTGTGCATGTGCCCATGTGCGCATGTGTGCATGTGCCCATGTGTGCAAGTGTCCATGTGTGCATGTGCCCATGTGTGCATGTGTCCATGTGTGCATGTGCCCGTGTGCATCTGTGGTAACATTGTGTACACATTGTAAACTGTGTTTCCTGTCTTCCTCTCACAGGTTCTGGTGTTGCTCTGGTGGTGTGCAGCAGGGAACCTGAAGCCACTGCTGGGGATAGTGATAATGATGATACATGTGTAATGGCACAGGGAGGTGTGTCAGGGTCTGTTGTTGGTCAGCCAGTCGACAGTACACAGCAGTCAACCCCATCAATGTGCACAGTCATCCTGCCGATACATCCATTGTCACCAATGTCCTTAGCTGAGGGACAGCATACAGTGGGCATTGACCAGGGTAATGTGGTATTAGTGGCACATGCATCCCCTCACAGCAGCCATGGCCAGAGTCCTGACATGGTACCACACAGGCAGATGTCCAGGGGTTCTCGTGGGAGCATCCGTGGTCATACTGCCCCTGTCGGACATGCCCACAGAGGTCTTTCAACCTCAGCTATGTTCCGGGCTGTAATGCAGGCAAAGGCACGTATGGAATGGTACACCAGACAGGGTCCGAGGGAGCTTAGAGCACATCGCACTGCTATGAATGACACTATGCATGATGTTGCAGCTGCCATCCGTACTGTCGGTGAGGTCATTGACAGATGTTGGGGGGACACATTAGATCTGTTCCACAACTACATGTCCATGAGCCAGGGCAATGCAGGACGGTTGAGGTGTCGACATGGACGTATGCCAGCAACATCAGCAGCTGGCAGTCATCACGGACGACAACAAACCCACAGCCGCTCCCATAGTGCCAGTACCAGCCCCAGCAATGCTGAGTCTGTGCTGTCATCAGACCGCCCTAGGAGACCACGTGCACGTGGCTCTGGACAGTCCCAGCAGGGGCATGTGTCCAGTCATCAACCAACTGCTTCTGATGACAGTAACCAGTCTGGCTTAGTACCTGATACTGTCCATAGCACCCCTGCCAGGCACAGGTACCATGTCCGTGGCCAGAGACAGTGATCTGTATGACCTGGCAGGTACAGTCTGTGGCTGTCCACAAACAACTGTATATGGCAGCCATGAGGTGGAACTGTGTGCATGCATACACACATGCATAATGCTAAAACCTAGGGCTAACACACACACACACACACTGCATCAACATTGCCCCATGTTGTACTGTTGTCCCTCACTAACACACACACACATACATGTCGATTGGATGTATCAGTGGCAGACTCAGGCATACCAGGTACACACCCTGTGCATATGATGAAACTGTGCCACCTCCTGCAATCTGTCACATTGATGCAGGAACAGGATAACGTGGTGCTGATGCACAAGGTGACTACATAGAACTGTAGTAATATTATCATGTTTCACTTGAAAGAAAGTTACTGTTTGTCGTTTTTGCATTTAAGTTACCTGTAACACAATGCATTTAATTTACCTGGCACTTGCTCACTAAAGCAATTATATAAGTCAGCACTAAAATATTAAAAGCACTACACCCTCACAAACTCCCCTTGAGTACCTTGTTCCCCATTGGCCCTTTTTTCAATTATAAAGTAATTCCCAATACCATTCTAGCATGTCCAAAGGTCAGTTGTCTCCCCTCCAGTCCAGCTGGTGAATCTGGGAATCTTGAGGCAATGTTACAACTGCCTCATGTACACAGACAACCCTCTCCTCCTCCCAACAAATTCCAACACATGTGAGAGATGTAACCATATAGCCATACTGGAGGCTAAGCTCTCTCAACTCAGTACTGGCGAAACCAGTCAGGAGGAGAAGGAAACCACACTCACTACAATTCCAGTCTCGCATAGACCTACCATGACAGCAAACCAAGCACATAAACACACAAAAACATACTCGGAAGCTCTAAATAAAAATCTGCCTAAGCAGCAGAGACCTCCAAAGCAGACACCCAAGCAACCGCTACCCCAAAACAAAACATGTGCAACACATAGCTCACAGAGTTAGTGTGTCGAACAGTCACAGCCCTTAAGGCTAAACAACACACCTGATACACTTGTAATAGGTGACTCTATCGTCAGGCACACTGACGTCCCGCTCATCAGGCTGAACAAGGAGAAGGTCACGGTGAGCTGCCTGTCAGGCGCTAGGATCCACCACATAACACAAGCACTCAGGTCACTCCAAAGCAAGTACAAATATGACTCCGTCATTGTCCATGCTGATGTGAATGACCTGAGACGTACCTCCCTGGACTACATGAAAAGAGACATAGAGGAGCTCTCTGAGCATGTAGCCCAGGCCGGTATGACCCTGACCTTGAGTAGCATCTTACCCTCACCAAGAATGATGCCACAATATGAAGACAAGATGATCAATTTCAACAATTGGCTTAAGTATTGGTGTCATTCAAAGGGGATCCAATGCCTGTCAGCCTGGCATGACATGCTCGACAAGCCACGATGCTTCACTAGGGATGGCTTGCACCTGTCACCCCTGGGCTTTCAGATATTGGAAAAGGCTCTTGCTACCCCCATAGTACCTTTTTTTAGGCAAGGCTCAAAAGACAAACCCACCTCCATAGGTATCACAAGGGATAAGAAACTAAGAGTAATGCTACTCAACGCCAGAAGTCTAAACCACAAGATGCATGCACTCGAAACTCTCCTTAGCATGGAGAACATCGATATCTGTGCAATAACAGAAACCTGGTTCAAGGCTCCCGAGAGCACCCCAGCACTACCAGGTTATACCTCATACCATGCTTTTTGGCCCCAAAACTTGGACCAAACCACAAAAGGACGGGGAGTATCAATATTCGTCAAAGATACCCACACTTCCAGGTTGGTGGCACAGCATGAAGCATCAGAGACTATCCATGTGCAACTAACAGTGGGTAACACTGCCTTCCAGTTTATATCCTGCTACAGACCACCCTCCCAAACCCAGGAACGCCACTCGGCCTTCCTGAGAACACTGGGAAATATGAAGGTCTCTCCAAACACCATTATATTGGGCGACTTCAACTACCCAAACATAGACTGGGAGCATTACTCTAGCTCCAACACCCTAGCCCAAAGGTTCCTAGAATTTATAAACTCAAATGCTATGGAACAACTTGTTACTACTCCCACAAGAGGGGAAAACATACTGGACCTGATCATCACCAACACGGGGACTTTATGCTCCAGACCAGAAGTGTATCCCTCACTGGTAAGATCAGACCATAAACTAATCTCACTGGATATTCACATCCCGACTCCACCCCCTGCCCTGAAAACCACAGTGAAAAACTTCTTGAAAGCAAATTTCACACTCCTCAAAACCAAGGTGTAATCCATCAAAGCCCCCGGGCCTGTGGAAAATACGGCCCAGACGCAGAATCCTTTATAAACGCATTCTATGAACACCTTCAGGAATGCATGGATCATGCAATCCCAAATAAAACCAGGACCCAATCCTCCAAAGGCAGACGTCCTGTCTGGTGGACCCCAGCCATAAACAAACTATACAATAGAAGGAGGAAGCTACTACATGATAGAGCAAAATCCAAAAAAGGGAAGGCATCTCTGATCAGTATTAGCAAAAAACTATGGGCACTCATAAAATCGTCTAAGGCCACCTTCGAGAGAAAACTTGCACAGGACACTAAGGATAATCACAAGGCTTTCTTTAGTTATGTTAGGAACCTGGGCGGGAATTCCCAGATATGCTCAGAATTAGTCCAAAATGACAAAAAATACACCGAACCCACAGACATTGCCAACATCCTAGCTGACAGGTTCAGCGCAAACTCCCCCCCCTCCCCACCAAAAGGGCAAATATCTATCCCAGCAGAGTGCTGCCCCCCCTGACATCTCAGATGCTCAGTTAAGAGCTGCCCTCTCCAAAGCAAAAAAACACAGCATCAATGGGACCAGACGGTATCCCGGGCTGCGTCCTACATGAACTCCAAGAAGAGCTAAACCCAAACATAAAACTACTGTTCAATCTCAGCCTTACTACAGGACATGTACCCAAAGAGTGGCATACAGCAACAGTGGTCCCTCTCCACAAAGGTGCTGCCTCAACGGATCCTGGAAACTATCGCCCCATAAGCCTGACTAGCTTGGTCTGCAAAGCTATGGAAAGGATCATCATGGACCTCATATATAAAGATATTGGGGACCTACAGACACTGGATCCTACCCAGTTCGGCCTTGTTAAGGGCAGATCCTGTCTCTTAAACCTGGTCAATTTCTTTGAAACAGTCACCAAGGCCATTGACGAGGGGAAGGTGGTCCACACAGCCTACCTGGACCTCGCAAAAGCCTTTGATACAATACCCCACTCGGGCATTATAGATAAGCTCACCAACTTAAATATAATCCCCTATGTCACTAGATGGGTTGCAAACTGGCTTAAGGACAGAACCCAAATGGTTAGAATTGCTGGAGCCATGTCAGACTCCAAACCAGTTACAAGTGGCGTCCCACAAGGCTCAGTCCTGGGACCTCTCTTGTTCGGTATATATTTCTCGGAGGTACAGGCCAACACGGAAGGACTGTGGCTGACCAAGTTCACAGATGACTGCAAACTGGGCGCCATAATCGACTCTCCAGCCGACACAAGCATCCTCCAAAAGGGCCTCATAGAAACAGACAACTGGTGCCAGAGCCATGGCCTCAAGCTAAATGCCAAAAAGTATATAGTCATCCCTTTGGCAAAACAAAGTGCCACAAATTACCACATAGGTGGTAATCCATTAAGTACAGAAGAAGTAATTAGGGACCTGGGGACCCAAGTTGATAGCAATCTCTCATTTGACAACCACATGGCCAAAGTGGTTAGAAAAACATTTTATATAGCCCACCTAATCATGAAGGGATTCACATCTAGATCAGGGAGGTCATCGTGCCTCTTTACTCATCCCTCATCAGGCCCATAATTGAGTACAATGCCCCTTTTGGGATGTACCTTACCAGACACCTGCAGCAACTGGAAAGATCCCAAAAGTACCTCACCAAGAGGATCAAAGGGCTCAAATAGATGCCATATGCTGCCCAGTTAAAGAAACTCCAGCTCTACTCAGTGGCATACCGCCTGCTCAGAGGCGATCTGTGCCTGACGTATAAAGCGATGTCCAACCCGGAATTAATGGACATGCTGCACCTCAGAAAATCCAAATCCCATCGAGCTACGCACTCGAGAGACTTGAACCTCAGCACTGAAATAAATAGGACATGCTGGAGGGACAGATTCATAACCCAGAGGCTACCTTCACTCTGGAATGAAATCCCAGTCCGGGTTAGGTAGAGTCCCTCATTGACTCTCTTCAAGAGGAATCTTGATGAGTGGATGGGAGATCGTAGGGTTACCCCGGGTATCACTTCTGTCTCACTGTTAGACAGAGGCACAGTATACTAACCTCGAAAAAAGGCATAGCAAAATTAATTTAAAATGGGTGGTGAAAGCCAAACACACTCTGGCTAGGCTTATAAATGCCCTAGGGCAGATAGCCTACTATGAACCTATGTTGTTAACAGTACAGTGTAATGATATCATTGTGGGTATATCCCAGCATGCCTGATGCATTAACAGTGTGATTGTCATTGTAGATTTTTATACACCACTATTAATTACAAAAGTGTAATGTCTGCACATCTTTGCATTCTGGTGGTAAGGCTGAAAACACAAACCCACCGACATAGGTAGCACAGGGGATAAGAAAATGGAAGTAAAGACACTCAATGTCAGACATGTTAACCGCAAGATGCATGCAGTCCAAACTCTACTCAGTATGGAGAATGTAGATATCTGTGCAGTAATAGAAAACAGGTTCAAGGCTCCCAAGAGCACCCTAGCACTACCAGGTTATACCTCATACCATGCTTGACAGCCCCAAAACACGGAACTAACTATGAAAGGAGGGTGAGTCTCAATAAATGTCAAGGATACCCACACCCCCAGGTTGTTGCCACAGCATGAAGCATCACAGACTATCCACGTGCAACTAACAGTGGGTTAAACTGACTTCCAGTTCATAGCCTGCTACAGACCACCCTCCTAAACACAGGTAACCCACTTGGCCTACTTAAGAACACATGAATATATGAAAGTGTCTCCAAACAACATTATATTGGGCAGCTGCATCTAACCACACATAGACTGGGAGCATTACTGTAGCTCCAACACCCTAGGCGAAAGGTTCCTAGAATCCATACACTCAAATGCTATGGAACAACTTGTTACCACTCCCACAAGAGGGGAAAACATACTGCACCTGATCATCACCAACATGTGGACTCTATGCTCCATGACAGAAGTGTATCCCTTATTGGAAGATGACACTCACTATATTCACATACCAACCCCAGCCCCTGCACAGAAAACCACAGTGAAAAAGTTGTGTAATGCAAATTTCATGTATTCACATGAGGCAGGCTTCACACATAGGAACTATTTAAGGTCACAGGTATATATCTCTATGTGGCACACACATACCTCATGTGTGCATTGAAATTACTGCTATAATATATGTCATACAATAATAAAAGCAACACCCACCACACATTGACAAACTATGTGACAAAAACACACATGGTATTTGTAGGATTCAAACCCCTACCTAACTATGTTATGACACTTGAGAGAGACGCATTAGCAGAGCACGCTATTTGCATTACTGGGAGGTTTCCCTTCTCCTGCTATACTTAAAAGGTGCTGACATCATCAGTCTTTCGAAAGAGGAATGTACAGCATGTAGTGTGTTCTTCCAGTTGCCAAAAGGGCCATTTCTTTCCAAGAAAATTGCACACACCCTAACCCCCGCCCCCAAACACACACACTGAGCAGTTGCAGGATTCAAACCCCTACCTAACTATTTTTTAGTTTTTTAAGTCTTTTAAGTACCGTGTTGGTCTTTTACAGATACTATCTGGTGTTTACTTGTGGATTAAACATTATTGTTCTGAGTCAGAGAGTCGGTTTGTCATTTTGTGTTTCTCCCTACCTAACTATGTTATGGCACTTGAGAGAGACGCATTAGTGGAGCACGCTATTCGAATTACTGGGTGTCTTTTCTTCTCCTGCAGTATTTATAGGGTGTTGACATCATTATTTAGAAAGAGGTATGTACATCTATTAATATCCGTCAGTATGGGGGATAGCATATATATGCATTAACAGATGCCTACTTCAGGGTCACATATGCACGTCAGCACTGCCAGGTTATGTTTTACACCATGCTTCGTGACCACATGACTTGTAACACATAACACAACCAGTTCAGACCTCCCCTCCCATATCCAGGAACCACACTTGGCTTCCCTGGGAACAGTGTAGGATATGAAGGTGTTCACATACACCATTACAGTGGTTAACTTCAGGTACAGGAATATTGATTGGGGGAACTACTCAGGCCTCAACAACATCACCCTACAGCCACTACAATTTGTGAATCCATGTGCTATGGCAGGACCAATCACCACAGCCACAAGGGGGAACACATATTGGACCTGACCATCAGCAACATGGGGACTCTATGTTCCACACCAGAGGTAGACCACCATTGTTAATATCTGACCATAACCAACTTTCCCTGGACATCCATATCCCATCCCCACCCCCAGGCAAGGAAATCACTGCAAACAAAGTATTTATCAAAAGCAGACTTTGCATTTGTGAAGACTGGGGTGGAATACTTCAAAGGACCCATGCTGGAGGATTATACAGGCCAATCTGAATCCTTGACAAATGCATTCGATGAGCATCCGGAAGGTTTGCATTGATCATGCTATCCCAAATAAAACCAAGACTCCTCCACAACAGGAGACCTGTCTGGTTTACACCAGCCATATATAAGCTGTACAACAGAAGGAGGGAGCTAATACATTACAGAGCAATATCCCACAGAGGGAGGACATCTCTGAACAGTATTGGCAAGACACTTCAATCCCTCAAGATCATCACTTGCAAGTGTTGACAGTGAAATTGTCCAGACACTGCAGATAAGGCTCCCCTCAGTCTGGAATTGAATCCCAATTAATGTTATAACTCCTCGCCAACCCTCTTCCAGCAAACTCCAGCCACATGGATGTGACATTGCAAATTCAAACCCTGGGATCTCCACTGTGTCCCTGCTTGATGGAGGCACAGCACACTAGCCTTAAACGGTGCCTTCTGTGACCTACTTTACAGAGGCACAGTAGCCTACTGTACTGGGGAGGCAGACACCAAATACACTCTGGCTATGCTTATGTATTCCCTAGGGCAAACAGCCTAGTATTGACCTCTACACCCATATGTTGAAGTTTCCGATGCACAATATTTGTTGTTGATAAACTGTTTGCAGGTCTTTATTGCCATAGCTTTCCCTGTTTCTATGAACAACTTGTGTATCTGTGGAAGATGTTTGAATATGAGAGGGATCCACTATATTACTTATATCTCTGTTGTCATTTAACTGTGTGCACTGGGCAGATTGCTGTATTGTGGGAGTTTCCTGGCTTAACACATACAAATGCCAGATATGTGTGGCCAACTGCTATACTGAGACATGGCCTAAGTGTGTGAGCATGCCCAGTTCAGGCTTTCCATGGCTTGTTGCCTGACATATGTCTCATTTATCAAAGTGTTTGTGCATGCCCAGTGTGAGCTTTCCATATGTTGAGATCTGAGGTCCACCACATTTGTGGTTGTGTGTGAACTTCAACAATATTTCACATTTATAGTTGTGTGTTGGAAGTCATGTTGTGTTCTTACTGCCCAACTGCTTTGTGTCTGAACCCAACAGGGATTATGCTGTGCCTGCAGGGTTTCCATGGGATTGTTTGCATACAGTTGTCGGCATTCTTTCATACTGACCAAACACTGTAATATTGTATAGTGTACTGGTTCAGTACTTTCACTGTGGTAGACAGTATCCTGGGTTTCAGTCCTGTCACTGCTTTAAATATTCATACTGAGCACACCAGACTGGTTAAGGGCCAGTTGTGCAAATATGACCATGTTGCATTTTGTTCAGCTATGGACTACTTAAACCAGGCTTGTCCACTATTAGCAGTGTATTCCGCAACTTGGGTGGACATTGATAAACACTAGCTATGTGCCCTAGGCCATTTCTAATGCTAGTCAGTGTGTTTGTCCTTCAACACACATTTTAACTGGAGTTTGCCATGACATTTTTCAAGGTTAGTATACTGTGCCTCTGTCTACCCGTGACATAAAAGTGATACCCAGGGTAAACCTACCATCTCCCATCCACTCATCAAGATTCCTCTTGAAGAGAGTCAATGAGGGACTCTTTGGCTAACCTGGACTGGGAGTTTACTCAAGAGTGGAGGGAGCTTCTGGGTTATGGATCAATCACTACAGCATGTCCTATTTATGTCAGTGCTGAGGTCCAGGTCTCTCATGTGCATAGCTCACTGGCATTCAGATTTTACAAGGTGCAGCATGTGCATTGATTCCAGCTTGGACATGGCTTTATACATCAGGCACAGATCGCCTCTGGGCAGGCAGTATGTCACTGTGTGGAACTGCAGTTTGTTTAATCAGGCAACACATGGCATCTGTTAAAGCCCTTTGATCCTCCTGGTGAGGTACTTTTGGGGTCTTTCCAGTTGCTGGAGGTGTCTGCTAAGGTACATCCCACAAGGGCCATTGTACTCAATTGTGAGGCTGATGAAGGATGACTGAAGAGGCACGGTGACCTCCCCTGATCTAGATGTGAATACCTTCATGATTAGGTGGGTATATGATATGTTTCTCTAACCACTACGGCCACATGGTTGTCAAATGCAAGATTTCTATCAACTTGTATCCCCAGGTCTCTTATTACTTCAAAAGTACTTAATGGGTTAACACCTATGTGGTAATTGGTGGGCACTCACTGTTTTTCCAAAGGGCATGACTATACACTTTTCTGCATTTAGCTTGATGACATGGCTCTGGCACCAGTTGTCTGTTTCTATGAGGCCGTTTTGTAGGATGCTTGTGTCAGCTGGAGGGTCAGATATGGTGCCCAGTTTGTAGTCATCTGCAAACTTATTCAGACACAGTCTTTCCATGTTGGCCTGTACCTCTGGGAAATATATACCAAACAAGGGAGGTCCCAGGACTGAGCCTTGTGGGATGCCAGTTGTAGCTGGTTTGTAGTCTGACATGGCTGCAGCATTTCTGACCATGTCAGTTCTGTCCTTGAGCTAGTTTGCAACCCATCTACTTCAATAGGGGCTTATATTTAAGCTGGTGAGCTTATCTATAATGAACAAGTGGGGTATTGTATGGAAGGCTTTTGCAAGGTCCAGATAGGCTGAGTGGACCACATTCCCCTCATCAATGGCCTTGGTGACTGTTTCAAATGTGTCAAACATGTTTAAGGGGCAGGATCTGCCCTTAAGAAAGCCACACTGGATGGGGTCCAGTGTCTATATGTCCCCAATATCTTTATTTCTGAGGTCCATGATGATCCTTTCCATAGCTTTGCAGACCAAGCTAGTCAGGATTCTGGGGTGATAGTTTGCAGTATCCATTCAGGCACCACCTTTGTGGAGAGGGACCACTGTTGCTGTACACTGCTCTTTGGGTACATATCCTGTGGTAAGGCTGAGATTGAGCAGTAGTTTTATTTGATGTTCCATTCTTCTTGGAGTTCATGTTAGACGCAGCCCAGGACACCATCTGGTACCAGTGATGCTGTGTGTTTTGCTTTGGAGACACTGGCTGTTACCTCAGCATCTGCAATGTCAGGGGACCAGCACTCTGCTGGGATAGATATTTGGCATTTTGGTGGGGGGGGGGGGGATTTTTCACTGAACCTGTCAGGTTGGATGTTGGCAATGTGTGTGAGTTTGATGCATTGTTTGTAATTTTGGAGTAATTCTGAGCATATCTGTGAATTTCCACCAAGGTTCCTACCATCAGTTAAGAAAGCCTTGTGATTACCCTTAGTGTCCTGTACAATTTGTATCTTCATAGGTTCATACTAGGCTATCTGCCCTAGGGCATTTATAAGCCTAGCCAGAGTGTGTGTGGCTTTTGCCACCCCTTGGAATGTGAATATTATGCCCATTTAGGGTTTAGTTTACTGTGCCTCTGTCTAGTAGTGTCACAGAGATGACCCCCGGTGAAAACCTACGATCTCCCATCCACTCGTCAAGATTTCTCTTGAAGAGAGTCAGTGAGGGCCTCTGCCTAACATGGACTGGGATTCTGTTCCAGAGTGTAGGGAACCTCTGGGTTATGAATCTGTCCCTCCAGCACATCCTATTTATTTCTGTGTTGAGGTTCAAATCTCTTGCTCCCGTGGCTCTGATGGATTTGGATTTTCTGAGGTGGAGCATGTCCTTTAATTCCAGATTGGACATGGCCTTGTACGTCAGGCATAGATTGCCTCTGAGTAGGCGGTATGCATATGACAAATGTTTGAGACCCTTTATCCTCTTGGTGAGGTACTTTTGGGGTCTTTATACCTGCTGCAGGTGTCAGGTAAGGTACATCACAAATGGGGCATTGTACTCAATTATGGGCCTGATAAGAGAAGAGTATAGGGGCACAATGACCTCTCTTGATCTAGATGTGAATGCTTTCATGATAAGGTGGCCAATATAGAAGGTCTTCCTAGTCACCCTGGCAATGTGAGTGTCAAATGAGAGGTTACTGTCAACTTGTGTCCCTAGGTTCTTGATTACTTCTTCCATACTTAATGGATTACCACCTATGTGGTAATTTGTGGGTACCTTGTTTTTCCCAAAGGGTATGACTATACATTTTTTGCCGTTCAGTTTAAGGCCATGGCTCTGGCACCAGTTATCCATTTCTATGAGGCCTTTCTGAAGGATGCTTATGTCCACTGGAGTATCAATTATGGCGCCCAGTTTGCAGTCATCTGCAAACTTTTTCTGCAACAATCCTCCTATGTTTGCTTGCACCTCAGAAAAATAAATGCCAAACAAGAGGGGGTCCCAGGACAGAGTCCTGTGGGACACTGCTTGTGACTGGCTTGGAGTCTGACATGGCTCCAGCAATATTGACCTTGTGGGTTCTGTCCTTGAGCCAGTTTGCAACCCATCTTATGACATATGGGTTTACATTTGAGCTGGTGAGCTTGTCTATGATGCCTGAGTGGGGTATTGTGTCGAAAGCTTTTGCAAGGTCAAGGTAGGCAGTGTCAACTGCCTTACCCTCATCAATGGCCTTAGTGACTGTTTCAAAAAAGTCGACCAGGTTCAAAAGGCAGGATCTGCCCTTTACAAAGCCAAATTGGGTAGGATCCAGTGTCTGTAGGTCCCCAATGTCTTTGTTTATGAGTTCCATAATGATCCTCTCCATAGCTTTGCAGACCAGGCTCATCAAGCTTATTGGGGCATTAATTTCCAGGGTCTGTAGAAGCACCTCCTTTGTGGAGTGGGACCACTGTTGCTGTACGCCATTCTTTGGGTACGTATCCTGTAGTAAGGCTGAGATTAAACAGCAGCCTTATGTGCGGGTTTAGTTCCTCTTGGAGTTCATGTAGCACACAACCCGGGACACACCGTCTGGTCCCATTAATGCTGTGTTTTTAGCTTTGGAGAGGGTGGCTCTCACCTGGGCATCTGAGATGTTAGGGAGGCTACACTCTGCTAGGATAGATATTTCTCCTTTTGGGGGGGGGGGTTTGCACTGAACCTGTCTGCCAGAATGTTGGCAATGTCTGTGGGTTCAGTGTATTTTGTGTCATTTTGGACTAACTCTGAGCATATCTGGGAGTTTCCACCCAGGTTTCTAACATAAGTAAAGAAGGCCTTGTGATTGTCTTTTGTGTCCTTTGCGATTTTTCTGTCAAAGTTGGCCTTGGATGATTTTATGAGTGATCGTGGTTTTTTGCTAGTACTGATCAGAGATGCCTTCCCTTTTAGGGATTTTGCTCTGTCATATAGTAGCTTCCTCCTCCTGTTGTAAAGTTTGTTAATGGCTGGGGTCCACCAGACAGGATGCCTGCCTTTGGGGGAATGGGTCTTGGTTTTATTTGGGATTGCATGATCCATGCATTCTTGAAGGTGTCCGTAGAAAGTGTTTATAAAGGATTCAGCGGTGTGGTCTCTGGTTTCCAGTGGCCCAGGGGCCTTGAAGGATACCACTTCAGTCTAAAGAAGTGTGAAGTTGGCTTTTGAGAAATTCTTCATTGTGGTCTTTTGTGCATGGGGTGGGGGCGGGATGTGGATTTCCAGTGAGATTAATTTATGGTCTGATCTCAGCAATGATGGGTATACTTCCGGTGTGGAGCATTGTGTCCCCATGTTTGTGATGATCAGGTCTAGTATATTATCTCCTCTTGTGGGAGTGGTGACTAGTTGTTCCATTGCATTTGAGTTTATGAATTCTAGGAACCTTTGGGCTAGGGTGTTGGGGCTTGAGTAATGCTCCCAGTCTATGTTTGGGTAGTTGACATCTCCCAATATGATGGTATTTGGAGAGACATTCATACTCTCCAGTGTCTTCAGGAAGGCTTATTGGGGTTCCTGAGTTTGAGAGGGTGGTCTATAGCATGCTACAAACTGTATGGCAGTTTTGCCTATGGTTAGTTGCACATGGATGGTCTCCGATGCTTCGTGCATTGCCAGTAACCTGGAGGTGTGGATATCTTTGATGAATATGGCTACTCCCCCTCCTTTTGTGGTTCGGTCCAAGTTTTGGATCTGAAAAGCATGATATGAGGTATAACCTAGTAGTGCTGGGTTGCTCTCAGGATCATTGAACCAGGTTTCCGTCACTGCACAGACATCAATGTTCTCCATACTGAGGTGGGCCTCGAGAGCGTGCATCTTGAGGTTTAGACTTCTGGCATTGAGCAGCATTACCCTTAATTTTTTTCCACTTGTGTTTTCTAGGGAGGTGGGTTTGTCTTTTGAGCCCTGCCTAAAAAAGGCACTATGGAGGTGGCAAGAGCCTTGGCCAATATCCGGAAGCCCACGGGTGACAGGTGCAAGCCATCCCTTGCGAAGCAGCATGGCTTGTCAAGCATGTCATCCCGAGCAGACAGATATTGGATCCCCTTAGAATGACACCAGTAATTGAGCCAATTGTTAAAGCTGATCATTCTGTGTTTGTACTGTGGCATCATTCTTGGTGAGGGTAAGATGCTGCTCAGGGTCAGGGTCATACCAGCCTGGGCTACATAATCACAGAGCTCCTCTATGTCTCTTTTCATGTAGTCCAGGGAGGTAAATCTCAGGTCATTCACACCGGCATGGACAATGAGTCATATTTGTATTTGCTTTGGAGTGATCTGAGTGCTTGTGTTATGTGGTGGATTCTAGCACCCGACAGGCAGCTTACTGTAACCTTTTCCTTGTTCAGTCTGGTGAGCATGACATCAGTGTGTCTGACTATGGAGTCACCTATTACAAGTGTATCAGGCATGTTGTTTGGCCTTAAGGGCTGTGACTGTTTGGCACACTGACTTTGTGAACTATGTGTTGCATGTGCTATGTTTTGAGGTAGTGGTTGCTTGGGTGTCTGCTTTGGAGGCCTCTGTTGTTTTGGTAGATTTTTAATTAGAGCCTCCGGGAATGTTTTTGTGTTTATGTGTTTGGTTTGCAGTTGTGATAGGTCTATGTGAGACTGGGTTTGTGGTGTGTGTGGTTACCTTCTCCTCCTGACTGTTTTTGCCAGTACTGAGTTCAGAGAGCTCAGCCTCCAGTTTGGCTAAATAGTTGCATCTCTCACATATATTTGTATTTGTTGGGGGGAGGAGGGGGTTGTCTGTGTACATGAGGCAGGTGTAACATTGCCTCAAGATTCCCAGATACAACATGTTGTAGCTGGCCTTAGAGGATTTTATGTGTGGCCATATTTTTTTGCCATAATACTGATCAGTGATTACTTTCCTTTTTGGGTTTTGCTCTATCATGTAGTAGCTTCCTCCTTCTTTTGCATGGTTTGGTGATGGCTGGGGTCCACCAGGCCAGATGCCTGCATGTATGGGATTGGGTCTTGGTTTTATTTGGGATTGCATAATCCATGCATTCCTGAATGTGTTCATAGAATGCATTTATAAAAGGTTCTGAGGTCTGGCCCATATTTTCCACAGGCACAAGACCTTTAATGGATTCCACCTCAGTTTGGAGGAGTGCAACATTTGCTTTACACATGTTTTTCACTGTGGTTTTCTGCCCAGGGACTGGGGTCAGGATGTGAATATCCAGTGGGATTACTCTATGGTCTGATCTTACCAGTGAGGGATACACTTCTCATCTTGGGCATAGAGTACCCATGTTGCTGATTCTCACATCCAGTATGCTTACCCCTCTTGTGGGAGTGGTAAGTTGTTCCATAGCATTTTGGTTTACGAATTCTAGGAACCTCTGGCCTAGGGTGTTGGAGCTAGTATAATGCTCCCAATCTATGTTTGAGTATTTTCAGTCGCCAAATATAATGTTGTTTGGAGACACCTTGATATTTACATGTGTTCTGAAGTAAGCCAAGTGTGGTTCCTGGAGTTAGGAGGGTGGTCTGTAGCAGTCTACTAACTGGGAGGCAGATTTAGCCACTGTTACTTGCCCATGGATAGTCCATGCTACTTCTTGCTGTGGCACCAACCTGGGGGTGTGGTTATCCTTGACAATTATTGATAGTCACCCTCCTTTTGTAGTTTGTTCCATGTTTTGGGGCTGGAAAGCATGGTATGAGATGTAACCTGGTAGTGTTAGGGTGCTCTTGTGAGCCTTGACCCAGGTTTCTGTTACAGAACAGATATCAACATTCTCCATGCTGAGGAGAGTTTGGACTGCATGCATCTTGCAGTTTAGACTTCTGGCATTGGGTAGCATTACTTCTAGGTTCTTATCCCTTGTGATACCTATGGAGGTGGGTTTGTGTTTTGAGCCTTACCTATTCAAGGCATGGTGGGGGTGACAACAGCCTTTGCCAGTATCCAAAAGGCCAGGGGTGATAGGTGCAAGCCATCCGTAGCAGGTGGAGCATCGTGTCTTGCTCAGCATGTCATCCCAGGCTGACAGGCATTGGATCCCCTTTGACTAAAAGCAATACTTAAGCCAATTATTGTAATTGATCATCTTGTCTTCATATTGTGGCATTATGCTTGGTGAGGGTAGGATGTTAGTCAGGGTCATCAAGTTTGCATATACTACATGGTATTACATTGCTTAATACATGGCAATCATGCCTCAGGTGGTGCTGCAGGGCTGTCTATGTTGGATGCACATACTACACTCCCTGTACATGTTTGAAAGCAGGTTGTGTCAACTTAGGCATCCCTTTTACTATATGTGTGAGTCAGAGAGAGGTATCATTTCCAGGGTTCCTACTGAGCCAGTGTATGTGCTATGCGTTGCCTCTTTGCCAAGGCCAAGGCACACTGGGCACGCCTCCTTCTACCTACTGAGGCAGGCTCAGGTTGTTCCTCCTCTGAGTCATGCTCTGCCTGTGATGTCCTTGGCAATGGTGGGGCGCTGTTTTGCCCAGCTGTATGCTGGTCCTGCTGCAGCTGTTTTCGCAGAATCATATTATGTAGCATAGCACATACCATGACAATTTGGGTACATGTAGTTGGTGAGTACTGCAAGGCTCCACCAGATGTGTCCAGGCCCTGGAACCGTGACTTGAGCAACCCAAACACACGCTCGATTACATTTCGTGTTTGTGCATGTGCCTCATTATTGCGTTCTTGTTCAGGTGTGTGTGAATTTCTGATGGGTGTCATCAGCCACGGCTCCAGTGCGTAGCCAGCATCCCCCACTAAGTGACCATGTGGGATGTCCCCATTGGCAAATGTCTGGTACAGCTGCGTCAAATGCCAGATATGGGAATCATGGTAGCTTCCAGGGCAGCCAGCACACACATTCATTATTATGCCCTGAGCATCACACACGACCTGGCAGTTGATGGAGGGGAAGCCCTTGCAGTTAATGTAGGCCCTACCTCGCTCACCAGCTGGTACTTTGATGCGTATATGCGTGCAGTCTATTGCACCCACTACCTCAGGGTATTCCACTATTTGCTGGAAGAGACGCATATTGCTGGCCAATACCTCATGGGAATTGGGGAAATATACATGATCACCGACATGTGCTGACATGGCATCCCGGAACTGGTGCAGTACCCTGGATGCTGATGCCTGTGATATCCCCATCATATCATCAGTTGGTCTCTGGAAGGTACCAGTTGCTAGTATTCTTAGGCCAACACATACCTTGGTTTCCACTGAGATGGGATCCCCTCTGTTGGTTCTGTGTGTTAGGCGTGGCCTGCACAACTCAATAATTTGCTGTAGGAGGTCTCTGTCCACTCTATAGTGCTCCACTATCTCCAGCTCATGTAACCCCTGGTAGGTGACCCTGGGCCTGTACACTCTTCTCTGTCTCCTCACTGTGGGTTGTCCAGCAGCATTTGCATAGTCACCACCCTCAGCATGTTGCATATGTCTCCTTATAACAGCTATGGCAGCCCCTAGCATTTTTGGTCTGAGTGAAGCTTTTTCAGTTTCCACTTCTAATAGCTTACTCCTCTGTTGCAGTATCTCTTGAGAGAAACATACTGCACTGTTGTTTGCAGAGTTTTAAGTGCTGGGCTACTGTTCTGCCTGTGTAATTGCCTGCTTCTGATTGTTTTCACCTGCTAGCTCTGACAGTATTCCCTGCTAGCTTCCTACTATTTCTTCTGCTTCCTTTTCCCTTTCTGTTTCCTCAGGGGGGGAGCGACTAGCATACAAGCGCAAACACGCTCACAGCGGCTAACACGCACGCACACATGCTTAGATGGACTAGAATCTGCTTATTCAGGTTAAACTGTGTGCACACCAGCGCAAACAAGCTTACAGGTCTTTAAACAGGCTCCTACATGCTTACTCCAGCTTAAACGCTCGCACTCACGCTTATATGCACGCACCCTATCTTACTCGCACATCCAGGCATGCACACGTGCGCATGCACGCCCAGCAAGAAACTTTGGTGTTATCCATAGTGTACACCTTCCATTACTTGGCTTTCCCATGCCTACTTGTCGACACTCCTCTTTCCATGATGTGTCACTGACATCTTTCACATGCCACTGTGCTCCAATGAGCTTCAATTCTTTCATACATACCCCCCTGTGATGTCACCTATCTCCTACTCTGTTACTCCCCCTTATCCTACTCCTACACTCCAGGGAATGTGCTCATTTGCTATGTTACAGTGTGATTCACTATCCTACCACTCATTTACATAGGATTGCCTACTAATGCTTAGTTACATGTCTTACTCTCAGCTTCCCCCCTTAGCAACCCCTACTCGGTGGCCATGTTGTTTTCAGCCTGCTATTCCCTTACATTGTAATTTCATGCTTTGCATAAAACCCATAAATTTTTATTTTTCTGTTTTTTATAGCGCAGACCGTTTGCACGGCGCTGCCCTATGTTTAAACATCACCGAAAAAAAATTGATTTCATTTTTGCATCGGGGTACGTTGCCAGTGGCCACATATTTGGCCATTGGCATGCTGCCTGGAACATATGCAACCTTTATTTGGAGCTGACAAGGCTCCATTGTGTTATTTGCAGAATGGTACTCAGCTGTCAACTGAGTACATTTCTGCAGATAACACGGCTCTTACACGGGCAGGTTTCTGCTTCCTGGATCGCTAAATTACCTCATTTACATGCCTTTCGGCTGCAAGTGAGGTAATTAGCATATCCATGCTCTGTCCATGTAAGAGCCATTTTAGGTGCTCTCTTACACGCAAATACAGGCTGTTCCTGGATTGCTATGGCTGCATGGAGTCTTACACTACTCTTAGACTCCGTGCAAGCCATCGTGAATCCTGCCCATTGACTTCACTCTTTAACAAAGGTTTTACCTTCATTCCTTCAAAACCACGGAATATTGTGGACAGCATGTTGAATCAAAAAAATGCAAACTAGTAAGTTGAACTTATACTAAGAAGGTAGTACATGGAGAAACTGTTCTATATAAAGAAAGTTAGTTTTTAATCCTCCTTTGAAACCTGCTTGAGTAATTTTTGAAAAGATGTGCAAAGCTGTTATCAGAGAGATGTGCATAACTTGTGGCAAGTCTAGTAATTTTTACAATTTAAATAGGGAAGAATGAGGCTTGCTATTGAAATTAACATATGACAAAAAATACTGATTTATGAAACTAAATAAAGGATGGGCTTAGTCATTATGTACAGTTGAGACTACAATGGAGAGATGTACGAACATTTCTTTAATGCATATAGATATGTTGCTTCTTCTCTAAATGAAACAAATATAGCACATAGCAAAATGAATATTTATTTAGAAGAACTATTGATTGGGGGTGTTATTGATAAAAACAGTTGTGATTTTTTTTTTTAATTTACACATTGGAAGATTCCATGGATTTACAGAATGCTGAAAATACACAAAGACACCTACAGCATGCATCTCTGGCCCATTATTTTGGCAGCAGGTTCAATGATTGAACCACTGAGAAATTTTATTCATAAGCACTTCAAAATTATCTGATTTATTTCCTTATGTTTTAAAGGATTCTTGGAATTTTTTGGAAAAAAATTTGTGAAGCAGGGTTGCAGTAAGTATTTATTAATGATTATAGTTGACATACATGATTAATTTACTTGTATCCCACAAAATATTGTTATAGCATGCTTAATGAGGGTTTGATTTTTTTCAAAGAGTTGTCTTGAGGAATCATTGATTTGTTAACTAACTTGAAGGATATTTTTAGACTGTAATTTGTTTTTCATTTGAAGGGACTTTTAAACAAGTGAATGGGATTGCAATCGGCAGGGGTCTATATTATAAGAATGAATGCTTAAAATGTCAAGCACCAGTTTGTCAACACGCTTTAAGTAAACACTCTTATAAGCAAAAGCTCTAAAGATGTAAAATGTTAAGTTCGAAATGTCATAGTTGGCCAACACATGCAAATGTAGCAGTGACATAAAGATGTGCACATTATGAATTATGCATGTTTGCTTTAATTTTAGTGTTATCTTGGAGTTGGTATATATAATTAGCAGGGTGTGTGGGGGCACAGCCCCACACATGGAGGGTGCAGGAGGGTGCAGTCCCCCTGCAAAAATTAGAGAAAATTTAGTGTATGTGTGTTAACTGGTTTGTGTTTCAGGAAAGTGTTTTGGTCGTGTAATTTTGGAGATTTACTGTTGGCAATTGGTATTATTACTTCATTTACTTTACAAACAGGAAGGATTGTAGCATATATTTAGGGTGTTCGTTACAAGTGAAATTTATTGTGTTTGCAGTTCATGTTCAATGCGGCAGTGGGGATTGGTGTTGGACAACTAAAATATTTCAAGTATATTGGTTTCAACTTTGTCAGCTTTTGCTTATAAGAGCGTTTGCTTAAAACATATCAACAAAGATGTGTTCGACATTTTAAGCGTGCTTTCTTATAATATAGATGCATCAGCAGTGCTTGTGCCCTTGTTTTTGCAAACCTCATTTTGAGTATGTTGTTGATGAAATTTTTGTTTAATACAGAATTTTGAAATATTCAAAATTATATGTTATATACCTAGATAATATTTTTCATTTTGCAGACAGGTGAAGAATATCTATTGAAAGAATTCTTTGGCATTTCAAATAGCAACACTGAATTTTTAGAATTGACATGTGATTTGTCTTTTGAAAATATTACTTTTCTTGACATTACTTTATATAATTCTGTTAGAAAGGAAAATTTTGAATCTACTACCTACTGTAATCCCACTATTTATAACTGTTATTTATATTTTAAAATTGGCCATCCAAAGTGGCAAAAAAGGAATTTGATTAAGGGACAGGCAGTACACCTATCTAGGATAATCTCGAATGATGAGGGCTATCTAAAGGAATTAGATCTTTTCAATAAAACGTTTGAAGACTGGGGTTATGCAAATTAATTTATAGAACCAATGATGAAAACAGTAACTTTAAATTGAGATACCAAATTCCCAAATTTTTAAAAAACTGACAATATTGTGGAATTGCCCAAACTGGAAGGCTACATTAAATCAGCAGCATGAGCAAAAATATGAAAGAGACTATGGTTTTAGCCTAAACGCCAAACATAAGGAAGTTATGCAAAAAGTGAAAGAAGTTCTACTGAACATTTAGGACACATTAGGAAAAGAACTTAACACTACCTTTAAAAACAATAAAAACATAAAAAAGAATTTTAGAGGGAAAATCCAGGATGATAACAGTAAACAAGGTAAGTCCAAATTCTGGGCCTCTAGATCTTGCCATTTTATTCATAAGGGTCCATACATTATTATAACAGGTTATGAAAGATCTTTACTGTGTCTCTCTTGTTTTAGTTACATGATGAAAGGCAAAGTGGACATTACCAAATGCCATTCATGTCATGTTTTTTGTATTGATTAGACTGAAAGAACTTTAAGTAAAAGGATTCAGGAACATACATATACCATTTTAAAGAAAGATACAAAACAATACTTTGTATAAGCATACATTTTTTGCAAAAACGTTAATTTTTATTTTTCATTTTGTAAAGACTTGAAAAGAAATTTCAAGGTGCGTGGTGAAAAATCATTTAAAAGAGAACATCAATCTGGTAAATTAAATTAAATGTGATGGCGTTTCTGGTGCTCAGTGACACTGTCTCCTTAAATAACATTTAAAACTCAAAGAGGAATAGATTTATTAGATACAAAAGAAGTTTAGGTGTTTTAAATTTAGCTTTTTTGTAGTAACAGTCTTTTTTCTTGGTACATATAACCTTATTGGCATATGTATTAGTAATACTTAACTTTGTTTTTCAGACTGCATTACAAATTGAAAACATCATGTGACTGATTGATGTATTTAAGTTTTATGAGTGCAATAACATTTTATTCTGATGGTCCTTATAGCACGATGAAAGCTCTTATAAAATGTTTGTTCATTTAATTTCACTGGGTCATTGGTTCTCTGTAAATTTTAGATTGATATTATTAGATTATTAGTATTTTTATAAATTCAGCCATCAGCTTCTTTTGTATTTTGCATTATCACTTTTGGTTCTACAGTTTGCTGTGAAATATCTTTGCAGGATTTAAACATTACACAGGTTGTGGAACCTCTTAAATAGGACTGTTCACCAACCTGAAGAAATTATTGGCATCATTGTAACCAACCAACACATCATCGATTGAAAGCATTAGCATTGTCCCCCTCTGGTAAATAACATGGGTGAAGGCAATATTGGCATGAACACTGAATCAGCAACTAACACAAGGAGTCATAAAACATCACATACCAGATAGCAAAAGAAAGACTCTTATCCAAGTAGTGTTTGGAAAAATTATTGGCAGACCCTGGCACTTTTAAAACTTGTATCAGTATTCAGAAAACTTCTGAACAAGGTATTGATGATTCTATAATACATATGGACAGAAACCATCATAAGTTGAAATTTTTGCAATACAATAATCTATCAAAGGTGCTCTGGTTCAATTCTCAGCTAGAGTGCCTTCTGTGTGGAGTCTGCATGTCCTCACTGTGTTTGCGTGGGTTTGATCCTGGTACTCCAGTTGCCTCCCACATTCCAAAGGCATGCAGCAGGTGGACTGGACACTCTATATTGGCCATAGAGGTGAGTGTACACATGAGTGTGTGGTATGGAAAAAGAGCTGCAACAGGGCTAGCCATCCATTGATGAGAACCTTGGCTCTACATAGTTATCGCTGGTAATGTGACACCCATGTGTAAAAATTGGTAGAAGGGGTTTTGGATGGAAGGATTGATATATGGAGACAGAGGATGCCTAGAGGTCACAGATTTTAGAATTTCAAAATGAGATTAATCTCATTCACAGCTTTATGGGCATTTAGTTATGTTTTCTGATAGAGCAGTTTCTGAATTTTTGAAGATTATTGTAGAACATAATAAAGGTGAGATGGATCAACTAGTACAAGAAATCTAAACCCTGAATGATAACATTAAGATAGATCTATTTAAATACAAAGTAATTAATTACAAACACATTTTTAAGAATATTCAAAAGTGAGGAGGTTCACAATACAAAAGAAAAGGAAAGAAAGAAAAGAAACTATGGTATGATAAGGATGCTTATGTTAACAAAATGACACCATCGGATATGGATGCAAGCATGAGCTATCACAAACTTAGAGAAATATATATGCAGAACTGTTGTGGGAAGAGTTTGAAGAATTAAATCAATTGAACAACATAGTACACAAGGTTAGTAAAGATTTCATTGTGCTCAGTTTTATCGATTTGAGTATTAACAAGACACTGACTTTATTATTCTAGAAAAGGTTTTACCTTCATTACTTCAAATCCACTATGCCATGGACAACATCATGGAGTTAAAAATGCAAACTAGGAAGTTGAATCTACAGCTTATGTTCCAGAAAGAAAGTAATACATGGGGAGATGTTTTTTTTTTTAAATGGGAAAATTAGGAAATTTTACTCATAAGCATTTAACAACAATCTATGATTTATTTCTTTATGTTTTAAAGGATTCTTTGATTTTTTTTGAAAACATCAGTGAATCAAGTTGCAATAAGAATTTATCAATGATTATAGCTGATATATATAAGATTTGTTTACTTGAATCCCACAAAACATTGGTGCAGCATGGTTTAATAAGGCTTCACTTTTTTCAGAGTTGGCTTCAGAAAATATTAATTTGTTAACTAACTTGATGGAACTGGTTTTACAAAATATTTTTAAGTGGACATTTTTAAACAAATGAAGGAAATTGCAATGGGTGTTGCTTATGCCTCTGTTTTTGGAAAGCTCATTTTATGTATGTGGGTGATGAAATTTGTGTTTAATACAGAATTTAGGAAATATTTCAAATTATATGTTAGACACCTAGATGATGTTTCTATTAATACCTATTGAAAGAATTATTTGGCATTTTGCACAGCAACATAAATATTACTTTTCTTGTCATTACTTTATATAATTCAGTTGGAGAAAATAATTTTGAATCCATAATCTATCATAAGTCCACTATTCATAATTGTATTTATATTTTAAATTGGCCAACCAAAGTGAAAAAATGAATTTCTTTAATGATGTGATCTTTCTAAAGGATTTAGATCTTTTCAATAGAATGTTAGAAGACTGGGATTATCCAAATGAATTTATAGAACCAATAATGAAGGAAGTAATTTTAAATTGGGACACCAAATTCCATATTTCAAATACTAGCAAGACTGTGAAATTGTCCAAACTGGAAGGCTACATTAATAACAGCAGAATGGGTGAAATATGAAAGGGACTATGGTTTTAGCCTAAAACACTAGACATAAGGTGGTTAGAGATATATTATGCAAAAGTGGAAGAAGTTCTACTGAACAGTTAGTACATAGGTTAGGAAATGAACCTAATGCTGTACTTAAAAACAATAAAAGCATAAAAAGAATTCCAGAGAGAAAACCTAGGATGATAATGGTCAACAAGGTAATGTCCAAATTTCTGGCCTGTAGAGCTTGTCATTTTATACATGAGGGTCCATTGGTTTACTGTTGAAAGTTTGAATCAGCTTCTGTTGACCAATAACAAAGGTCGACTCGAAATGCTGAATATGAAATTTCGAATGTAAACCCAAAGCAAAACTGAATACATTGACCACCATGTTTCAAGGTATTCGACATAGCAGGAGGTGACGTCACCTACTTCCTGCTATGCACATTAATGTACCATTGAACTCTACAGTCAATGGTATGTTACTTCTAGTATTTTTCAGGGGGGCTATGCAGCCCTGCATTTCCCATGTGGAGGGCTCTGCCCCCCCACCCCTGTACATTAAATATACCAACTCTGAGATCACACTACAGTGAGAAAAGGGGCTAATTCCCTGTTCCTTACTGAAGCGCTACCCCCACTGCACAATGTTGAACCAAAATGATTGACCTATACTACCCATTCACTTTAGTATAACTTGATCAATTTTGGGTCAACATTCTACCTACCTGGGAAACTGCCTTTCGACCATGTGCCTGTCAACCGAGGCAGTTTCAATGTTTCCATAGTAAACTGGGTCCATACATTATTATACCTGGTTAGGAAAAAACTTTACAGTGTCCTGGTTGTTTTAATTGTATGATGAAAGGCATAGTGCACATTGCCAAATGCCTTTCATGTGATGCTTTTTGTGTGACAAAGAAAAATGGATTCAATTGAACCACTGCAGAAATAACTTCATTACAAAATGCAAGTTAAAACTTTCCCAGTATCTTCTTCAGTCATATAAAATCAAATAAAAAAGAAAACAAAACAAAAACTTTCCATACACTTAAATATACTTAAAAAGTCATGTATTTACACTCATTAAACAATTAATTATACAAATTACTATACCATCTGATGCAGTTGCTTTAACAATGGATTTAAGGTCACAGTTCCATTTAATCCCGGAGGAATTTGTGCTTTCATTCTAAAGATCCATTTTAATTAATCATATTCAGTTAAAAGTTTCAAATCACCATCAAGTAAAGGAACAGGCAGCATTTTTAAAATCATAAACGTAAAAGCATGATCATCACCTTTTTCTGATATGTGCCTGTATAATGCATTAGTAACAGGTTTCCTTCTAATATCCGGTAAATGGTTAACAATGTGCTCCTTAAATTTTCTGTTTGTCATACCAACATATTCCCCCAGGTTAAGCAGAACTGTGTCCTTAAAACTACGGATAAAGCAACTGCATCAGAAGGTATAGTCATTTGTATAACTAATTGTTTAATGAGTGCAATCACATGACTTTTTAAATATATTTAAGTGTATGGAGTAGTTTGTTTTATTTGATTTTATTTGCCTGAAGAAGCTATAGTAAAAGTTTTAACTTACATTTTATAATAAAGTTACTCCTGCAGTAGTTCCAGTGGATCCATTTTTCTTTGTCTTGGATTTTTCATCAGGTCTACTGGATTTGCAAACACTTGGTACTATTTCATGGATGCTTTTTGTATAGGTAAGACTGAAAGGTCTTTAAAAGGATTCAAGAACATACACATAGCATTTCAAAGAAAGATACTAACAATGTGTTGTATAAACATACATTTCTTTACAAAAAAATTAAATACGTTTTTATTTTTCATTTTGGAAAGAGTTAAAAAAAATGTCAAGTTGTATATTGGGAAAATCAATTAAAATAGAGAGAATTAATTTGGTAAATTAAATGAAATTAGATGGTGTTTCTGGGATTGAATGACGATAATGTTTTCTTAAAAAGCATTTTAAATACCAAAGTGGAACAGATTTATTGTACAAAACAGTACTCTAGGTGATTTAAATTTAGCTTTTTTGTAGTAACATTTTTTATTTATATATACATATGACTTTACTGGCATGTCTACTAATTATACTTAAAGGTGTTTTTTAGACTGCATTATAAATTGTAAAAGCCATGTGACTATTTGATTTGTGTATTTAAGTGTTAGCAATGTGATAATGTTTTATTTTTATGAAGTTCTTATGGTAGGATGGAAGCACTTAATAAAATGTTCATTTAATTCCATTGATGCTATGTTCCTGTGTTGATTCTGATTGAAATTATTAAATTATTAGTGTCGTTTATCAATTCAGCCATCAGTTCCTGTTGTATTTTTATTTGTGCATAATTGCATATGCTGCATTGCATGAGAGAAAATAATAATGTCCACATTCCATCTCAAAAGTCTTTCAAGCACTGTTATTATGTTAGCTGCCTGTATGTTTGATAATTAAATACATATATACTTTGTGTGGTCATGATTGGGAATCCTTGGTCCATTGCCTTGCCTGGGTCCCCCTTTAACTATGATTCAGGTCTGGGTAGAAGCATTCCAGTATTGTAGCCAAAGGGTGACACATTTCTATACTCTTGAAGTTGTGGGGGGTTTTATGTTTTAAACCAAAATTTATTTATGTTTTCTCCACAGTGATGTTAACAGACTGTAGACATGCATCTGGAGTGTTTCTCTCTGGGCGTCCACTGAAAATTGGCTCATTTCAAGTCAGACTTTCCTGTTAAACAAATGTTAAAATAAATAAAATAAAGTAAAACACCCTGCATTCAGCCATGTATAGATTGGATCCCCCAAAGTTCAGCTTTCAATTTTCAAGGTTGTGTGTTATGATCGTCTTTGCATTCCATGTACATCTTTGATCATATGATGTAACATAATGCAGTAGAGATGTAATATTTAAAATACTTTCTAAATATGTTTTTTGCTGCAGCATTCTTGCTTGAAGAAATTTGCTTGAATTTATCTCCATACTTTTCAAAAGCATATTCTTAAAGTAAGACCATACCATATTATCTCAAAAAGTTCTTTGCATGCATGGATCATTTTCTATGTTAGAAGTATAGCATTTTCTTCAAGTTCATCATGACAGACTATAAGACAATTATGTTAAATGCTGTTTGCAAAATGTTGAGGATGACTGTCTTCTATAAACTACAGATATGGCTTTGCAGCTTTTTGTAACTTTTCTGAAAAGCAGTGTTTAAGTTACACAAAATCACCTTTCAGTCAGTATCTATGTAATATCTAAGTTTTTATGCAGGAGACTTTCAAATTACCAAGTGACAGATACTATTTTGGTGTCAGCAATGGCCAGGTTTAGTCATTTGCTTGTAAGTTGAACAGATACATAAAATTAACTGCAAATGTGGTTTGCTTGCTGACTTGCTGCTTCTGTCTTCTGTAAGGAATTAAGTATTTTTTCAGTTTAAATATGAGTGCATTAAATGCATTCCTAATACTTACTGTTCTGTACTTAAAAACACAATATTTGCACAGAAAGTATTAAAACATTTTTCATAATAAAGTAATAGCTTAAAATATTACAATACCTCCTAAATATCAGACAACTGAAGTTTATAAATCTAGAAATGGAGGGTCATGTATACAAATGATCTTTCTTTCAAGAAAAGCTTTAGTACTCTTGAAAATGTCCTAGCAACTGGTGTAGTGTCATGAAGAAAGGTAAACCTTTACATTAGCATAGTCTGGGCAAAAGATATTTCTCCTTACAACATCAGCCTCCCTCCAAATAAGACACTTCAGTAACTTATTCCTTTTTGTAGGTATAGGTAAAAAAATAACCTCAAACACGTGCCTTCTAGAAAAAGGGTCCCTTTTTGTAGAGACCATTGTAGGTTAATACACTATCCTCAAATGTGATTCTCCAGTGAACTGTCAAGCAATGCTTGTCCCCCACAGCATAACTGCTGTTTAAGAACATTGGATGACCCAACAACTGTCTGACTACAAATCTTTGCACAAGTTGCAATCACAGGGGTCATGCCACAGTAGTATGAGGTAGATTATTTTTCAATAATAGAGTCTGAATGTCATCAAAACATGAATGACAGCCTGCAGATTTTCTGAGGAGTTTACATGCTAAGTCTTCCATTCATTTGTAGGTAATGATACTTTCTGACCACTGTGTCAACTTAGTCCATCATGGCCAAGTCTTTAACCCAAGATTACAGCAAGAATTTCCATTTTTCAAACCGGCCTTGGAAGGCAGTCAGCTAATATTAAGATTAAATGCATCACACTTCATTCTGAGAGTACTTAATATACTATCTCCATCACCATGGTTCGCTGTTTGTACATTTTTTCTTTTCTGATTCAAGTTTCATCTGTATGACAGCAGTGTGTTGATATCCATTAAGAGAGTATTACAGGACAAGATGACAAAGTGAGTGTTCCACCATAGGTTCATAAGTCCATAGGTAAGTACTAGGCAATCAGTCTGCAGACCATTACAAGCCTAGCCAAAATAGCCTATTCAAAAGTTACCTCTGCCTAAAGATGGACATGACAAAATAAATTGGGAAGAGTTTAAGGCTGCACATCCAGTTATCTAGATTTACCTTGAAGGTGGCAAGGTTGCTATTCTGCTTGACGTAGTGTAAGTTTGTTCTAGATCTGAGGAATACAATTGGATATGAATCTATCACACCAATGTGTCTTACCTATCTGCTGATGAAGGTTTAGTTCATTTAACCAAGTATCTGAAGAACAATTAGTTCTGCAAATGAACAGGAGGCCAAATAGGGTTGGATCTTTCATGGCTAGAAAAACTAGACACAGATCTTTATGGAGTAGTCTGTAAGAGACTGAGTACAGAGAAAGGTATCACAGCCTCTCCAGTAACTAAGATTTTTATGGCCACTGGTCCTTTTAGTTATGAACCTCTGAGATCTCTCAAGTTGTTTGATATGTTTAGACAGATTTATGCCAAAAGATGCATTATATTCAATAATGGGTTTGATAAGATATGAGTAATGATGAATTAAAGACTTATTTGGGTCTAGTGGAGATGCCTTTGGAAATCATATGAGCCAGGTAAAAGTCTTTTCACACTAGGAATTATCAACAAGAGTGCCTAAATCACTTACAACAGAGTCTGACTTGAGGGGTGCATCACCTATTTGGTAAAGTGAAACTGTTTTGTTTATCAAAATGAACTGTGCTACATTTTGTACATTTAAATTCAGACCATTGTCTTGCACCAATTGATAATATGGTTTAACTCATGTTAGAGTAATTGTGAGTCAGCTGAAGATCGAATAACAGCACCCAATTTATAGTTGTCTGCATACATAGTTAACTATAGGCTAGGAATGTTGGCTGAAGGTTTAAGAAATAAATGCCAAATATGGGAGGGCCCAAAATTGAGCCATGGGGTACACCATTGGTAATATTTTTGTTTTCAGAAGTGGCAGCTGTGACTCTAACCATACGGGTTCTCTCAGGCAATCAGTTAGCTATCCATCATACAATATAAGGATTTATATTCAGATTTACAAGTCTGTCAATAATCCCTGAAATCCTGTATCCCATCTGAAAAAAAATAAGTTCATTAGTTACACCAATTTACTCACCCAGTATTTCTGACAGAGTAGTTTGTAGGACATTTTTAAAGCCTGTCGGCTCACTATATTTCAAAAAATATGTTCTCAATTACCTCTTTCTTCCCAATCGCACCTCCAACATTTACAATCTGCCTGAGGAAAAAAAATCTTTGGAGTCTGCTTGGGATATAAAAATAGCTATGCAAACACTTCTGAGCAACAATTCTAAATCATATAGACTTAGTTGCATTTTGGGAGCCATACATATATCCTTCCATTGTTTTTTTTTTTTTTTTTGAATTGCTTATCCAATTTCTCTTTCCAATCTTTTCTAACCTCCTCTGTTTGATTCCTATAATTATCATGAAATGTTTTATATGCCATACTTAGTATCCCTTTTGTAACTGCAGCTTCTATTCTAGATTCAACTAAAAACTCTATTAGTGCTGGGCTTTCACTTAGGATTCTCCTATACCTTTTTTTGCCTATACTCTGATATCAGTCCTTGATATAGAAGGCAGTCTCAGTCTTGAGTCTGCAGTCCAAATTATTCTTTGTTTCTTCTTTTTCTATTAACTTTCTGTCTCTAATTATTTGCTCACAGTAACTTGGTTCCTTTGCCAGGTTTCTCTAGTAAATTCCTGCCCCACTCTTGCCCATCCTCCATACCCTTAATTTCAGTCATCCCTTTCATCATAATCGCCTTTCTCCATTCCCATGTTGGCCTAGTTCTTAGAACACTTTCTGCTACTTTAAGAATATAATATTCTGTATAGCTATCTTAAGGATCTACATCCAAAATCCCACTGTCTCCTTATTTCTTGAGCCCCCCCCCCCCACATTTCATCATCATCTCCTCTTTCCACTTTGAATTATAGCTTTCTGCTTATACTATGTATAGAAGCCTTAACTATGCAGCCCTAAAATATCCCTTCAAATAAGAAAGTCCCACTCCATCTTGTTCTATTGGAAGGATCAGCTTGTTGCACTTGACTCTTGCCCTATTCCCCTCACAGATAAAATCCTCTTTATTAATTGCTATCCAAAATTTCTCCTCTGGTTGATAAAAATATACTGGACCTGTGTATAAATCTAAAGAGACTAAAAACATTTTCACTGCATGTATCTTGCTAACCATAACTGTAAACAAGAGCTTCTATTTCCTCAGTTTTTGTATTATCATTTGTTGGTAAATTCTTACATAACCTTAGCTGCCATAACAGAATCCCTTTTAACCCATACTCCTAAGTACTTCATTTTATCATGTCCCCCATAAATATGGGTATTGATGAACCATTTAATGTGCGAGTACATAGTTTATAGCTATAGCCTCTGTATTATCTTCCTTAATGTTATATCCCAAAAAAGACGTGAAACTTTCTTAAAATGTTCCACAACACTGAGCTGTCCTTTTCTGGTTTCATCATATACAAAATAATATCATCTACAAATAAAGCCAACTTTTCTTGATTACCATACCAATCACATCCTTGAAATTCTGAGTGTCTTATTTTCTTTGCCAATGTTCTAAATATAATGCCGATAAAAGGGACAGAGGAAACCCACCTGGTTCCTCTTTTCACACAGAACTAATCAGGGAGGAATACCCACACACTTTATTTTTTTCCTCCAGTCCCTCATATGTCCTCCTAATTAACCTTATTATTGTGTCAGGGAATGAAAATGCTTCCATTTCCCTACTCAAAAAAAATCAGAGCTTCTCGACATCAAGACCCACCAATAATAGTGGCATTTTCTTACATTCTGCTTTTCTCTACATTGTCATTGTTCTATTAATGTTGTCAAATATTTGCCTTCCTTCCACAAAACCACACTGATCCATATCTACCAATTTTGACAACAATGTCACCATTTTTTAGCCATTGCAGGCATAAACACTTTATAATCATGATTTAGAATGAAAATGGTCCTGTATAAATCTGGATCTGATGGGTTTTACAATCTTTAGGTATCACAGCCAACATAGATTTCTTTCAAGATGTTGGTGCTTCCTCTTCTTTTAAAATACTGTTAAACAAAATCTTCTGGATCTTTATCACTTTCTTCCCTACTAGCTTAAAAAATTCTACAGCAATACCATTTATTCCTGCAGACTTTCCTGTAGATTGGTTATAGATCACCTTTTTTTGTCTCATCTCCTCCTAACCTAATTGTTAATAACTGAACTTCATCTACCTCTAATGTTGGAAATTTTAATTATTCTATAAATATTTCCTTTTGTGCTTTTTCTTGATTCCACATTCCTCTACTTTATACAGATTTGCATAAAATATTTTCCTTGTTATTGACTTCATAAGCTTGGCAATGCCCTTTTTCCTTTCTGTTGCCCGAGTTGCTGTGTTAAAAGTTTGTGTGCTCTGGAGTTATTATCAAAAACAGTTGCTCAACAACAGTCTCTCTAAACTCATGCATATTATCCATGTACTATCTTATTTTCTCTTTAGCTCTCTGCAGTTGTGATTTTTCTTGTTCTGTGAGATTCCCCTTATTCTGCAATACTTTAACCTTTGTCAGTCCCTCTAAATAATTCTTGTTACTTCTTAACCATATCTCTTTTTTTATTTCTACCCTATTTTTAAAACCATCTTTCATTTTATCCCACTCACTAGCTATATCTTCTGAAGAAATGTCTATCTTCCCTAATAACTCCCAAATAATTTCTACCACCCATTCCTTACATTCCTCTCTTTTTAACAGATAGGTGATGAAGTATCAATGTCTCATGTTTTGCTTGGTTAACTTACATATTTATCCTAGTTATTATTTGGTGCATGATCTGAAATAGTTATTGTATGTGTATCAAAACTTTCAATTAAATACAAATGTGCCTGTAAAATATAATTTCTGTCTAGCCTAGCTCAGTTGTTGTACCTTAGGAAATAATATGTAAATTCTGAGTTCCTACTACTGAATTTACATCTTTCATACCAAATGTTTTCATAAATGTCTTCAACAATCTATACTCTTTTGTTATATTTTCCCTTCTAAGCCTCCCAGATACATCCTCACTGTTGTAAATCATATTTCAATCCCCACCTATAAGTAATATACCCTGCTGAAAGCTGATTATTTCTCCCAGAAGTTTATTAAGCTCTATAATAGCAGTTTTAGGTAGAATATAAATATTTGCCAGCATAATCATCCTTACTAGCCAATAGCCCCTTACTACCTCAAATCTACCATTATTATATTTTTATTCTCTTCTACCACTAATGGAGCTCCTCTGGCAATTAATATAAGTATTCCACTTTTCCTTTCTCCCCAATATTATACTGAATAACCATCCTGAAATCCTTGCTTTATCAAATTCACGTGCTCATTTCTTTACAAATATGTCTCCTGTAGCATAAGTATTTGCACTCTACATTTCTTAATATAGTTCACTGGTATTTTTATTTATACCTGTGAGACCATTCACATTCCAAGATAGTATGGAAAGTGTTGCTATTATGATAAGAAACTGTTGTTCCCACCTGTTATGTATAACAGCTATTTTTAAATGTTTGTTTTCAGCTTTTGTGTTACATACATGCACTAATGTTTGGCAGGTTAATCTTTTATACAATTGTTTCTTGTCATGTCCATTTGAACCTATGTCACATCTTTCAATACTTTTTGCTTTAATGAAAACCCTCAAACAAAACCTCCAGAATAATCCCAGAACCACTTACCTTAATACAAAACTAAAAACATATTCAAATAATGAAATTTAATCCTCCTAATAGGAACAATTATCCCAGATTGAAAGCTACACACATAGGCTTTAACATGATGTATAATTAAGGCTATCCATGCTATGATGCATTGTACAGCCAGTGCTTGGTATCTGTTTTTGTCTTATCTTTATTCCTCTCCTAGATGTAGAAAACAGATTGAATGCCTTCAGAAAACATCAACTTTTTGACTTAAAAAAGAATTGTCCTTTTATCAGCTTGTCTCCATAGAAACATAAGAATCAGATACATAGTTGCTTTTAGCTACAAACTTATCATTTTACACTGTGAACATTTATTTCCTAATGAAAAACATGTTATTGCATCCAGTGTTCACTTATATACTTGTTTCCACTTAAATGTTGTTGTTAGATCAATCAAGGGCCTTAATCCAGTCATTCACATATGCAAAAGTAAAAAAAAAAAAAAAACATACCAACTCTACTTATATCATGATCTGTATGCTGTCATACTCCTTCTCTCACCTCAATAACCTAAGATTAAAACCCTATTATCTTAAACATGCTTTTGTCCAGGATTTCTTCTCTTTTTACATTCCATTGCCTATTTTTCTTAAAACTAAAAAAAAAAGATGAAAGAAAGAAGAGGAAAAAAGAAGCTCCTGTTAAATTCAGTATCCTTATAACACACATTAAATAAAATGCCTTACTATCTAATATGCAGTTTATGTCAGTGAAGACCATGTGATGGTGAACCTTACTGTGAGACAAACCTTAGCTTAGTGGAATGTATTATGCTGCTGAGAATATGCAGCATATGAACCTAAATGTTTCATAAAAATACTAAGAACAAAGTCCAATATTTCCAGTTATTCTTGTTCAGCCATATGTCACAAATGTGATTGATGCTTTATAATCCCACACATACTCACTAATTTCTGAGTTGCTAGTTTTCTTCCTGTTGATCCCCATCTCCCATCTCCAGTCTCTGTTTCAATTCCAATGTACTCCTAGTTCTTCTAGTCAATTCCTGTGTTTTTTTTCTCTCTCTCTCTCTCAAGAATTTTACTTTGGAACACTAGAAAAAGTTTCACTGTCAATGTCTCTCTACAGGCTTTATTAATAGAAGAATAAGAAGCAGAATACTCTTCTCTTTGATAGCTTACTTTCTGTTGAACAAACTCTTGTCTTTCCTCCTTAGCCTGTTCTGCATCAAAAAATTATTTTGATCCTCCAGGAAAAATAATGTAAAGATAGTTGGATACATCAGCTGTAATATCACATCTGCTTCTTGACATTCACCTGATTGTTGAAATAAATATGTTCCTCTTCTTCCTGGTGTACAGTGAGTAATCATTTTCCACAAACATTATTCTCTCCAACTTTTAGTATTTTGCCCTTCTGCCACAGATTTGTCAGAATCTTCTCTTTCTGCTGGTAAAATTGCATCTTTACTAATACAGGTCTTGGCTGCTTTTTCATGACCAGATTTGGAGCATATACAATGTGCCCTTTCAATTAACAACTCCTGCTGTGGAATACCAGCCCAGCTGCTTATTTGTGTCTTCAAAAAATTAATACAGTTTGTTCCTTCCAGTTTCTCTGGTACAGCAGAAAATCTCAGGTTTTCCCTATGTGTTCTGTCCACTAATTCTACCATTTTTTGAAACATCTCTTTCTTGAACAGTCTCATACTCAGCCAGGCCTTTTTTCATTTCAACCTCTGATTGTTGCAGTTTTATCAGTGCATTTGAATATCTGTTTAAAGCTTCTTCCAATTGTTCCAGTCTTTTGTTATTTGAGTTGATATGCATATTCAGTATTTCATTTACTTTAATCAGCTCTGAGCTGACTTATTTTTTCCTCTAGATTACTGGAAGTTATGTATTTCACCAAAACTGTAACTTGAACTGCCTTTTGCTGAACAACTTGCAGGGTTCTTCCCAGCCAGTGTTTTCTTCTCACATTTTGTGGTTGAATTTCTTTCATATTCTCTAAATTTCTTATCTGCAGGCATCTAGGCAGTGCACTTACTAGCCAGTAAATGAAATTTACCCAAAAAGACAAGTCCACTGGCTCTCTTTTTCTGAGTTTCTGTTTTCATACTGGGAGAGTTGAAATTAAACTGCTAGTGTGCAGCCATTTTGGAAGTCCCATCTCAATTATTTATTTTGCTTATTTTGATTTGAAAGATTACCCCTTATGTGGAGTAAGTAAAGACAGGGAGAAAACTGTGAGTCAGTTGGTAGTGGCAAAACCTTATAGTACACTAATAATGAAGACAGACAATAGCTTTGGATTAGGAGGTCACTTTGAAGTGGACAAAACTAAGTTGCAAATATTAACCAGATTTTACTAGCCAGAAATAATGAAAGAGATCTTGTCTTATTGTCCAGAATGCCATAAAATTGCACCCCATTCTTATTTTAAGAGCCCATAGATCTCTGTGTCCATTATAGAAGTGGCATTTGATAATACAGATATGGACATTGTGGGACTACTAGTAAAATCTAGTAATGAGTATCAGAATATATTAATAATAATGGACTATGCCAGAACACTTCCAGAAGCAATACCATTACACAAACCTAATGTTAAAGCTATTGCCAGAGAATTGGTACAGTTGTTCTCCAGAGTGGGTATCTAAGGCATTCCTTTTATGTCAAAGGTATTGCAACAGTCATGTCAATTCTCTAAGTCTAACCAGTGAAGATGTCAGTTTACCATTTGCAGTCTGATTGATTAGCAGAGAGGTTCAATAAAATGCTGAAATCTATGCTAAGAAGCTTACTGACATTGTAAGGCTTTGCTTAGTTTAATAATCATGGCTGCCAGAAAAGCAGTTACTAGAAAATGGAAATCAAAATCTAAACAAACCATATTTGAAGTAGTGAATATTGTAACAGAGAAAAAAGAACTGGAAGACAGATTTTTAGAATAGGGTAGGAGCAAATTACATAGAAAAAAATGGGAATTGGGGGAACAATACATGCAGAATAATGTTTTGGGGGAGGAATGCGGTTTAAGGGAAGACAGGAATTGAGTGAGCTATGTGATATATAATGTTTGTAACTGAGAATATGTTAGTATGGTTTGCTTTAATCTGTAGAAATGTATGCTTATCTGTGTCAATTTAATAAAGATGATTAAAAAATACGTGATTGAGATAGCCTGTTAGTTATCTTCTCCCACAACCTTGGTTATATTCTCTCTCTTGGCTATTTAAAACAAAATATATCTTCCTAATTGTGCTTTTGTAAAGTTTATATGCCTTAACTGCAAATCCACTAATTCGCCGTTACTTCCTTCACTGACTTAAGGTGGAAGATATAGCTTCTTCTCTTAAAAAACAGTGATGCTCCAGCTTCTTCTATGTCTTCCTCTACAAAAGGTACATGTAAGTAATCATTGTTTTCTGTTTGAACTTTTTCAGTGTCTGAATAAACCTCTTGAAAGTTCCATTTTCTTAAACTTTATGTACCCTTCAACAGAAATGGGTTTAGAACTCTACATTTGTATCACTTATAATACTTAACTATTTTTTATTCGCTCTGACAATCCTCATGTAAGCACCCTACAGCTTTTATTTTGTCTTCTCTGTTCTTGTGCTAACACAATGTGACTTCTCTTACAGTATTAGGGTTCTGTTTATCTATTGTTAGGCCAGATTCCTGGAAACATCCAGAATTTGTTTTGCTTTCTAACCATCATATCTCACAAGCATACCTCATTGCCAGGAATGTTTCTCATTTTGAGTCCTAAAAAGTCAATGTTCCTTGCAGTTCCACATTGAGAGTGTCTATCACATATTCAGTAATGGTTTTTGTAACAGATAAATAATATGAAATCAGTAATTCATCCACAAACATTTATAAATACAAAGCAATACATTCTAGCCACCCTGTGAATTTCCTAGTTGAGGCTTTAAGTATTCTGTTTGTAATTGTTTTGCATTTTTCCCATTTGTGCCATATTATGAGAAGCAGTGTTTCACAGTTTGGAAGTAGAAAGTTGAACACTATGTTATTTACAGCCGGACTGTAGTTCCTTTTTATCTACTATGCTAACTCCCTTCTCATGGTTTTGGTTCTGGACCTATGTATAAGTTTCACTGTTTTGCTCCTTCCTCATTATTTTACAGATTAGCCATATCAAGTTTTTGCTTTAGCTTTTTCTTATGTGCATTACCCCACCATAATGTGTCTATAATCTCCTTCCTCCTACATTTTCCACAGTGCTTTAAATGGGGCAAATTATTTTCTAGTATGACATCATGAGTTAAGTCAGGGGCTACAGTCACAGCTACAGGATGCAAATGTTGTCCTAGAACTGTTTGAATTTATATATCTGCAATGGAATAGTCCTTTCTATGCAGAGCTGGATCCAGCAGTAAGTGATCTAGGTAGCTGGGGAGCCTGGCTTCAGTATAAAAAAAAACTATTCCAGATTCCAAATATGCTATTTTAGAGCAATGGAGCACCATTCCAATGCCTGCACAGCAGAGTTGCAGGTTAAGTGATTGTGCGTGAAATACCCCACGTAGGGATGTCAGGTTAGTTAATTAACTTGCTCAGGCGCAAACTATGTAACTTGACCAAAGGAGACATGACCTTTAATCCTCTGCACCAGCTACCTGATTGTATTGTTACAGTTAGTCACTGAAGTTGGTTAAAATGTTCTGAAATTGGTAATTTTTTCACTTATTGGTTCATAAATTTTGTTTCACTGCTTAATGGAAAAAATGCTCAAAATGGCAGATTTAAAATGCATTCTAATAAATGTTGCTGGATTTAAATCATGAAGGTGAATCAAACAGCATATGCATTTATGCATGATCCTAAAATATACACAGGGTACCCATGGCATGAAAACAGCCAAGAACCAAGGTACACTTAATCCACCCCTGGCTGGGTGCATTTTCAAAGAATATGGGTTTCAGTGCCATTTTCAAAGAATATGGGTTTTGGTGTATTTCCAATGGCTGTAAATTTCAATGTATTTTCAATGGATGTAAGCTTTAAGGGAAGGGAAGTTTATGATTGCTCATGCAAAGTCAGTTTTCAATGTGCAACTGTTTTGTTTAGCAAATGGTCATCAGTATTTGTGCTATTAAATGTGAAAGCAGTATTAATAGCATGACAGGTAGTATATTCAGCTTTGGTGCAGAAGGCTGTGGGTTTTACTCCCACACCATGTAGATGGATTGCAGATATCTGAATGCCCTTTAAGGTGGGTGCTGCTCTCCTGAGTGTATTGTCCTTCAGATGAGATGTTAAACTGAGGCCCCATGCCTGCATTGATGGTAGGAGCTGTGATGTCATTTACATCCACCTGAGCTATCAAAAAAAGTAGGGAAAAGTTCCCCAATGCCCTGGCCAAATTTCCCCTAGTAGTATAAATACCAGCAATGCTCTCCCCTGAAAATAGGCTACTAGCCAAGTGGGAAAAACCTGGTCAACAAGGATAAATATATTAAAAGTTAAAAATTAAATCCAGATTTCTGCCTTCATTCAAAAGTAAAGAAGAAAATAGTCTGCATGCTGACAGTATTGAACAATGCTTATGCTGGGGGGACAGAGACAAGTAATGGGACACTGGCAAGGCTGCAGGGGGCCTGATCCAGTTCCCTGCCTAGGTCCACATTTGACCATGATCCACTTTCTGTTTTGTTACTGATCTTATCCTTACATACAAGTGACCCTTGAAAAGAAAATCCATGCAGCCAGTGGCTAGAAGGGGTTAAAGTTTTCTTCTTTCCAGAAATACAGTGCATTTCACTGGCGTGGTTGTAACACAGTGACATAATATTGACTCTTTTATTCTAGCAACAATCCTACCACTTTCCATAGCTTGCATACCAGTTTTCATACTTCTTATAACACTCACTTCAGTACCAGAAGACCAGAATTTAACAATTAAATGCCATCCCCTCACATATTACAGAAGTTAATTCATAGCTACATTTTATTTCACAGAAGAGTGTATAATTCTGCATTGCAACTTTAGACTTATAAGTAGAATTTCATATTTAAATAGTAACTGTTCTACTAAAGTTACTAATTTGTCAGAGTTCTTGCAATCACTTTGCAACACCCACTTTTTCATAGTACTAGACAATGCTACTTTAAGTATGTGCACTGCTAGAATTTCAGACATTTTCACTTTACTGCTGCTATCAGATTCTAACCACAATTGTAAAATGTTTCAAGTTACATGCCTAAACTGTTATTGGCTTGTTAGCAATAAAAGTCCAGCTGTAAAATGTTATGGCTTCTACTTCATGTGTTATCACAACCCTAGCCAACAGTTATGTAAAAATCCACTACCAATCATTAGCGGACCAGAGTTCCACTGTAGCGAACCCTAACCGGGAAAAGCCGAAAGACACAAACAAAGAGTCTGTGCAACCAGTGCCCTATTTATCAACATGTTTCAATGGGGTTTATATGACTTCATTGAGTTTATGGAACCCAAAATCATATGATTGAGTTTCCAAAAGTCAAAATTAAAAAAAAAAAATTTTTTGCAGGTACGTAAGCCCCCCTGCACCCCTCCACACCCCCTGGAAATTATATATACCAACTCCGAGACTGCACCATAGTGATGAAAAAGGTAAAAGCCCCTTTGAAGCAGTTCTATGTAGATCATAGTGTCTGGGGGATTGGGGTCTCAGATGTATAAATTTTGAGTTTCTGAAAACTCAATGAAGTCCTATAAATACATTTTAATGCCACTCCTGTCAGTTACAGCGAATTTTGGCTCACTCTGTTTTGTCCATTTTCTTGGGCCACATACAGCTCAGTATGATTCTAAGTCATCCTTCTTCCTTAACCTCTATATGTTAGGCATTTCTGGGGGTTGCTATCATGTTAACCAGTCACACCAATCCATTCAACTGCTGCTGGAGCTGTACTAGCTTCAGTTCAGCCTCTACCTTGGATTCCAGGAGAGCATTTAATAATAACTCCATTGATGTAAGTAAAGGAAAGCATACAGTGATGCAGCAGACAACAAAAGCCTTGTCAGTAAGCAAATCAGGTTCATCAAGAAAGCATCTCGAGTCACAAATTCCACAGGAAAAATAATATCTCAAATAGATCATGCTCTTAGCAGCAGCACAGGGAAATCAAGGGATGGTATATTTGACATTTCTTTGGATAAAACACCCACATCCTCTGCCAGTGTAAGCTCCTTAAAACACAATGGATGCAGAACTGTACAAAAGCACAGTTTTATTTGGAGAACAAATTGAAAACAAAAATGAAAATATAGCCCACTTGGCTTTCCTCAGTATTGGCAGTACTATTTACAATATACACAGTACCTTAAAGTAAGGTCTGAAGTCCATGTAGGATACTCCATCACCCAAACTCAGTCTCAATGTAGCCTTTGCTGTACCAATATGACAAACAAAAAGTGAATGGTGCAGGCCATGCCAGTCCTTTCCTTTAGTTCCATAAAACAAAAGCTTCACCTGAGTATGACTCAGACTGTATCCAAAATAAGCACTATTTGGGCCCCTGACCTCTGTTATTCCAAAATCTCACTCCAAAAACTGTGTTTTCACTTTCAGTGAACTTCGACATGAGGAACCACCATCCTAATTTGTTGTGTTGAGGTGGGGTCCTTTTGTACAGAAATAAATATTCAACCAGTTTTTCTTCATTTGACTAATACAATTGATGTCCGGACTATCTCTTTATACATTTTTAAAGGCAAGGCACATTCAGCATTTTCCTGTACTCAGTGTTTTTATTTTATATATATATATATATATATATATATATATATATATATTTATTTATTTATTTATTTATATATATATATATATATATATCTTCATATATATATATATATATCTTCATATATATATATATATATATATATATATATATATATATATATTTATATATATATATATATATATCTTTATATATATATATATATATATATATATATATATATATATATGGGGGCACATAGTCAGTTCTTCGACAGGGTAGTTTCAATGAAGCAGAAATCATATGATTGTTACATTAGTTTAGGTTTCAGTGCTTCAGTTAAACTGTAGTCTATATACTAGAATTCTTAGTTCATTATACTGCTCGTTGCATATTATCTGGAAGAAGATCAGTGTGACAGACAGCTTATTTGAGTTGATATTGTTTTTGAGTACTTTCAGGCAGTTCTCCTAAGGGTAAGAATTTCTGAAACTTGGGTGTTGCAGCATGGATCTTTCTGAGATATTTGGTAGAATGCATATATGCCTACGATTACACTGGCAAATGTCTTTGAGTGTCAGAATAGTTGAATGTTTTGTGTGTGTGTGTGTGTGTGTGTGTGTGTGTGTGTGTGTGTGTGTGTGTGTGTGTGTGTGTGTGTGTGTGTGGTTTTAAAAGCTATTTTATTAATAACGTGTGATTGTGTGCCTGCTAGATGGGGTGAAGATGAATTGAGTGTCACGTGTTTTGTGCGACTGTTAGAATGAACATAAGCTTACTGTGACTATGTGTGTTTGTTAGACCTATTTAGAAAAATGTATGGTTTGAGTGTGTTCCCGGTGGATGAAATTGTGTTTGCCTGTGTGAATGAGAGATCAGTGCATCATTGTGTAGTATATTAACTGCCTACAACATGCATGCATCCTAGCCCAACATCTTATTCTCTTGGTAGTCCCTGCCATTTTCACCACCATGAACTGGACATTATTGCTAATTCATATTTTCTGTTAACCAAAACATCTACCTCACAAAGATTGCTTGTTTAGACAGACTAACAACTCACAAAGTTATAACTTCTAGTTTTCCTTCTCTGGACTTAATTAATCTCCCTTAACATCTCTTGTATTGTGATTTATTGTCTAATTAAATGTCAGAGCAGTCTATCTGAGTGCTGTTTTCTCTAATGGTCATTAATTCTAATGTAACATTCCAAACTTTGATTTTTGTAGCAGGACATGACCCTTTCTTCTACAGTTTCAACCTCTCTCTCTCTCTCTATCTCACTCACGCGTGCATGCACACACACAAAAGTATCTGTCTCTGAGATGCAATCCAGGCTGCATATTCTTTTCCACACTAGCACTTTTCAAGTGTCTTATGATGTTAACACTTTGTAGTGTAAACAGCAGACGTTTCACCCCGCCCCATCTCGCAGAACCCATGTTAGCACCCATTTCCAGTTTTTTAACATGAATTTCTTTTTTTTTTTACATGCGCTGTGACTTATTTATACATAGTACATTAAAAATGTAATATGAACTTTTGATTCTGACTAGAAATTATCCTTCTAAAACTATATGCAATCTTTGTGCAATGTTTTTCCTCCAAAGCTCCACTTAAATAGATATTTTTTCTAGTTAGGCTTATCCAGTAAACAAATGAAGATAAATAAATAAAACACAAGAGGTTTGTCAGAAGAGATCATTTTTATCTGCCCTCATAAAGCCAGTCATCGAGTATAATGCCACCCTTTGGTATGTACCCATACAGACATATGCAACAAGTAGAATGCCCATAGAGATTCCTTACTAAAAGGATATAAGGCCTAAACAATATGTCCAACATGAACTGACACAAAGTGTTTTCACTATATTCAGTATCCTACGGACTGCTTAGAGGCGATCTGTGTGTGGCGTACAAGGCATCCTCTGACCCAGTGATGATGCATTTACTCCACATCAGCATACTATACTCTGTCTAGGGCTCTAAACCCCGGTTGTAACATCAAAAAAACATGGTTTGGAGGGACAGGTATATCTTGCAGAGGATACTGCTGCTTTGGAACAGACAGTTCTTCTGAGTAAAATAAAGCTCATCTCTGCTGCTATTCAAATACAACTTGAATCTATGGATGGATACTAGAAAACATATCCCAGGGCTGCCCCCTACTACTAATGAATTTAAGCAGCTCCTAAATATTTTATCCCATACATGAGTTTCCACAAATTATCTGCAGTATGATCTCAGTTATTTGTATTACGGTAATATATAATTAACAACTAGGACATGGGTAGACCCACTCTAACACCAAATGATTGATTCAAGCACCAAAATGGAAACTGGCTAGAATTAAAATGGCCTGCAAGGGCAGCTAGCCTAATACATACCTATGAAACTATATACAGTCTAACAGGACTGCTGCATAACTGAAGAGGTAGCATGAGTAATCGTTTCCAAGACTGAGAGCAATCTGGCAACCATAGCCACAATGAACATGTTAATATGGCTGATTAAATCATTTTAAAAGGCCAACAATACCCAACTTTTTGTTTAAATGCTTATAACATATCCATCCACTTCACCTATCTTGGAAAATGTTTCCACTGCTTAGAAAATCTAATAAAGAAGGAGGATTATTTTTCTTTTCAGTATAATATCTCAGTATCAATAGTAATAGTCCCCCATTTCTTTCTAAGAAGTTTATCTAACTCTAGATGAAAAGTTGTAGTATAGGTGGATGAGTTATTGTTAAGTACATTCCACACAAATGTCCACTCATGAAATAATATTTAATAAAATACAACATCAAGACCTTCTGCCATTTCTTATATGCACTGTTCTGTAACATAGTAATTTTCTTAGTGTAATACTAATATCTTTGACCCCAGTATAATATAAATAGGTTTTATTGTAATAAAATACATAGCTGCTGTTTAAAATAGGTCACATTAAAGTTTTATATAAGTATAATAGAATTCATTTTATACTGAAAGCAAAAGTTTTATGTGAACCCCTACAGAAAGTGTCTGCCATATAAGCAGCATTATAACCAATATTATAGTTTTCTCCTGTCACTGTTTATAAGTCTTTATACTATGTACATTTTAATCAGTACATAGTGTTAAAACTAACAAACCTACCTGAGGTCTAAAGGGCATATCATCATTTTTTCCATATTTGTTTTTTAAGTCATTAGTGTCAAACCAGTAAATGACTTTGCTGGCTGCACCTTATAATTTATCTGCATCAGTGTGAGTCACTGTTATGCATACATGCCAGCTCTTTGTTTCTGTACACAGCTTAAAGTCATAAGTAGGTTTTTACTTCCAAGCTGTCTAGTTCCAGATATGAAAATAGGTCAAACAGTAAAGATCTCATAAATGAGTCGTGAGGAACTTTAGTAAAAAGTTTCTCCATGTGGATGACTAATTTCTGAAATCAGTCTTACGCTTCTTATCCCTTAACTGATTTTAACTCCGGCAGATCACACATGGGATCATTCTCTGTTCCTTCAGTATATGTAAACTTTCTAGTACATTTTCATTGAGGCCAGATTGAATGCTGTAGTCCAATAGCCCAGAGTTAAATGTTTCATTTGCATTACCATCTGCATAATTCAGAATATGCATTTATTTATAAAACTGTATAATGTTTGTCTCTGATCCTAATGGTTCGAGCTAAGAGTGAACCTATTTGAATACTGGTTCATGTAAAAGTCTGCTTATACTAGTAAGACTAATATAAAACTTAAATACTGTGTGTTACAGAATATGAGGCAGATGTTTTAAATAAGATACAAAAAGCTTGACAGATATTAATTCTTGATACCTACTAGGGATCAGAGAGTAAATCGCATCACTTCACAATAATGCCAGGAGTTTCTGTATTAAGCAATTTACTGGAATTAGCTTGAGAAAGTTTTCATTTCTGAAGAATGCAAGCAGCACTTCCTTTCTAACAGGTATTTGATTATAATATGAGATATGATAAGATATGATATGACATCATAGGATATGATATGACATGATATATGATATAATATGAAATGATATGATATGATATTCAGTATGTAGATTAGAATAATCACAGTATTGCTAGACACACTCAATACACACAGTCAGTTTAGTTGCAGGGCCCTTCCCCAAGTGAATAAAATTATGTACAGAAGAAAAAAGTTGTCTTGGGCAAATGTTTTACTGGTTCAAATCTCATTTCATACTTTACTAACAGATTGCATGTTCTCAGATGCAACTTGAAAAGAATTGTTGAAACAATGCACCATTTGAGAAACCATCCTGACAACACAGTAAATTTCCTGCATACTGCACCTTTGTTTCCCATGCTGAATCAAACATTATAAGTGTGCAGGCTGATACTTACCCGGTCACTGCTCCAGCTTTGGCATAGTAGGTAATACCTCAAGATGGGGCAGATAAAATATTGATCCATATTCTTTTCTCCTCACAAAAACTGTCATATAGCTTTCCATAAAAACGTTAACGCTGTATCTTTATTGTAAGAATTTGGTTTTGTCTGCATCGGCTGCACTAGGCCAGCAAATACAGGTTAATTGCTGTTTCTAGAAAGGTTATACTGTAGGTGGGAAAAGGGGGATGAGAAAAAGACAGTTGAGGGGAGTTAGGATTTTAAATTCACTTAAATGTGAGACCTGATACATTTATTACCTCATTATACCATCAAATAAATTGAAATGTAATTGATACAAAAACTGGAGTTACAGAATTTGCATTCTGAGTTTCCAGTCTACTGAAGCTGTTTACAGGGGAAGTATACCCTTGGCCAACATGGGTAAATTTGCCCTTTTCCCCACTGTAGTGCGATCCCAGAGTTGGTGTATTTAGTTAGGGAAAAGGTGTAGGCCAGCACAGCCCCCCGATACCCTCCACCTGGGTGGATTTGACATGCTGTGGTGTGTGTTTTCATTGTTTGTTGGCCAAGCACATACTTACCCTGTAACCTCAGTTGGTAATGTGGTCATTTGGTAATGTAATGTTTCAGTGTTGTCATCTCTGTAAATTCATTTTCAGGTAAGTGGCCTTTCATTTATATGAAGTAGACTGGTCTGCTTATATATTGTGATTGTATTAGTAAAGATACATCCCAAAGTATCTGCTATTACTGCTTTTGTTTCATAGGGTTTGGAAGTCACTAAACACACCAGAGTTTGTTCAGTTTATGGGCAAACAGCAGGACTCCACACCAGTATGATAAAGTCGGGTGCAAGTAACTTACTGAAAAACTCATAAACTATACTGACTTTTTATCACCAAATCAAGTACCTTCTTCGTATGCATAGGTTCCAAAGAGTCTTGCAATGATTTCAGCTACTGCTAGCTCCTCAGGTGCTTACCTGTTATTTATTCAGAGTTTTTTTCTCCATCATTTATTTATTTATTTTATTTTACATTTGTTGACCGGGATAGTCCGACTGGATGCATGTCCATTTTCAGCGGAGGCCCGGGGAGAAAAGCTCCAAGGGTAAGCAGATACAGCATTACATAATACCAGCATTACATATTACAAACAGACTATTTACAGAGATTACTTAAGTAAGCAAGTTAAACAAGTTCCACAGGTTACAGTTAATCCTGAGCACAAGTCAGGATTAAATTAAATTACACAGTAAACCGGTTAACAGATTTGTACACATTCTAGAGAGAGTTAGCCAGGCTTGATACACTGACATAACCAGTTAAGTGACAAATGTTGTTTGAGTCTAGTTTTAAATTGACCTAAGGTGGAAAGTAAGGTAATATCAGCTGGAAGAGAGTTCCAGGATCTACTTACAGAGTTTGCAAAGAGAGAATCACCGGCTGTGTTATTAATTTTGCTAGTCTGAATTAGTAGTTTGTTAGAGGATCAAAGTGGTCTAGGATTGTTATAGGGGGTGATAATATTTTTAAGTGCAGGAGTATTGTCCGGATTATAGAGGATTTTATAGGCCATAATCAGTTGGTTATACTGGATTAGGCTGGGTAGTTCAAGCCACCCAAGCTGATTTAGATTGATACAGTGATGTGTCCTAAAAGGCAGCCCAGTGGCAAACCTGGCAATGTGGTTGTAGCAAACTGAGAATTTGTTAAGGACAGTCTTGTTCAAATTTGAGAGTAGAGGGGATGCATACTGAAGGGTTGAAAGAAGGTGAGAGTGAGCTATGGCAGTTTTAGCTGGAGGGGTTAGGAAGGCTTTTATTCTGTAAAGTGACCCTAGTTTTTTATTGATGGTTTTGATAGTTTGGTTAACATGTAGGTCAAATTTTAGATTATTGTCTATGATGACACCTAATAGTTTTATAGATGGGTCAGGGGAGATTATTGTGCCATCATTTGATTTTATGATAAAGGTGAAACCAGTAGACCTATGTGTTGGTGAAAATAACAGCATTTTAGTTTTTTTGGGATTTAGGATCAGACAATGTTCAGAAAGCCAGTTTTCTATTGTATTAAAGGTGGTCTGGGTAGCTGACCATAACTCTACTGGAGATGTGGCTGAGCAAATCAGAGTAGAGTCATCAGCATATTGGATACAGCTGACTTTTGGGATGACAGTATAAAGGTTGTTAATGAAGATGGAAAACAGCAAGGGCCCTAGTATAGAGCCTTGTGGTACTCCAAGGGTGTTAGGTAGAAGGTTAGAGAGTTTGTTCTGCCAGAGGACAGCCTGCTGTCGACCATTCAGGTAGGATTGAAACCACTGGAGGGCTCCAGTATCTAGACAGAATGTTTGTAGGGTGTGGATTAAAAGTTGGTGATCAACCATATCGAATACCTTGGAAAGATCCAAAAAGAGGGCTGAGGATACATAATTATTGTTGCGATTATTGTTTATGGTGTTAGTAAAGGCTAGGAGGGCTGAAGTAGTGCTGTGATGAGGACGGAAGCCATGCTGAGCATCTGCCATAAGGCGATTTTGGATTAGGTGGTGCATGAGTTGTCTATGAATACATTTTTCCATAATCTTTGCAAGTGGAGAGAGTACAGCTATTGGCCTATAATTGGAGAATTCAGTAGAGCTGCCTCCTTTGTGAAGTGGGATTACATAGGATATTTTCCAGATGGTGGGAATTTTAGCTTCTACTATGGTTCAATTGATTAGTATTGAGACGGGGTAAGCAATAGCATCAGCTGATTTTTGTAGTTACTCAGCAGGGAGTTGATCAGCAGAAAGTGTAGTGGGTTTTAATTTTTTGATCAAGGTACGGATAAGTGAAGTGGTGACTGGTTGGAAGCTGAATACGAGTAGGTTTCTAGGGGTGCTACTTTCAGGACCAGGGGAGGTAGTTGGCTAGCTAGGGTGTCAATTGTCTCAGTAAAGAATTGGTTAAAACTATCAGAAACATCTTCAGGGGTTTTATCAATAGTAGCAGCAGGGATTGGGGTTGAAGTTTGTCCAGGATGTAGTAGATTATTTAAACCTGCCCAAAACTTCTGAGGGTTATTTTGATTTACTGTCTGTAAATTACAGTAGTATTGTTTTTTGCTTTGTAAAATTGATTTTTTGGTTTTGTTCCTGGATTGCCTGTATTTAATGTGATCTTGAGGGTCTTTAGAAGAACGCCATAAAGCCCATGCTTTGTTTCTAAGGGTAATTTTAATGATCATGTTGGCACATTGTAGCCTTCTGCTACCTGCATACAGCCTCATAAGTATTTTCATTATTATAGCGATGATCCAGACTTCTGCTCTTAGCAACATTGGTGCTTAAATATACTACTCCATTTCCAAGTGCAAATCTTTGAACTGGCATATTCTTCTCTGTTTTTGTCTTTTTTTTCTCTTCTTCTTTTAGTCTTGCATTGAGTGCGGTCTTGCTGTCATTTGGGAAAGTTTATGATGATTTGGTGACTCCACTCCCAAAGCACAAACATGACATAAGTGATGTATATGAACAAATCCAGGATGGTCAGAAGAGAAGCTATCCATGGAGTAACCCTTCTGCCTGCAATGTTGCACACTATATGTATTTATTTTTCTTTTTTACTTTATACTTTTGGTACGGCGGTAGTGGTGTTGCCTCACAGCAAGAGGTTCTCCCGTTTGATTCTCGGCTGGGCTTGGGAGTGCCTTCTGTGTGGAGTCTGCATGTCCTCCCCGCGGTTGGGTAGCATTCGAAAGACATGCGTGCATAAATGGGCGTGCCTTCGTTGAAGGTTGAGCGTCGAACTGGCACCTCAACATTTAATAAAAATCTACTGCCAATCATTAGTGGACTGGAGTTCTGCTGTGGCAACCCTTTACAGGGAAAAGCCAAAAGACAAACAACAACTTTATACTTTTAGCCAAGTCTGCCCAGTGTAAAAAAACTTCATTTTCAGAGATAACCTGCGAGCACTGTCTGGTCTAGAGATATGCTTAAGGTCACACAGTTTACAAATTGTGATGGAAAAACTCAAACCCTGTAACCTCAAATACAGAAAGCAGCCCATTAAATGCTCAGTTATAATCCTCTGCACTAGCTGCCAGACATTGCTGGCTTGACATGCATGTCTGTTTACTAATTGTTAGGTAACAGCTGCTAGAAGGCTACAATGTTTGCTACTTTGAGGCCTGTATCCCTCTTATGGATTGAGTTATTACTTTCACAGTTACAGTCCAGTGATCATATTGATCATGTGTCACTGCCATTGTCACATGAACTTTATTTCTTCATCTCAGGTATCAAGATACTAAGGCTTTGCCCTTTCCTGTCTGTCTCTGTTCCTTATACAGAGCTATCTGGTACAGGCTGAGGTCTGTCCATTCAGATTGCCTCATTGGTGTTGTAGTTACTTTTTGTAACTGATCTGTATTTAAAGTACATGTATATATATCCATCCATCCATTCATCGAGATTAGAAATTAAGCACCATGAGCACCCTGAAGTTTAGTTAGCTTAAACCATCCGATAGTGGACAGGGTCCAACTATTCAGGTCAAAACAGCTAGAAAAATATGAAAGAATAGCCTTTCGAGCTACTCAAGCTAAGCTAAAACACCAAGCAGTAGTAATAAGAAATATCAGTAAATTAAACATTAAACAGTAGTAAAAAATTATGTTGTGATCAAAATTTGTTCATTTTTATGAATAAAAACATCTTCACATTCTTCATACCAAAACAAGAAATTTTCTTGTTGTGATTAAAAATAGCTTCACTTCTTAGTAGCAAAACAACAAATCTTTATTGGGTGAAACTTATATAAATCGTCAGATATGCAAGTGCTGCGTTTATGTAAAAGAAACTAAAAATAAATCTTATGTTTATGCATATTTCAAAAACAAAGAAAAAAATCAAGAGAAAGTCAAGGCTATAATTGGTATAGTAATCAAGAAAAGGTGACTTTATTTGAAGATGATATTATTCTGAACCTGCGAAAACCAGAAAAGGAAATCTCAGTGTCAAAGAACATTTTGAGACAGTTGCAAGTCTTTTCACAATATAAAATTAATTATGATAAAACTAAGGCTATAGCCTGTTAACAATATACTACACAAATTGGTTCAGCAATACCTATATTTATGGGGATGCAATAAAATGAAGTATTCAAAAGTATTGATTAAAAGGATTCTGTTATGGCAGCTAAGGATATCCGGGAAGAGACTAAATAAAAGATAATACAAAAAGTGAGAAAAAGTGGTTAAATGTTTTTAGCCCCTTTAGTTTTGTATGTTTTGTATGCAGGTCAGACATAATTTTTATCAACCAGAAGAGAAGTTGTGGACAATAATTAATAAAGTACTGAAGGAATTTATTTAGGAAGGGAAGAGGGCAAGGGTCAAGTAGGTTAAGTGGATCTTTCCAATAGAACAAGGTGATTTGAAGGGATATTTCAGTTGCACAGTTAAAGCTCATATATATATATATATATATATATATATATATATATATAAAAACACAAGTAGAAAGCTATAATTCAAAGTGGAAATGGAAGATGATAAAGCGGGGGAAGGGGGTCAAGAAATAAGAATAGAATGCGATTTTTTGATGCAGATCCTTAAGGAGAATAGCAACAACCATACAAAATAGTATATTCATAAATTTGGAGACAGTATACTAAGAACTGGTGCAGTGGTTAGCATTGCTGCCTCACAGCAAGAGGTTCTCCAGTTCGATCCTAAGCTGGGGTGCCTTCTGTGCAGAGTCTGCATGTCCTCCCTGTGGTCTTGTGGGTTTCCTCCGGGTGCTCCGGTTTCCTCCCACATCCCAAAGATATGCTGCAGGTGGATTGGACACTCTAAATTGGACCTAGGTGTGAGTGTGTGTGCCTTCTGTGGAAGGTTGGGCGCCGGGCTGGCAACTCAACACCGTAAAACTCCACTGCCAATCATGAGCGGACAAGGTGATCCGCTGTGGCGACCCCTAACCGGGAAAAAGCCAAAAGAAGAAGAAGATACTAAGAACTAAATGAAAACAAGTATGGTGAAAGGAAAGTATGACAATAGGGATGAGTGCAATTAGGGAGACAAAGAACTGGCAAGAAGGGGTTCGAATTTACTAGAGAATCTGGCAAAGGAACCAAGATATTTGGATCAAATAACTAGAGAGGGAAAGGTAGTAAAATCAGAACAGGGTAAGAAGACATGTACTGCAGGCTAGAGACTGCCTTCCCTATCAGGGATTGACATCAGTGTATAGGCAGAGAACAGGATAAGAAGACATGTACTGCAGGCTAGAGACTGCCTTCCCTATCAGGGATTGACATCAGTGTATAGGCAGAGAACAGGGTAAGAAGACATGTACTGCAGGCTAGAGACTGCCTTCCCTATCAGGGATTGACATCAGTGTATAGGCAGAGAACAGGGTAAGAAGACATGTACTGCAGGCTAGAGACTGCCTTCCCTATCAGGGATTGACATCAGTGTATAGGCAGAGAACAGGGTAAGAAGACATGTACTGCAGGCTAGAGACTGCCTTCCCTATCAGGGATTGACATCAGTGTATAGGCAGAGAACAGGGTAAGAAGACATGTACTGCAGGCTAGAGACTGCCTTCCCTATCAGGGATTGACATCAGTGTATAGGCAGAGAACAGGGTAAGAAGACATGTACTGAAGGCTAGAGACTGCCTTCCCTATCAGGGATTGACATCAGTGTATAGGCAGAGAACAGGGTAAGAAGACATGTACTGCAGACTAGAGACTGCCTTCCCTATCAGGGATTGACATCAGTGTATAGGCAGAGAACAGGGTAAGAAGACATGTACTGCAGGCTAGAGACTGCCTTCCTATCAGGGATTGACATCAGTGTATAGGCAGAGAACAGGGTAAGAAGACATGTACTGCAGGCTAGAGACTGCCTTCCTATCAGGGATTGACATCAGTGTATAGGCAGAGAACAGGGTAAGAAGACATGTACTGCAGGCTAGAGACTGCCTTCCCTATCAGGGATTGACATCAGTGTATAGGCAGAGAACAGGGTAAGAAGACATGTACTGCAGGCTAGAGACTGCCTTCCCCATCAGGGATTGACATCAGTGTATAGGCAGAGAACAGGGTAAGAAGACATGTACTGCAGGCTAGAGACTGCCTTCCCTATCAGGGATTGACATCAGTGTATAGGCAGAGAACAGGGTAAGAAGACATGTACAGCAGGCTAGAGACTGCCTTCCCTATCAGGGACTGACATCAGTGTATAGGCAGAGAACAGGGTAAGAAGACATGTACTGCAGGCTAGAGACTGCCTTCCCCATCAGGGATTGACATCAGTGTATAGGCAGAGAACAGGGTAAGAAGACATGTACTGCAGGCTAGAGACTGCCTTCCCTATCAGGGACTGACATCAGTGTATAGGCAGAGAACAGGGTAAGAAGACATGTACTGCAGGCTAGAGACTGCCTTCCCTATCAGGGATTGACATCAGTGTATAGGCAGAGAACATGGTAAGAAGACATGTACTGCAGGCTAGAGACTGCCTTCCCTATCAGGGATTGACATCAGTGTATAGGCAGAGAACAGGGTAAGAAGACATGTACTGCAGGCTAGAGACTGCCTTCCTATCAGGGATTGACATCAGTGTATAGGCAGAGAACAGGGCAAGAAGACATGTACTGCAGGCTAGAGACTGCCTTCCCTATCAGGGATTGACATCAGTGTATAGGCAGAGAACAGGGCAAGAAGACATGTACTGCAGGCTAGAGACTGCCTTCCCTATCAGGGATTGACATCAGTGTATAGGCAGAGAACAGGGTAAGAAGACATGTACTGCAGGCTAGAGACTGCCTTCCCTATCAGGGATTGACATCAGTGTATGGGCAGAGAACAGGGTAAGAAGACATGTACTGCAGGCTAGAGACTGCCTTCCGTATCAGGGATTGACATCAGTGTATAGGCAGAGAACAGGGTAAGAAGACATGTACTGCAGGCTAGAGACTGCCTTCCCTATCAGGGATTGACATCAGTGTATAGGCAGAGAACAGGGTAAGAAGACATGTACTGCAGGCTAGAGACTGCCTTCCCTATCAGGGATTGACATCAGTGTATAGGCAGAGAACAGGGTAAGAAGACGTGTACTGCAGGCTAGAGACTGCCTTCCCTATCAGGGATTGACATCAGTGTATAGGCAGAGAACAGGGTAAGAAGACGTGTACTGCAGGCTAGAGACTGCCTTCCCTATCAGGGATTGACATCAGTGTATAGGCAGAGAACAGGGTAAGAAGACGTGTACTGCAGGCTAGAGACTGCCTTCCCTATCAGGGATTGACATCAGTGTATAGGCAGAGAACAGGGTAAGAAGACGTGTACTGCAGGCTAGAGACTGCCTTCCCTATCAGGGATTGACATCAGTGTATAGGCAGAGAACAGGGTAAGAAGACATGTACTGCAGGCTAGAGACTGCCTTCCCTATCAGGGATTGACATCAGTGTATAGGCAGAGAACAGGGTAAGAAGACATGTACTGCAGGCTAGAGACTGCCTTCCCTATCAGGGATTGACATCAGTGTATAGGCAGAGAACAGGGTAAGAAGACATGTACTGCAGGCTAGAGACTGCCTTCCCTATCAGGGACTGACATCAGTGTATAGGCAAGGAGAAAGGGGCAGGGGAATCCGAAGTGAAGGACCTGTTCTGGTAGGGTTTTTAGTTGAATCTAGAAAAGAAGCTGCAGTTAAAAAGAAATAATTAGTAGGGCATATAAAATAATGCAGAATAACTACAGGAACGAATCAGAGGAGGTTAGAAAAGGTTGTGAAGAAGGACTGCATAAGTAATGCACACTCGCAAATGTACAACAAAGTCTAAAAGATGTAAGATTTTTGCTTGGAAGTGTTTGCATAGGTATTTTTATTCCCCAATCAGTCTCCAAAGAACTTTTCCTGAGATAGATGCCAAATATTGCAGGTGCGATGGTGAAGAAAAAGGTAGCTGTGGACCTTTGTTTCAGGAGTATAATGAGTTGGCAGACTTTAAAAAGTCTGTGGAGTATTCTGTCAGAAAGACTGAGTGTGCACATGTATGTAACTAATGAAATTATTTTTGAGCTGAGATAAAGGATCTGAATTGCCTAATATGAATTGCCTAAACATGGAAAGGCCTTGTTGTTGGTGCCTGCCAAATAAAAGCAATTACTCGAAAAAGGAAATGAAAGTCTAAGCCAACTGTATTTGAAGTACTGAATAATGTAACAAAGATAAAGGAACTGGAAGTGGGATCTTTAGAAAATGGTTGGAACAAATTACATAGAAAAAGTGGAAACTGTGAGAACAATACATGTAGAATAATGCTTTGGAGGACAGTGAGATTTAAGGGAAGGAAGGAATTGAGCAATTTATATAATGTTGGATTGATGGTAGTTATACAAAAGAATACATGTGACGTATAATGTTTGTAACTTGGAGCATGTTAATATGGTTTATGTCTGCCAATGTCTTAAATAATAATTCAATAAAGCTGTTAAAAAATATTTACATTGAATTTGACATTTTAAGCCACAGTATTCCTTACCAGAAACTTGCATTTCTTGTTATATTAACTACTTATAGTACTGACAATTTATTTTTATTGAGTGTTCTTGAACTATATTCTGATTTAATTTGCATATATGTGTATATATGTGTATATATATATATATATATATATATATATATATATATATATATATATGTGTGTGTGTGTGTGTGTGTGTGTGTGTGTGTGTGTGTGTGTGTGTGTGTGTGTGTATATATATATATATATATATATATATATATATATATATATATATATATATATATATATATATATATATATAGGGTCTACGTTTCTTTGTCGAAATTTCATTATTTAGAAAAAGAAAAGTAGAGGACCACTTACGCGAAAGTGTACTTAAATGAAAGTGCACATTCGCGAAGATCAGTTCTACAAACCGATAAGAAAGGAAACAGGAAACACTGCAGCAATGAAGCACACTACATTGGGGGAAAAGGAATTTACCTGTTTCCCCATGGTAGTGCGATCTCAGAGTTAGTATATTTAAATAGCAGGTGTGTGGGAGGCGCAGGTGGGCTTGCCCCCTGCAAAACACTGTTTTTTGTGTTTCCTTTTTTGTTTATCGGTTCGTTGAATTGATATTCATGAAAGTGCACTTTCATTTAAGTGCACTTTCACGTAAGTGGTCCTCTAATTTTCTTTTTCGAAAATAGTGCAATTCCGACAAAGAAAAAAAAAAAATATATATATATATATATATATATATATATATATATATATATATATATATGCATATATATACACACATACTGTACATACATACACAAACACACACACACTCGCACGTATATATATATATATATATATATATATATATATACACACACAGATGTACTAAACAATAATAAATAATATCGTCCATAGAATGGACAGAAACTATACTTAAAAATCGTGGATACAATTCCAAGATGTTACCTCATGAATGCATAAATTCATTTTTTTCTAAAAGCATTAACTTAATGTATCTGACAACTCTCATTCATGTATATAAAAATAGAAACATAGATAGACAGATATAGATATATGCATGTTGGTATAAATATTTATGCAGATATGTGGGTGTGTGCTTTTGTGTGTGTATGTAGAGACCAGATGGCTTACTGGTTAAGGTCTTTGCCTCCCATGCACAAGATACAAGGTTCGATCCTGACCTCCGACCATTGCCTATTTGGAGTTTGCATGTCCTCCTTGTGTCTCCGTGGGGTTTCTCCCATGTCCGAAAAACATGCTGAGTGTTTCCATCTCAAACTCACCAATGAATGGAGCTGTGGGCAACAGCACAGACTCTACATGGTGCCCTTTAGGGGGAAAAGTTGTACAGACTACCCGCTCTGGGCATCTACTGTGGTGCGCAGTATCCTCAAGCTAGGAGAACATGGATCACAGACTGCACGCTGTGGCACAGCTAGCCACTTAATGGTGTAAAATATGGTTCTAGGTGATTCAGTCATGTTTATGAATGTCACCAAAATTGGGCATGGGTAGTTACCGGTGATAAGTGGGTTGAGGACCCGGCCTACTCTGACCCACACTAGGGACCCGTACTAATGGTGGGAGTGGTATATGTGCCCCTATTGGCCAGTGTGTGCCTGCCATAAAGCCCAGCAACCCTGGGTCAATAAGCTACTGACTGGCTGGTTTCTAGTTGCCCAGCCTGGGTTACCTGGGACAGCTCTGTTGAGCGAAAGCTGGACATAAAAATCAACCAACTTGCCAAACATGAACTGAGAATTGCTACGTTTAATGTAGGACTGAAACTGGAACAACTCGTTTATTTAACGCCACAAAAATTGCATACATTTTCGACCCTAATGCAAACAGGTCTTCTTCAGAAAAACTAAACACCATTCATAAAGTACCTTTTATACAGCCACCCCCATTTCAAAACCTTTAATCAACCAATAAAAATATCACTATCATTAATTAATAAGGAGACAGCTCCTGAAATTTAAAACAAGTCGTCTCAAATACAAAACCAATAATACATTCCATATACAACCCTAATAAATTTGTTCATCACAGTTGTAAATAACATAAACAATACACAAAATTTAATAATAATTACTGTTTAACAAAAATTTAAAACATATTCATTTGTACTGCTAAAATGTTGTTCTACTATGCCCTCCTGTGGTGAAATTGTAAAACGTCACAGCTTAGCTGACCTGAGCTTTAACAGTGAAGAAATGGAAAGTGTATCATTAAGGCCTGGGAATGTTGTAGAGTCCAAAATTATTTGCCAAAATAATTCTTTATATTCTAGTTTGGCCTCCCACATTCCACCCCTAATCTCTTTAGGGACTATTTCCAAAACAAAAAAACTGAAAGACGCTTGAGGACACTTTAAAGAGTGTCTATATAATGCATTTTTATTATATTGTCTCCTAACTTCGTATAAATGCTCATAAATGCGTTTTTTCAGTTTTCTTTCAGTCTTCCCCACATAAAAGGAGCTGCAGACACTGCATGTAGCAATGTACACAACTCCTTGGGTATTACAGTTAGAAAAAGAATCACTGACAATATTTCTATCCCTTGAAGGGATGGTAATGTGGGTTTGATTAAGAACATAGGCACATTGTGTACAAGTTCCACATTTAAAGGTTCCAAACCTTTTTAAAGAACCGTTTAATTTATTTGGTCCATTAAACTCAATTATACAAAGTTAGGAGACAATATAATAAAAATGCATTATATAGACACTCTTTAAAGTGTCCTCAAGCGTCTTTCAGTTTTTTTTGTTTTGGAAATAGTCCGTAAAGAGATTAGGGGTGGAATGTGGGAGGCCAAACTAGAATATAAAGAATTATTTTGGCAAATAATTTTGGACTCTACAAAATTCCCAGGCCTTAATGATACACTTTCCATTTCTTCAGTGTTAAAGCTCTGGTCAGCTAAGCAGTGAAGTTTTACAATTTCACCACAGGAGGGCATAGTAGAACAACATTTTAGCAGTGCAAATGAATATGTTTTAAATTTTTGTTAAACAGTGATTATTATTAAATTTTGTGTATTGTTTATGTTATTTACAACTTGTGATGAACAGATTTATTAGGGTTGTATATGGAATGTATTATTGGTTTTGTATTTGAGACGACTTATTTTAAATTTTAGGAGCTGTCTCCTTATTAATTAATGATAGTGATAATTTTATTGGTTGATTAAAGGTTTTGAAATGGGGGTGGCTGTATAAAAGGTACTTTATGAATGGTGTTTAGTTTTTCTGAAGAAGACCTGTTTGTATTAGGGTCGAAAACGTATGCAATTTTTGTGGCGTTAAATAAACGAGTTGTTCCAGTTTCAGTCCTTCATTTGGATTTCCTAGTTGGCTTTGTGTTTTGGTTTTGGTCTTATTAAGCCTGCTTTACCAACGTTGTTTGGTTTACGTTTAATGTAGGTTCACTGAGGATGCAGCTTTGAAGTGGATGACATGATGATATGGAGGAGGCTGAACATCCTATGTATCCAGGAGACAAGATGGAAAGGCAGTGCAACAAAGCCACTTGGCTTGGGATCCAGAGTCTACTACTCAGGTGGAAGGCAGGTTAGAAATGGTGCATGAATTGCGGTGAAAGAGAGGCTTCAAAAGGCAGTAAGGGATATCATCAGAATTAATGACAGACTCATGGCAGTCAGACTCCAGTATAATGATAGGGCAGTATTCATAATCTCAGCCTATGCCCAACAGCAGGGCTGTGATAGTGAGGAAAAGAGTGCATTCAGAGAGCAGTTGCATGACCTACTAGATAAAGCTGGACAACATGAATTGGTGTTGATAATGGATAATTAGAATGCACATATTGGGACAGACAGAACAGGATATGAGGACTGCCTGTGTTCACATGGGTGGGGCAACAGGAATAAAGAAAGAGAAACCATTCTAGACTTCTGTCTGGCAAATGGCTTGATAGTAGCCAACACATGGTTCAGAAAGAGAGACAGTCACAAGATCACATACAAGAGTGGCCAACAGGCAACTCGAGTAGAATTCCTCCTAGTAAGGAAAAGGCACTGGAGCAGAATCCATGATTGCAAAGTCATCCCCAGTGAAACAGTTGGCCCACAGCATAAACCACTAGTTGCCACAATCAGCTGCAAGCAGTGGTCAGAGAATGCTCTAAGGTCAACAGAGACCAAGCTGAAGACCTGGAAGTTGACTGGAGAGAAAATACAACAGTGCAAGGAATTACTCAAGGCTCTTGCACCCCAAGAAGAGGAGGAAATAGGTGGAGTTGAAGAAGAATGGCAGAGCATAAAAACAGCAAGTGTTAGGACTACAGAAAAGATATGTGGCCGAGCCAGGTATGGAAATAAGGTACATAAGGAAAGCTGGTGGTGGAATGCAGAAGTCCAGGAAGTCATCAAAAAAAAAAAAAAAAAGAAGGGCAGGAAGAAGTGGGAGACAGAAAAGGCTGACCAGGCTAGGAAGGACTACTGGTTGGCTAACAAAGAAGCTAAGAAAGAAGTTGCAATAGCAAAGTATAGGGCACTGGAGGCACTGTACCAACTTCTGGAAAGTGACTCAGTAAGGAGCACAAAGAAACTATATCAGGTTGCAAGGCAAAGACAGAAAGATAAAGAAGATAGTCAGACACCCTTCACAAGGGATGCCAGCAACATCCTGCTCACCAGACCAGAGGACATTAAAGGCAGATGGAAGGAGTATTTCCAGCAGTTTTTGAAAGAAGAAAACCCCACAGAAGCTGTACTGTCTCTGAAACAGCTTACAATGAGAGAAGAAGAGGAGCTCACCCTAGAAGAAGTAAGAACAACACTAAGGAAGATGAAGTCAGGGAAAGCAGTCCGCTCAGATGAGGTCACAGCAGATATAATAAAGATGCTGGGTGAGATAGGCAAGAAAAGGCTCCTGAGGGTACTAATAGCAGTGTGGAGAGAAAGGGGTATCCCAGATGACTGGAGAATATGCATACTCATATGTCAGTGTACAAGAACAAAGGGGACATCCACAACTATGAGCAGTACAGAGGCATCAAACTACTATCACATTGCATGAAAGTTCTGGAGAGGGTATGATTGAAAAACGGATATGCAGAGCAATAAAATGTAAGATGTGAGATGAGCAGTTTGGATTCAGATCAGGATGCAGCACAACTGACCCAATGTTTGCAGTGAGACAGATACTTAAGAAGAAGCTAGAGACGAGAGAGTCCAACTGGGCATTCCTAGACTTGGAGAAAGTATATGACAAGGTCCCAAGAAAGCTGATCTGAGCAGTACTGCAGTGGTTTGAAGTCCCAGAAACATTGGTAGAATTAGTCCAGGCTATGTGCAAGGATGCAATGCCTCAAGTACGGACACTGTTCGGTCTCACAGAGGGGATCCCAGTGGGTGTGAGTGTACATCAGGGTTCAGCTCTAAACCCACTGCTGTTCATACTGGTGATGGACTACATTAGCAAAGAGGTTAGAGGGGATGGATCAACAAAGCTGCTGTATGCAGACAATGTGGGAGTACAGGCAGACTCTGAGCTAGAACTTCAGCAAAGGATAGGAGAATGGAATGCAAATCTGAAGGCACATGGGATGAAACTAAGCACAGATGGTGGTAATGGCAGCAAATTTGGGAAATCAGAAGAAGCTGAGAATAGAGACAGAAAGGAAGATAGTGGGACAGGTAAACAGCTTCAAGTATCTGGGAGGGGTGGTTGAGGAGAAGGGTAGTCTGAATGAAGAGGTCAAAGCTAGAATCAGAGGGGCTGCAGCCAACTGGCATACAGTATCAGGTATAGTCTATGACAGAAGAATGCCAAAGAAGTTGAAAAGTAAAGTGTAAAAGACAGTGGTGCGACGAGTATCACTATATGGTACAGAAGCCTGGGCAGTAAAGGCAGAACAGTTGAAGAAGCTAGAGGTGATGGAAATGAAGTGCCTGAGAAAGGTGGTAGGATGCACACTGTGGGACAGATGAAGAAATGAGGACATAAGAGCAGAAGCCAAAGTAGCTCGAATTGCAGAAAAGATCAAAGAGAACAGATTACGGTGGTTTGGGCATATGTGTAGAAAAGCAGAAGACAATCAGGTGAGGAAGATTTGAGACAGACAGGAAGAAGGTAAGAGGAATTGAGGATGTCTAGCAAAGAGGTAGGTGGATTGTGTGAAAGAAGATCTGTGACAGTCAGGCATGAGTGTTGAAGAAGGCAGGAGTGTAGCACTGAATCGAGAGAGTTGGCGACAGTTAACACGATACCCTGACCCCATGTAGAAAAATGGGAAAAAGTGGGCTGATGATGATGATATATATATATATATATATATATATATATATATATATATATATATATATAGCTTGTGTTGTGTGTATGAACAGGTAAACAATAAATGTTATGATTTAGTAAAAATATACCACAAATGACTGTCTGCATTTGGTTCAGTGTCACTAAATGTAGCACCCACACATTTTTTAAATATTTCAAGACTTGTTACTAATACACAAAAATATACAAATAACTCCACTACTAAAACCCCACATTCTTAGTTGATGTTTATTTATTTATTTTTATTTTACATTTGTTGACTTGTGTAGTCTGACTGGATACCTGTCCATTTTCAGCGGAGGCCCGGGGAGAAAAGCTCCATACATACATACAGAAAAACTGTTACATTTAACAAGTTAAAGCACAGTTACAAATACAATACATAGGATAAATGTTATTCATTCTGTCATATATAAATCTGATTTGTTATACAGTAACAATTAGGAAGCAATGTAGGCGTGGCCAAAAGACCTCTTTAGCACATGTTTATATTGCCAGAGTTAGTCAGGATTAGAGCAAGGACACAGCCATTGCCTTTTAAAGTACTGTTTTAGATTTTTTTTGAATTGGGTAAGAACGGGTTCTGAAGTAAGCTCAGCAGGAAGTGAGTTCCATATTTTGCCAACAGAATTGGCATATAGAGTCTCTCCAGATGAGTTGTTGCTTTTGAGGGTTTGGACTAGTAATTTGTTGAATGAGCAAAGTGTCTTGAGGTTGCTGTAAGGGGTGATAATTTTTGTAAGTATGGGTGTGTTTTCAGGTTGGTAGAGAATTTTATGTGCTACTATTAGTTGGTTGTACTGAAGGTGGATAGGCAATTCTAGCCACCCTACATTCTTAAGGTTTAGACAGCGGTGTGTTCCGTATGCTGCTCCAGTGGCAAATATAGCAATATGATTAAAGCAGCTAGAGAGTTTATTAAGGTCAGACTTGCTCAAGTTTGTGAAGAGAGGGGATGCATAAAGGAGTGTGGAAAGTAGATGTGTACGGGCAATTACCGTCCTAGCTAGTGGAGTGAGGAAAGGTTTGATCTTGTATAGTGAGACAAGTTTTTTATTGACTTTTTTAATAGTTTGATTAATATGGATATCAAACTTGAGGTTATTATCAACTGTTACCCCTAAGAGTTTGGTATAGGGATCTGGGACAATGACAGTGCCATTGTTAAATTTTATAGTAAAGGTCAGAGTGGAGCTTTATGAGTGGGAGAGAAAAGCAGTAGTTTTGTTTTGTTAGGATTTAATAGGAGATGTCGATTACAGAGCGAATTTTCAACAGTATCAAAAACATTTTGGGATAGAGTCTGCAGACTTAAAGGGGAGGTGGCAGAGCAAATCAAAGTGGAGTCATCCACATATTGAATGCAGGTGGCTGTTAGGATGACTGTGTACAGGTCATTAATAAAGACAGAAAATAATGGGGGTCCTAATATAGAACCCTGAGGAACCCCAAAGGTGATAGGCAGAAGGGAAGATAGTTTGTTCTGCCATAGTACAGCCTGTTGTCTACCTCTCATATAAGATTTGAACCATTGGATAGCCTGGACATCTAGGGGATAGTTTTAAGTGTGTGTATGAGTAGTTGGTGGTTGACCATGTCGAAGGCTTTGGAGAGATCAAGAAAGAGGGCAGGAGAAAGCTTATTTTATATGTATAAACTTTCTGATTACAAAAACACTCATCCACCTACCTATTTCACTGAATAAACTACTTGAAACTTCAACAAAGTGTCTTTATTCCTCCCACAGGAAAAGCATGAGATTCTCCTAGATATGCTAGCCAAAGTGATTTTATCTGGACTAATCCTTCTTTCAGATGTATAAACTTGTGCTAGAAGAATCAATGAATGTGTAATTCAAACAAAAGGACACTAGATGGCACTAGAGAAATATTAAAGGCACTAGCAAAGCTCCAGTTGGCCTATACAGTTGCTATGCATAAGTATTCTGGAGTGTACGATATTCAATACATATCTGGTTTGTCTGTTCCTCTCACATTTATTACCATACAAACAGTATTTTCATTGTAATATTCTGATGTCTGTACCTTTCCCCTTGCCATACATGCAGTGATATACATTATGTAGAAGTACGGTTACACTATAGTAGGTCCAGCAGACTGTCATTTGGTAAACAACACTGAATCTTACAGTAATACAAAAACTGAGGGATTGTTTGAATGAGCTATGGAATGTGGTGTTTTAGCTTGAGCTGTTTTACTGACAACATTAAACAGAAGTTGGACTATACAGTTCTTAGAAGATTTGCTGTTTTACCAAGCCAGCTCAAACTGAACAATACCATAATTCTGGTATCCATTTCAGTAAGGATATGATGTTGGGGTTGTCCACCACCCTTAAGATTTTTCATTATTTTGACAGTAAAATGACATATTTGTCATGTCTTCATCTAACCATAGCTGGTCTACTTCTAAATTTTGAAGTTTAAAAACCTCAAATTTCTTACGGTCAAGACCATAAGAGCAAAGTTTTGAAACTCTGAAATTTAAATAAAAAAATAAATAAATAAGAAATCTTTTTTTTTTTTTTTTTTTACATTTTTAGAGAGGGGCCAGCCAACTCCAAGATCAAACTATAGCGAAGAAAACTGTAAATATACTGTCCTGCATTGTACAGTGATCTATATTTAAACAGTTTGAAGTTTCAAAACTTCAATCTTATAGTCTCTGCCATTAGAAATTCAAAGTTTTGAAACTCCGAAATTTAGAAGTAGACCCCTGTAAAGCATGATACACCATGCAAAATGTGATAGCTACATTGTTATTGCATCTCGCTACAAGATTATTTTTTTCAGACAGAAGAATGTTTTTCAAGAAAGATGGTTATCTTTTCCTATTTCTGAACTATATAACATCCTTATTGTCCTGCATTACCTGTATCTTGCACTCAAGGTTATTTGAAATATGTTGTTCTCGATATGCATGTAAAATAAACATACAGGTAACAGCATCAAGAAATGCCACAAATGGTTGGAAGCTAGATAGGTGACAACATATGCAGAAAGGCGTTATATACCATCTCTCTTATTTTAGTAGCATCTTTAATCTCTGATGTGCTTTGAGCAATACTCATACCATAAATGCAAATGGTGTAGTGGTCCAAGAATAAAACAGGTGATGAAAAATGATTTAAGGATTAAGGTCTGCTCCCAGCCAGAGGAAGTACCACTTTTCAAGAAAACTGATTTATAAACCAGACTTTGGTAAAAAAATATTCCAGAGTAGCTAAAGTCATATCTAAACTCCGAAATCTCTGAAAGTGAAATAACAGATAATCCAAATTTAAATTAAAAAAATGTCATGGCCGGGAGGCTATAGGAGCAGGTTGTTTGCATCATTTGTGAAGAAGCTAGCACTGTTTTTTCAAAGCTGTGCAATCACTCGGTGATGATTTTAGGGTCTGACCTCAAACCAGTCAATGGCAACCCTAATTAATAAACCAAGTTTTGATCAACCCCTTAGCTGGCAATTAAAATGATAACCACAATAAATGCGGATATGAAGGCACTACTATTTGTACTAGCGGAAATGCTAGAATCTGTTGTTTCTTTACTTATTCCCTTCCTTCAGTCTGGTTTTATGAAAGCACAACATGTGTAAGATAATGCAGTAACCCTTGGAGTTATAATACATTTATCTAACTTGTGAAAATATGTAGGTTGGTAATGACAGAGAACAGTGGAACAGCATAATTTATCCTACAATGATGTGCCAAGTTGCATTGCTGTGCCATGTAGCAATTCCTAGTCATGCAAATTCCCACTTGTCTCACTGAGTACATGAAATAACAGTAAAGCAGAGCACCCTAATGATTAAGAAGACCATACACAGGCAGTGATATATACCTAAGAAAGACAAGCACATGTATATGCCACACACACACATAAATACACAACCACGCCAACCTTCTTGGGTGGCGAAAGCCAGGAAACCTTTTTGGCTAGGCTTATGTAGACCCCAGGGCCGATACCCTAGCACCTACCTATAAACCTACACACACACACACACACACACACACACACACACACGCGTGCACACACACACACACACACACACACACACACACTTACACTTACTTCTGATGAAGTCCTAATGTTATGAGGATGAAACCTCTAAACTTTGTGTTGCCTTTGTTAACTTGGATTAAATGGTTTGTAAAAGTTCGGGTTATGGAAGCAGTGTTTTTCTTTGTATGGGCTTGCCATTTCCCTGTTTTGTTGGGTTCATAGTTGTTTTTGGGGATTGCTGTTTGTTTCATGATTTACCTACATTGCCAATCTGACAGTAGCTTGAAGAGGCTTTTGTTCAACCTGCACAGATTCCCATCATTTAAATGCACAGGAAGTACGAATATGAAATGTATGTACACTTATGCATTTAGAGCCCTGCCCTTAATAGAATTTGCATAGCACGGAGAGATGCATATGCATCCCATATTGTACAAGCCTCCAACCCGTGCAACATACCAGGAAGCATCTTTACACAGACTTCACCGATGGAGTACTGCAGTTATATGAAGCATTAGGAACCTTGCTGCCTCTAATTTCACAGTGATGCTTGCACTTAACAAGGGACATCTATGAATTTGCATAGCTATGTGGTAGAGAGACAATGCTTTGCAAATACTGGATGCAAGTTTCATTGATATAATTAGATCCTGTAAATCTTTTTCAATGATGCATTTACCTTTTTGTGTAAATTACTTGAAAATGTAATCTTATCCTTAGTTTATCAAAACATGTTTTCAATTATATAAGAATTCCTTAACTAAACTCTCGGTAAATGTGACTTATGTTCCCACTTATTCCCCTAAAAGTGGAACACACATTATTGTATGGAATTTCAATAAGTAAATTAGACCTGTTATCACTGTATTTGCTTTTGATATTATTATTTTATCCTCAGCAGGCAGATCTACAGTAGGTGAAGGGGTTCTTCTCCCCCAAGTTGACTATGGCCTGTCTGTCATTGCCTCAGCCTTACAAAAGGATCTGACCACACTACAAACCAAAGCAAACATCATATATAGGTTCATAATACTATCCCCAAAAGAGAACACCACTGCATCATTCTAGGAAAAGCTAATTGTCTGTCCATTCCTCCAAAGGATCACACTTCTGCTAGGAGCATTTCCTTTTAAATTAATCAGTCAAGAAAGTTTCACCTACTTCACATACAGACTACTAGAAAGATCTCTCCAACCATACAAACTCTGAACTCTCTCAAGCTCAGCCCCCAACCTACAAACTCCCCATAACATGTTAAAATGTTCAAATCACGCTTTCTGTGTCTTGGCATCGAAAATTTTCAAATCCATTCCAACAGACATAAAATCCATCCAGTGTCTCAGAAAATTCCATGGTGAACTAGCCCCACAAGCAAGCCCAATGTAAATGCTTCAGAAATAGCTCTGTCATGTAACTTTCTACCCATTAAATTTCACATTTTCACTTCCTTATTGCAGTGTTTCAGCCCCCCCAGACCCATCCACTCCCCATCCTTCCTCCCACTTGCTCTCCTCACTAGCTTCCCTGATTCTTCTCCATCCTATGTGTGTACCACCCTCTCCTCTTACCTGTAGATCAAATTCTTTCTCATACAGCTCACTCTCACCTCAGAGAATCTTGCAGCAGCTCATTTTTGTGATATTTTACCATTTACTTTCAAAACTTACTATATATGTTCTCTCATGTCTCTTCTGAATGCAGTCATTTTGAACAACATACATCATTCATACTCTGCTATGTATATTTGAAAACTCTGTGTTATATAGCAAAGTCTTTTAATTCTTAACACTGCTTGGATGTAATACCTTATTACTTGCCAAACATTTATGGGTTTTTTTTTTATTATTTTTGAAAAATTATTCTCTGCCACTTTTGCTCTTTGTGTTAGATGTAAAGACAATTTTCTAATGTTTTTGGTTTTAACCCCCTGACTGAGTATACAAATGATCCACATGGAAGAATACTATATCCCCTGCCCCCATAAACAAGCAAATGAACAGATGCTTCATACTTTCAGAACCACTTCATGCACTGTTCTGTATTCCAAAGGATTTTATTAAGGTTCTTAATAAAATTTTGTCTGTGCCTTTTCTGGGTGTCTTACAGTTTTGGCTGTTAAGAATTTGGTGGTGATAATACTAAGAGAAATTTTTAAATACCTCAGCATCAGGTTCACATCTTATGATGTTGCTTTTTTTAGTTAATTTGAATAGAAATGGGGGTGAAACTGAACAAGATATTCACAGGTCAGGGAAATATTTTATTTTACACACACATACACATGTATATGCATGCAGACATATTTTGTTGAGTATACTGGTTCAAAAACCCTTTTCAGGCATGACAGAGACCAAGAAGGCACGTTTACATTAACAATATTCTCAACATCTTTAATCACCACAATTACTACTTCTCAGATAGACAGTTTTGAAAGGAACACTTTCCAAGGTTTTTCTGCACATTGAGCAATTCTGTTCAATGTATCTCAGACTCTAAATTTAAAGAAATCAGTACTGTTATAGATAATCGCCTCTGTGCAATTGAAAACTCATGAGTTCAACTGTCATAAACTATCTCTTTTCAAGACCAAAAGAGTCATGAAGTGCCAGATACTAAATTATTACCTGGTACAATTATGTGACGTATTCTCAGAGATTATGTATTGTGAGTATAGGTTTTGGGGAGTCATGAAGCTGCCAGATACTAAATTATTACCTGGTACAATTATGTGACATATTCTCAGAGATTATGTATTGTGAGTATAGGTTTTGGGGAGTCATGAAGCTGCCAGATACTAAATTATTACCTGGTACAATTAAGTGACATATTCTCAGAGATTATGTATTGTGAGTATAGGTTTTGGGGAGTCATGAAGCTGCCAGATACTAAATTATTACCTGGTACAATTAAGTGACATATTCTCAGAGATTATGTATTGTGAGTATAGGTTTTGGGGAGTCATGAAGCTGCCAGATACTAAATTATTACCTGGTACAATTAAGTGACATATTCTCAGAGATTATGTATTGTAAGTATAGGTTTTGGGGAGTCATAAAGCTGCCAGATACTAAATTATTACCTGGTACAATTAAGTGACATATTCTCAGAGATTATGTATTGTAAGTATAGGTTTTGGGGAGTCATAAAGCTGCCAGATACTTAATTATTACCTGGTACAATTAAGTGACATATTCTCAGAGATTATGTATTGTAAGTATAGGTTTTGGGGAGTCATAAAGCTGCCAGATACTAAATTATTACCTGGTACAATTAAGTGACATATTCTCAGAGATTATGTATTGTGAGTATAGCTTTTGGGATTCAAACAATCTGGATTCCCAAGAATGTTATTAAATCCACATATCTGTCTACAAAAAAAAAAAAAAAAAAAAAAAAAAAAGAAAGAAAGAAAAAGAAAACACATCAACCCTTGGCAAATGTATTGTTCAACCTTATATGGGCATCTTAGTTCATCCTAAGAATATTTAGGGCTGTTTGACTCATTGCTCAAAACTTGAATGAAGAATGGTACCTTCGTAAAGCTACAAAAATGGTGAACACAGTTATCGTGTGCCAGTTTCAATATATTAAGATTTATGCAGCCCATAACCTTATATAAGGCTAGCTGGAAACCTACCATTGCAGAACCTCGGATAAAATACTTGGTCACCCTTCCATTTGTCAATTGAACCTTGAACAGTGTTATGGTAGTCACTTGCCTAATTTCTAAAGGAGACAAGTTCCACCATCATGCAACACTGAAAGCAAAGCTTTTAGTTTTGATTCTTATTTATTCATTTATTTTGCTTTTGTTTACCGGCTTCGTTTGACTCAGTTTAGTCAAAAAACCCTTTTCAGCAATGGCCCAAGGAGAAAAGCTCCCACATATTACAAACATTTTTAACAGGCAGTATTTGATGATTTTATTATAGTGATTTTTCTCTAGAATGCAAAGTTCTAGCATGAGAGTAGTATTGCATTGGGTTGTTAAGGGCAAGGCAATTATTTGGCTTATAGAGAAGTCTGTGTATTGTATTTAGCTGAGAAAGAGCTAGGTGATGTGGTAGTTTTAAACAGTTTAAATCTCTCTGGGCTAGGCAGTAGCATGCTCTGCTTTTAGACTTTAGTACAAACTGAGCTGTTTTATTATAACATTGCTGAAGCTTGGACAGTTGTGAGACCTGAAGTTTACTGAAGATTAGGGCAGCATAGAGGAGAAAGTACAGGCCATACATCTTCTGGCCATGTCAGTGAGGTGGGTTAATACTCTGCATGATGTACCTAGTTTGTGATGATTTTTTTTAACACATGATACAAAGTGGTCAAATTTCAACTTGTCATCTATGATGACACCCTTTATTTTGTATGGTTTACTTGTGCTATCACAGTGTTGTTGGCAAAGATAATAGTCAAAAGTGTTGTTCTGCTGGAGATGTCTTTTGGGGTGAAGAGCAGTAATTTAATTTTATTAGTGCTTAGAAGCAGTTGTGAATTATCTAAACATATTTCAATCAATAAGAAGCACTGCTGTGTAGGAGCTGGGAGTTTAGAGAATGATTTGGCAGAGCAGATTAAGGTCAAGTCATCAGCATATTGAACTAGGGTAGCACTTTTTAGCAGTGTAGAGGTCACTGATGAATATGTTGAAATGTATGGAGCCTAGTACAGATCCTTGTGGGGCACCAAAACTTACTGGCAAGGTGTAAAAATCATTTGTTCATTTTACTGTTTGTTCTCCGTTTGAGAGATGGCTATGGAAACATCACAGTGGACAGTTGATGAGCCCTAAGAATGAGAGTTGATGCAAGCATTTCTGGTGGGAGAAAGTATCAAAGCTTTTTATAACTCTAGGAAGATGGTAGAGAATATACTTCCAGCATTTTTGTGGGTGCTGGCAGTATTAACAAGACTCAGCAAAGCAGTAGCTGTGCTGTGATGAGGACAAAAGCCATTTTGGGATGAAGGTAGAAGCTGGTTATCTATTAGATAGTTAAGCTGCTTATGAATGCATGTTTCTAATATTTTTCAAAGGGGAAATAAAATGAGGATTGGTTAATCGTTTGAAATAAACACCACCTAGCACAAACCATCTTCCATAAATCTCCTCAAGGTGCTATCTAAGGCCAAGAATATAGGGTCGAACAACATACCAGGCTTCCCACTGGTAAGCCTGAGACATGGCTTGTCAGACTCTCCACAGAGGCTATTCAATATCAGACTAATAGAGGCTTTATGCTAGATGCATGGAAGACAGCAACAGTCATTCCCTTGCACAAAGGTAGGGCTTCAATGGACCAAGTTAATTATAGACCCATAAGCCTGACTTACCTCATCTGTATGGCAATGGGAAGGATAATTATGGCATTAAAATATAGGGCTATAGTCAGTCTACAGACTCTCAACCCACACCAGTTTGTATTCATCAAGGATAGATCCTACCTACTTTACTTCCTCAAAAAAGTTACTGTAATAATCGATGAAGGAAAATCAGTACACACCACATATCTAGATCTCTCAAAGGCATTCAACAGATTTCAGGCCCCTAGGTGGTGAGACATTTCCATGTGGTACATTTGGTAGGGTCACATGGATGAAATAAAATTCTACAGCAGAGACATATGGCTGGCACAAATTCACTGTGGGCACAGAGAAGCATGCAGTGCCATGCCCATAACTTCAATAACTACGTGCATGGGGGCAGGGGAACTGATGTGTGCTGTGCCTGGGTGCACATTACATGCTTATGTAACTACAACATGTAGAAGTATGATAAAGGATGGAGGAAACCCTACATGTTGCTATAGTCTCACTTATAATCCAATATGTATTTTAGGAAATATTCTTTGTATACTGCAAAGGGTGTAATTGTCTACACACACCATTAATAAAGACACTGCCCATTATACACTGCATTCTTTCTGCAACTGACAGGCCCACTAGGTATACTGTTGCTGATGCCTGCCATACTGCTTGCTGTTTCTAGGTGCCTTGGGGATCATGGATATGTTTTACCAATATACTTTGTCATTGAGCTGTGGGCATGAAACTACATGCTTCTCTGTGCCAGCAATGGGTTTGCAAAAGCTATATGTCTCTCCAGTTGAATTTCACTTCAGCCATGTGTCTCTAATCAAATGTATCACATGGAGTTGTCTCATCACCTAACAGCCTGATTCAATATTCAACCCTAACCCACACTCAGTTATCATAGATAAACTCTCTGAACTAAATGTAGATTCCTATATAGATAACTGGATAGCAAATTGTCTCACAAAAAGAACCCAGGAACTAAAGGCTGGTGGCTTTACCTCTTCTAAAAGATCTGCAACTAGTGGTGTACCCCAGGGTTTGCTCTTTGGGCCATTCCTTATTGCCATTTTCTTCTCTGAGGTCAGTGCTAATATTAAGGGCTTGTGGATAACCACATTTCCAAGTGACTGCAAACTTGGAACCACCATAAACTCTCCAGAAGACACTATGATCCTCCAAGAGGGTCTGTCCCAACCAAATAGCTGTTGACAAAACTATGGACTAAAATTAAATGCCAAGAAATGCATAATCATAGGCTTCTATGGTGTGAGTGAGATGTAAAAGTATACCAATTATATTACATGTAGAACTAAGATGATCATTTCCCTTGTTTTACAAGGGTGATTACCTAGATTAATGTCACCAGCTTAAGTTATAAAAATATTTTTGTAATGAAATAGGCTTCAAAAATAAGACTGAATGATGCAAGTCATGAAAATGTTAATCTTTTTTGCATCTGCAATGATATTAACTTGTTTTCTTTTTCCATTGACAAATGTTCTAAGAAACAAGTAGTCTGCAGCTGAAGACAGTTAGCCTTGAGAATGCTGTACATTCTATCCTGAGAGTAATTTATAAAACTGATAAAAAGTAATAAAATCTGAAACAGTCAACCAAATAAAATTGAATGAAAGTCTGCTCCACTCTGCAGCAGGCAAAGCACCAGCACACAAGTGGTACCAACTCCTTCTTCCGAAACAGTTTATTAGTATAAAAACATCCACTGGTTAAGCGCTTTCATCTATCTCAAGACTTCATCAGAACACAGTACATTCCACTCAACTTCCTTAAGTACATAATTATTAAGTCACATGTATATACCTCATTTACCATTTAAAGTGCTATTGCATAATCCATACTTTCCCTGCAGAATGATAGAATATTATAATTACGAATGCATTAAAATTAAATTTATTTATTGGTAATTTTATTATGAATTTCATTGCACTAAAGGAATATATTTAGTATAGAAATGTATTTTAAATAAAGATTATCATTGGTACCATTTGTGTGCTGGTGCTTTGCCTGCGGCAGTGTGGAGCAGACTTTCATTCGATTTTATTTGGTTGACTGTTCCAGATTTTATTACTTTTTATCAGTCGTTTTTAAAGGATGGATTCATTAGATGAACTTCCCTCCATTTTTTCTCCGAGGAGAGAAGACATACGTGGTCTACAATCGGAGATGGCTATAATGCGTGGGGAACTTACTAGGTTGCTAGAAATGATTTTGCAACCCAATACATGTACAAACAAGGAGAAGGTGGTGACGTCAACGCGTACGCAGACCCGGAGCTGTGGTTGTGATGTTCAGGTTGATGGAGAGAGCAATGGCATTTTGGGAAATTGTGGAACCTCTAACAGATCGTGTTTGGGTGATAAAGAGGATGGGAGAGGCTCGATAGGAGGTAGTATAAATGGATCGATGCTGGACTATAACATTTCAGGCGCCAAGCCGAAACGGACTGTTCCGAAGAAGACGTATGCAATTGCCGCTCATGACAAATATACAGGTACTGTAAAATGCACTTTATCAAACAACAATGGAAAGGATAAAGGACGTTACAATTTTAATAATTTTTTGGTAGACGAGTTCAATTTTGATGGTGGGTGTAGACCGGACCGTGTAGGTAAAAAAAATGAACATGAAGCAACTGAAGAAAAAACATTGAAAGATCTTATATTTGACTTTGGATAAAAGTTAAAGTTTTTGAAAAGTATTCAGTTGGACAATTTGTATTTAAAAAAGTGTCTGGACAAGGGTGTTGTACCCATGGGGTTGAGATTTTTTAAAATACCCATGGGGATTGTAATGGACACAACTGTTAAAGGAGAATGTACAAAAATGTTTGATGAGTTTGGCTTTACGTTCATGAAATTTATTATCAAATGTAATGACAATAAGATTTGTACACTTATGGTTGAATTAGAAGAAATGAACAATGTTATACAAAGTGATTTATTATATGATGAATGTGAACTGTCTTTAGAATCTCAGTACACCTGGGTTGAGGGGCTTGTAGTGAAACAGTTTGAGAGGAAATGTAAGAAGTTGAATAGGGACCTTGACCAATATAAAAACGGACATGCGTACAGATGGGATAGAGACAATACTACTAAACAAAAAGGATTTATACGCAATTATGAGAAAAGACACGGACAATTTAATTATAGAGAAAATTTCAATCATAGAGACCATCAGGTTAATAAAACGAATGAGGGATACAATAGGGGGAGACCCCAGTCTAATAATTTTTTAGAGGAAGAAATGGGATGGGAGGATATGGACAGAAACAGACACCTGGGGAACAGAATGAAGAGGGGAAACTACAACGGGAGATAGTTGGAACTACAATGGCCAAAAACAGAGACAAGGAACAGGGTATCGTGAGAGTCAATGACATTATAAATATATGGGGAGATTTCACCATCTACAACTACACCTGTATGGAACTCAAAAAGGAACATTTCACACTATTAATAAAAGGGATGAAATTTATACCTAACAATAAATTCAAATTGGTGGATTATGTTGTAGACATCAAAAAATACATAAGGAAATTGAATTTGGGGGTATTTTTTGATGGTAAACCCCACAAAGAACCAAGTAAGCTCAGAAAGGCTAGTACTTTCACACCACCTTTACACAACCTGTTAGGGATATATGAGAAATTGGTAATAGATGAAATTTATCAATATGACAGGAAAAATAGATTAAAAAAAATGAAATATAATCTTACTAAAGAGGAGTCTGCAGTATTGAGAGATATACAGAATGACAACAGCATAAGAATAATGAAACCCGACAAGGGTGGGGGAGCTGTCCTCTATTATAAGGAAGATTACATCAGCAAGATGAATAGCATTTTGCTTAATTCTGGAAATTACGATACAGCATCTATTAACGAGGTTAATATAGGGTATCATAAGGTAGATCTCTTTTTAGAGGACGTATTAGTGGAAAATAGAATAGATGGTGACTTGTACAACTTTTAGAAAGTGGAATACCCAATAATAAGTACAATAGTAGGGATACCCAAAGTTCACAAACATATCCACAACCCCCCTTTTAGACCCATTATATCGGGGAGTGAATTGAAAACCTTCCCCTTTGGTAAGGTGATAGATAAGTGGCTTAAACCCATATACAAAAATATTCCCCACATAGTAATCGATTCATGGAATTTTTTGAGTAGACTACAGCCAGATACAGCCATAGGAGCAGAATGGCTAATAACGATTGATGTGGTAGATTTATTTTCTAGCATACCGAAACAAGAAGGAATGTTTAGGTTTCAAGAAAGTATTAGGAAAAAAGGTGATCTACCATGGGAGAGAACTTTATTAATATTAGAATTTATGGATATAGTGTTATCCCATAACTATATCATGTTTGAGAGGGAATATTTTAGGCAAAGGAAGGGGGTAGCCATGGGTGCGGCATGCGCCCCGATGTTTGCCAATTTGTTTCTTTTAGATTGGGAGGATGAGTTCGTTTTTAAATCTGATAGGTTTAGTTACATGGGATATTATTTGCGTTTCTTGGACAACATTTTTGTCATTTGGAAAGGGAACTTGGAAGAATTTGACAGTTTTAAATTATATTTGAACTCATGTAGTGACTTTTTAAAGTTCACCTTTTGCATAGATAAAGACTCCATCTCTTATTTGGATACCAAGATAACTTTAGAAAATGGGAAATTTAAATCAAATATATTCAGGAAAGACACTTTTAGTAATTCCTACCTACAGTTCAATAGCAGCCATCCTATGGTCCAAAAAAGAAATATAATAAAGGGCCAATGTATTCAGGCGGCTCGGATGACATCCGATGGTAATGATGTAGATAGTGAACTAGGAAAGACAGGGATGTACTTTAGGAATAGGGGGTATCCGGCCAGTATGGTAGCTGATGTTACCAATTGCGTTAAGGGTCAATGGGGAAGGAAATATAAACCATTGTTGGGAAGTAAAGCCAAGAGTAAAGGTGATGCTCCTGTCAGGAGAGATTTTATTAGTTCTGATAATGAAAAATATGGCAAAGCCTGTGTATTACAATATGCGCCCCACTGTAGAGAGATTAGTAACATTATGCAGAAGCATTGGAATATTATGAGGGTCGACAGTAATGTTTCTAAAATAGTGGGGGATAGACCGGAGTTTGTCTATAGAAATGGTATTAATATGAAAAAGTTATTAGAAGTAAAAATTAGACCCCAGAGTGGTTGTGAAAAGGGGACACAGAAATGTGGGACATGCAAGCAGTGTCCTTATATTATTAACTCCCCCACAATTACACTTCAGGACACAAATGGAACCATGGTGAAGTTCCAAAAGGGCAATTGTAGATCCAAGCACCTGGTGTATTTAGCAAAGTGTAGCAAATGTCCGAGTTTTTATGTGGGCAAAACTACCAGGTGCTTGAGAAATAGGATATACGATCATGAATATAGTATTAAAAAAGGGGATGAGAAAAATGCCCTGTGGAAACATTTAAATGAAAATAAAGAATGTTCTGGTTTCCAGTTTGGAATACTCGAATTGGTTAGGTACAATCCTTGAGGTGGGGACATTAGGAAGGTAGTGGGGGAAAGAGAAGCCAGATGGCAAATAAGGTTGAACGCATCAGTCTCCCCAGGTATAAATGAGTACCTATCCATCAGACCCATTTTAGAAGTTGATAGGAAGTAGAATAAGTGTATAGAACTAATTCCTTATTTTAAATTCATTACATAGGGAAAAATATTATAATTACGAATGCATTAAAATGAAATTTATTTATTGGTAATTTTATTATGAATTTCATTGCACTAAAGGAATATATTTAGTATAGAAATGTATTTTAAATAAAGATTATCATTCTGTAGGGAAAGTATGGATTATGCACTAGCACTTTAAATGGTAAATGAGGTATATACATGTGACTTAATAATTATGTACTTAAGGAAGTTGAGTGGAATGTACTGTGTTCTGATGAAGTCTTGAGATAGATGAAAGCGCTTAACCAGTGGATGTTTTTATACTAATAAACTGATTCAGAAGAAGGAGTTGGTACCATTTGTGTGCTGGTGCTTTGCCTGCTGCAGTGTGGAGCAGACTTTCATTCGATTTAATTTATAAAACTCCCTACATGCATCTGCAAGTTGTTAGATATTTTTTTCTCATTGCTTACTACTTTTACAAGGGGACAAGCTGCATGCAATTACTCATGAGAGTTTTGAGCATTGTTTGCTGAGGGAAATGCAAGAATATAAAGGTAAAATGACAATCAGTTCAGTGAAAAATAAAGTTCAAAATTATGGGAAGGGAAAAAGAGATTGTAGCCTCCCTGGTAGCCTTAATGCTTTAATCCATTTAACAGAAAAATTGATAATTTAGTTTTAATTAAATGTAGCTAGTGCACATTTCCCTAGGAATAAAAGTTAATGTTTTCTGAAAGCATACAGCAGTTTTTCACATCTGGGAATAGAATAGAAATAGGAAAAGAGTACATAGCAATTGGTGTAAGTAGAAACATAAGCTATAACATGTGCTTTAGCATGGGTGGCTGTAGTATTAGATTATGCCTGTAGGTGCAGCTGTTGACGTCATTTGTTGAAAATGTTCATAGCTGAGTTTGTTTGACCTAAGTTAATAGGGGATGGGGGTGTTCTAAAAATGTGTTTAGTTTTTTTTTCCTTGAGGGTTTTCATTAAAGCAAAAAGTTTCCAAATATGTGATGTAAATACAAATGAAGATGAGAAGAAACAACTGTATAAAATATCAGTCTGCCAAATATTAGTGTGTGCATGTAAGACAAATGTTGGAAATACACATTCAGAAAAAAATCTGTCATCTATAAACAGTGAGAACAATAGGTTTTCATCATAATGGATACTCTGTCTATAGTAGTATCTTAGAATGTAAATGACCTTACAGGTACACACAAAAAATAATGACCACTATAACTTCAGCAATATAAAACCATTTGTAAAAAGGTGTTCCATTCAGAAGGTTACACGTTTTGTTAAATTAAGCACTTTTGCTCCAACCAATCCACAGAACTTCATAAGAATAGTTACACATCACTTCTTGCCACAAATGTATACACATCAGTTAATCGCATGATTAAAAGCACGATTGAAAACTTAATAAGCATTAAAAAATAAGAAATTAGAAAATCCAACTGTCATGCAATATCATAATTTTAAAAGGTTTTTTAAATGTTAACATATAAAGTACATATGTCACAATGTAAATATATTATCAATAAATGATCTATTAAAAAAATTAACAATCCTATGTCACCTGCAAATCTACATGACCACCACATGCCACATTATGCTTACTATATTATTAAAACTTTGTCATAATTTAGTTGCCCTTAATGCTAAAATGCTAACTATAGAAATGTAATCATTGCTTCTGGAGGTGGGGGTTGGGATAGTGGCATAGATGGTGTTAAGGAATAACTATGTTCACTTTGAGGGCTATCATTACAAAGAGAATAGGGGAGTGGCTATGGGAACTGCTTAACACAATATATTTGCCAATGTAGTACTGTGGTGGTGGGAGACTAATTATGTTTTCACTTCACCTTACTGGCTCACATACATAAATATTCCCATTTTGGATGATGTATTTATTGTATGGAAGAGGGAGATTGATATGCTGAATGAATTTTCAACATATATTAATTTCGCTACTAATTTTTAAAGATTTTCTAGTAATGTAAGTCTTAAAGGAGATTAGATTATAGATGTTTAAATTTTTAAGTATTTCATTAAGATCAGATAAGACTCTATAATTTATAGAAAATTAACTTATAGTTTTTTTGATTTCAAAAAGCTGTCATCCCCTCTAGCAGAGGAAACATTTTGTAAAGGGTCAGATGATGAGATTAAGTAAATTTGTTTCCGAGTACCATTGATTTTTCAGGAAATTGCAGGTTTTGAAGATGATGTTTTTAGAAAGAGGATATCTTATGCCTTTGTTAGTGCAAACTGCTAATCAGATTTCAACAGAAAGGCACCCTAAGTTTAAACCATTGATAAGGTACCCTGAATAAACATTTAAAACAAAATCTTTAAATAAAGATTGTTCAGGAGTAATGATCATGCAGTCTAGTGGTATATTATGTGATATTAGGGATACCTGAGGTGAGAATTGGAATAATGTCTTTGGGCTTTTTGACTTCATTAATACTTTAGGTAGTGCCTCTAATTTTGTTTATAAGGGTAGAAATTTAAAATCATATTTTGAAAAACAAAATGCTAATGACAATGAGAGAAGGATAATGACAGATGGTATGAAAAATTATATGGCATATAAAGAATGTAGGTATATTGATGACAACTCTAAGCTAAGTGTTACCAATTACCCTAGAGTTTTTTCAGAGAGTAGCAGGTATGACTGTAATACTAAGGGAGTGGTGTATTTAGCTGTGTGTTAAACAAGTTGCATGCTTTATATATGGAAAAATTAAAAAGCTTTAAAAAGCAATTAAAATTGGAAATCTCAACAATGCATTATGTAAACACTCCAGGGAATGTTCGAATTACAAACATTTTTTTTTGTCTTAGAGGTGGCAGTTGGAATAGAGAACCATGAACTCTTCTGGCAATTACTATTAAATGCTATTATCCCCAGGATATTAATAATAACATTCTATAGGTAGTGTTTTAGAATTAAGGGTACCTAAATTATGAACTTAAATTCACAGGATATAGTAAGTGTAATGTGCCATGTGGTGGTCATATGGGTTTGTAGGCAACACAGAATTTATTAAAATTAAAAGTTTTCATACATTTATTGACTATATATTTACATTGTGACATATTATTTAATTAATTAATTATTTATTTATTGCATTTGTTAACCAGGAAAGTCCACTCAGCCAAGAATGAGCCCATTTTCAGTGGAGGCCTAGGGAGAAAAGCTCTGCAATAATTACATACAAAGAAATGTTAACATACAGAACAAAGTATGTCGAGCAGTACTATTACATTCAATGAAAAATAATAACAGTGAAAATGCTTGCAATCATGGTACAAGTATAGAAGTAAAAAATGGCATACATTCAAATAACACATAAGTATAATTATATCTGCAGAATTCTTAGCAGAGGAGAATTAAGTTCAAAATAAGAATAGGAGGAGACAGAAGGGCTAAAGGAGGGAAAAGTCAAGCTAAAGTGACAGCAAAAGGAGTAAGTATGGTAGTGAAAAGGAGAGGAAATGCTAGCAATTAAATGGTTAAAAGTGAGACTCCAGGGAGAGAAGTCAGGTATTGGGATTATTTGATGGGGTGCAGGCACATAACCAGTGAGAGGAGAGATGTAGTCCAAGGGATTTTTTTAAAGGAAGCAGGATTACTAATAGTCCTGAGTGAAGGAGGGAGATTAGTCCTTAGCTTATTATAGTATTAGGATGGTACATGGTCAGTATGGAGGAGAAGGAAGGGAAAGTTGCTGGGAGGTAGATAAGCTTATGGGCCATAGTTAATTGTAGATATGCGAGATAGTGAGGGGATTCTAGCCAATTTAGTTGATGCAGAGAGGAGCAGTGGTGGGTAGAAAATGTTGCATTTGTAACAAATTTAGCAACTTTGTTGTAACAAGAGTCTAGTTTTGTTATCAAGGACAACTGTAGATTGGTGAGGATGGGAGCGTCATTTAGGAGTTGGAAGCAGGAAAGATGAGTCAAGGGCCATTTTAGCAGAGAGGCTAAGAAAATAGTTGTGCATATAAAGGGCTCCTAGCTTTTGATGTTTTTTTTTTTTGATGTTGCTGTAGATGTGAAGGTTGAAAGTTAATTTGTCATCAATAACGACACCTAGCAATCTGGTACTAGGGACAACTTCAATGATTCTGTTATTCTGGAAACGAACAGAGAATAATGACTTGTCAACATGACTAGATTTTGTGGGGGTAAATATTAAGAGTTTTGTTTTATTGGGGTTGAGGGCAAGATGGTTCTGAGACATCCAGGTTTCAGTAGAAGTAAATGCTTCTTGGCTAAGACACTGTAGTGCAGTGGCAGATTTAGAAGTGCAGATGATAGTCGAGGCATCTGTATATTAGATAACAGTATTGTTGGCAAGAATAGTATGAAAGTTATTGACAAATATGAATAAGAAGGGACCCAGTATTGAACCTGTCTTTGTATTGATGAAATAGGAAGAGGAGTGCTGCCATATAGTAGATTGCTGCCTATTGCTGAGATAGTTAGTAAACCAGTGTAAGGTAGGGGGAGACAGGCCAAGATTAGAGAGTTTAGTAAACAGTAGGGAGTGGGAAATAGCGTCAAATGCCTTTGATAGATTAAGAAAGAGTGCAGAGATTAAGAAGTCAGCATCTCGGGCTCTATTTACTGTATCCAAGAAGGAAATGAGGACAGTGTTAGTGCTATGTCCAGGCCTAAAGCCATGTTGACTGGGGGATAGGATTTGGTGTTTTTACAGATGACTAAGTAGGGAGTATAAACGCACTTTTCTAGTATTATGGAGATGGGGGAAAGAATGACAATAGGATAGAAGTTGGAGATGTCAGAGTTATTGCCGCCTCTATGAAGTAGGAGAACAAATGCTTTTTTCCACATATTTGGTATGCATGATACCTGAATGGACCTATGAGGAGAATGCTGATGGGGTATGCAATGAAGGAGGCTGATAGTAAGTATTCTGCCTGTAAATTATCTTGGGCATTGGTACATGGTTTTAGTTTATGAAGAAGTTTTGGATGGTGGAAGTGGGTATGGGTGACAGTGAGAAAGTAGGTGCAGGATTTGAAGGGGAATGTACTAATAGTGGTACTAATGGATCTATGTTGATGGGTGGGAAGGTGGTAGTAAGCTTAGTGACGGTGTCAATAAAATATGTGTTAAAGAGTGAGGCTAACTCAGAGGGTGTTTTTTCTGGGTTTGGGCATGGATTATTGTTAGTTCCTGGGTGTAGAAGGAGTTGATTGCTCCCCAGAATTTCTTGGGGTTTTGTCTATGCTGGTCTTGGATAACTTGGAAATATTCTTTTTTGTTTTTGACAACTAAACGTTTAGCCTGATTGCGAAGATGTTTATATTGCAAGATGTTAGAAAGAGTTTTGTTTTGTTTTTTTGCCAGGCTTTCCAGGCTTTGTCCTTAGAGGACATAACTTGCTTTGTGGACTTTGTAAGCCATCTAGCATGTTTTGCCTTAATCTTTTTTAGCTGGAGTGGGGCAAGACTGTTTAGATCCTAAGAAATGGACATATGCACTTCATATGTTAACATTTTTATTTTTATAAATGACGATGTTACAGAAGAGTTGGATTTTTTTTATTGCTTATTTACTTTTTCAATCATGTTTTTAATCATGTGATTAAATCGTGTGTATATATTTGTGGCAGGAAGTGATGTGAAACTATTCTGATGAAGTTCCAAGGACTGGTTGGAACAAACACACTTCATTTTATAAAAATTACCTTCTTAATTGAGCAACCTTTTTTCTTTGTAGGTATAGACAAAAAGGAACTGCACAGAGATTGTATTTCACAAGAATGTGCATTTCTTTGAAAGCTTTGACACATACTGAATAATTATTTCCGATCATGCACCATTAAAACTCAGATAAAAAATGCAGGGTAATGAGTCAAAATGAGACATTGACACTTTCCACCTACCTGTTACAAAGACAGGATTGTAAGGAATGGGTAGTGGAAAGTATATGAGAGTTATAATGGAAGATAGAAATTTCTTCAGAAGGAATAGCTAGTGAGTGGAATAAAATGAAAATGGATTTTAAAAAAAGGTAGAAATAAAAGAGTAAGATATGTGGTTAAGTAGTACTAACTATTTAGAGGAGCTAACAAACAACAGAATAAGGGGTATCACACAAAACAAGAAGAGAAGCAACTGCTGAGTGCTAAAGAGAAAATAAGGTAGTGTTTAGAGAATATGCAGGAGTTTTGAAAGACTGCTGTTAAGCAACTATTTTTTTATAACAACTCCAGAGCACAAAAACCTTTAGCAATGCAAATTAAGCAACAGAAATTGGAAAGGGTTGTTGCCAAACTCAGGGAGCATATAACAAGAGACATAACGAGAGATCCTATAGAGGTATTAGAGATATTTTAGTATGTTATGAAAAACTGTATAAAGCAGAGGAATGTAGAAACCAGGAAAGCGCACAAATTAAAATATTTATGGAAGACTTAATTATGCCAAGATTATAGGAAGATGAGTCTCAACAACTAATAGTTAAGATAGGAGAATATGAGATTAAAACTATGTTGTATAATCAATCATATTTTTTCATTAATGTCTACGACAGTAGGGTCAGCTTGTTGTTTAAGGTGACTCCACATGATCTGCAAGTCACACTGCATGAAAGTGCTAGAGTGTGTGATTGCTAAAAAAATATGCAGAATCATAGAAAGTAAGTTGTTAATCCTTCTACTTCTTCTACTTCCTTCTACTAAGCCTAAATATTAGAAGTATATCCAACAAAGTCCATGAACTCCATGCCACCATTGACTTATACTCCCCAGATATTGTCATCTTGACAGAAACCTGGCTAAAACCTCACATTACCAGTGAGCAAATACTCCCTACAGGTTACGGCATACTAAGAGTAGACCGGCTAAACAAAAAAGGAGGTGGTGTAGCTATAATATTTAAACAGCATCTAAACATCCAGATCTTAAAATAATCAGCTCCACAAATAGGCAATGAAGAAATAATATATACCAACCTCAAAATTAACCAAAACAAAACCATCAACATAATTGGATGCGACTTCCCACCTGGCCAAAACGTCCCTCCACTAGAAAACCTCCTCAGCTGGTCTACCCACCATCTCCCCCAAGAAACTATCATCTTAGGTGATTTCAATATTGACTGGCAATCCTGTTCTGGCAACAATCCAACCCATCATGTACACCTTCATGGCTTCACCCAACTAGTCCAGTCACCAACAAGGATAAATAAAAACTCCAGCAAGCACACTACCCTGGATTGGATACTAGTCAATAAGAACCCCCAGTCATATATAACAGGCTGCTTATCAGACAGCCTCAGTGATCACTCCCCAACATTCCTGCTCAGAAAATACCTGTACCAAGCTAAACCTGTCATCTATCGTCAAATACGTAAAAAAATAAACTTTAACCCACTCACATTCATCTCATCCCTCAAAGAATGTAACTGGCATGCTCTAAAGTACCTCAGTCTAGATGATGCAGTTGAATTTTTTAATACTACCTTCCTGAACATCCTTAATTACCATGCCCCCATAAGATTTTTCAGAACCAAAGCACAACCCTCCCCATGGCTACAGAAAACCACTAAGTCAGAAATGAAAAACAGGGATAAAGCCTGGGAGCACTGGCAAAAACCAAAACCCCAAGAGCTAGACAAACATTACTAGAACTACGCAATAGAGTCAAAAAGCTAGTAAAACGGGACAAATTCCAATACTACCAGTCTGCCCTAGACTCCTCACAACACAGCCCCAAATAATTCTGGTCCTCCATAAACTCCATCCTCCACCCAGGTAAAGTCAGTACCCTCCTCCTAACATCCCTCACTCCTCAGAAAATATTGCTACCTCATTCAACACACACTTCACCCAAACCATACTATCACTAGCTAAACAACACAACCCCCCTCCCCTCCAACCCACACCTTCAACTAGTAATCTCCCCACTGCCTTCTCTTTTCTCCTGTACCTACCTCCAACATAAAAACTCTTAACTAAACTTAAACCCACCAAATTAGCAGCAGACAACCTCCCAAGTGAATACCTACAAATCCAGCTGATGCTCTGGCCTACCCAGTATCCATCTTGATTAACCGATCTCTGTCAGAAAGTTACGTTCCCACATTGTGGAAAGTCTCACATATAATTCCCCTCCACAAAGGCGGACCCTCTGCAGAACTAACCAATTACCCCATAGCTATTCTCTCTCCACTCTCCAAAATACTAGAGAGATGCATACACTCTCAGGTCTCACACTACCTCCTTACTAACAACCTCCTTTCCAGTACTCAGCATGGTTTCCGACCAAACCATGACACCACCACTGCCTTACTCTCCTTTACTAACACTATCCTTCAGCATAAAAACAATGGCTATCTCTCCTCTGCTACTTTCCTAGACCTATCTAAAGCATTCGACATGGTCCCACACAAACATCTTATCTCTGTCCTCAATAACCTATCCTTCTCACAATCAGTCACCAACTGGTTTCAGAGTTACCTGTCTGACCGCCAACAATCCGTTGTATGGCAGAATGACATATCTCCCCAACTACCTGTCTCCATAGGGGTTCCCCAAGGATCCATCCTTGGACCCCTACTTTTCTCTGTTTACACCAGTAATCTAGCCTCTGCCACCAAACATGGCACACTCATCCAATATGCAGATGACTCAACCATCATCTGCTCAGCCCAGTCCCTACCCAAACTGCAAAAAGTCACACAAGAAGCCTTTTCCTCTGTTGAAACATGGTTATCCAATGCCCAATTAATACTCAACCCAAACAAAACTAAACTACTCATCTTCCAACCCACCAAACATACTCAAAACAACTCTCACTTTAACATCACAGCAAAAGACAACACCACTATATACCCAACTGAACACACCAAATTGCTAGGAGTGGAAACAGACAATAAACTAAAATTTGACATTCACATATCCATGACCATAAAAAGTCCACAAAAAACTAGGAGCATTATACAGAAATAAACAATTTCTCACCAAAGCAGCAAAGATTTCAATAGCAAATTCCCACCTTATCTCCACCCTACTTTATGCCTCTCCAGTATATACCAACCTAAGGCAATGTGATCTAAACAAGCTAGAGACCTGCTACAACAAAATCGCCAAATTCGCCACAGGGGCATCCTACCGTAGTCACCACTGTCTCTTACTTGCTGAACTGGGCTGGCTTGAACTCCCACACCTCCTTCAATGGTATCAACTCTCACTCGCCCACAAACTAGTAAACCATCCACTAAATGTCCCATCCCTCCAGAATCTACTCCAACCCTATCGCACCACCAGACCACTAAGATCCAGCAACAAAAATCACTTGCAGATCACTAAAGCCAATAACTCTGCTGGTGAAGCACTATTCTCTTGCGCCATAGGCAAATTATGGAACTCACTCCCACCCACAATTACCTCCGTACCATCATGCACCAACTTCAAAACTTTATTAAAAGCGCACCTAAAAACATGCTGGCTATGCCCTTGCAACTCCCACTTTAATATCATCCACCCCATCCAACTACTACCTTTGTTTCACCTCCACTAACTACCTAGATGATAGCAAGCTCAGATGCTCATAAGCCTAGTACTTATTATACAGCAGGAACTTCTCATTGTTACATTTGTTAATGCCTGTTATGTACTTCACAGATAAAGATTCTAGTTGTCTACTGATGTACTATGTTCTTCATCTGTAAATATGTTGTAAGTAATTTCTATGTTAAATTGTTAATCACTATGTAATCCAATGTAACTACTGTCTGTTTATTTTACTATGGAGCTTTTCTCCCCGGGCCTCCGCTGAAAATGGACCCACATCCAGTCAGACACTCCCGGTCAACAAATTTAAATAAATAAATAAATAAAGTTGGCAGATGAGCAGTATGGATTCAATTTCAGATCAGGATGTAGCACAACCACCTAACAACTGTAATAAGATAGACAGTGGAGTGGAAATGAACAAAGTGTCCAAATGAACATTTCTAGACTTCAGGGAAGCATATGACAAGGTCTGAAGAAAGTTAATTTGGGTAGTCCTGTGATGGTTTGAAGTCCTGGAAACAGAGGTAGATAGTGCAAGCTATGTAGAATGACTCAATGATAAGTATAAGCAGTGTTTAGACTCATAGAAGAGCTCCTAGTGGGAGTAGATGTGTATCATGGTTCATCTCTGAGCTCACTGTTGTTCATGCTGGTGACAGGTTACATTAACAAACAGATCAGAGTGGTCAGATCAACAACGTTGCTGTATATAGATGATGCTGCATTACAATCAGATTCTGAACAAGAACTTCAGCAAAAGTGAGGAGAATGAAATGTAAAACTAAAGGCACATGGGATGAAACCACGTACAAATAAGACAGTTGCCATGGCAGCAAATGAGCGAAATCACAAGAAAATGAAAACTGAGATTGAAGGGAAAATATTGGAACAGGTTAAGAACTTCAAATGTCAAATATATGTGAGTGCTGGTTTCAGAGAAGCGAAGTCTGAATGAAGAGGTCAGAGTTAGATTCTACAGCCAACTGGCACAGAGTGCCAGGGGTAGTGAGTAGTAAAAAAATACTAACAACTGATAAGCAAGGTTTACAAAACAGTGGTGAAACCATGATTTGGGAGAGAGAGTGGAAGAAGGCAAGAGGAACCAAGGTCATCCAGCCAAGAGATGGATGGAGTGCTTGACAGAAGACCTGTTTCAGCCAGGCATGGTGGTTACAGAAGGTAGGAGAGTAGTACTGAATCAAGCAAGGTAAATGCAACACTATAACACTTTGTAGAAAAATAAGAAAAAGGAGACTGATGATGATTTGTAAGTATTTAATATTTTAACATTCATGTCATTTGGTTATCATTGCTAATAGGCCACACTGCTGCTGGTCTGAATATACAATGTACTTCATTTAATGTTTGTTATGTAGAATAATATAGTGATACAAATGTATTCCTACCAGCCAGTACCACTGACTTGCATTGACAGAGAAGTTTATCAATAGTAGTTAAATGAGTGTGCTCATTAAAATAAGAACATATAAAGCAGATGGCAAATAGAAATGATGACACTGATCTTTTAATGCATTTAAAATATTATGTTAGATAAGATTTATGGGTATTTTCCTTTCATTGTCCAGTTTTCATATTCTTGTCTCTTTATTGCACTACCTCTACTGCTTAGTAAAGTGACAATCTCAACAGTGTGTCATACTTCCTGCTCTATAACATGGTTTTAGTAAAAATATTACTACATTTTGGATGAATAATATTTTGATGGTTTCTTTGTACACAATGGCTGAAATATTGGTGCTTTACAGTTTAATTACTTCACAGTATACAATTTTTCTTGCGGTTTAGATTTTACTTTCACAAGGATTGTTAAATTGACTTATCTTATGTAAAGTAGTACTGTGAGAATAGAACCGACAAAGGAAAAGTTGCTTCTGTGAAAGAGCTGCCACACCTTTTAGTAAATGCATCAAAAAATAATTACTCTGTGCTACTACTAAGTGTGAATAGGAACAGAATTTAAGGGATACTTACTAGGAAAAGTTTATTTTGAGGTGTGTAGAATCAAACTAGGTATGCCGTTCTAATCTGGCACTGAGCAACAGCACACCTACTAAATTTATAAACAGCAGTTGTATCCATTGATACCCATTTAAGGTACACTTTAAAATAAATAAAATACCATTTATCTCATTTTTACTAAACATAATGAAACCTGGTTCAAAAGAAAACGAGAGTATGTCTAAGATTGGAGGAAAGCAGTATCATCAGTCCTGAACTGCAGTACTTTACTGAAATGCTGTCAAACAATATCAGTGAACACAGGTAGGCTGTACCTTTATTGACTGCAGTTACACTCCACCTTACTGACTACATAAAGTTATATTCTGATGTCTGTTACTAGTTTGTAGTACTTACTTTTTAAAAGACAAAGAGGGGAATCAGATCAAAAACTACACTTAATAGTTGCTCATAACCTTAATTTTCAGTCTAAACTGACAGACTCATAATTCTTAATCATTTTATATTTAACTTATATTTCATCTGATATGCCTTAATAAAGAAGTAATGGCAGCCTGCAATGTCTTCCAGTACTCGATGTCTTTATAATGTGCTTCTGCCAATAAATATAATTTCTGAGAGTTTACTAAATACTGCCTACTAGATATTATAGGTCCATAGTTGCTTACTAGATTAAGAACCACAGAGGCCTTTTTCAGCCTAGCCATGCATCCTAAAGCTCTGACAAGTTCTGATACCCTTGATAAGTGTAAGCAGGGGCTTGGGAGATGAAACATTTACAAGTAGGGGGCTGGGAGATGAAACATTTACAGGTTGCTTGTGATCATTAGAGAAAAAGGTGCCAAACTAGGGATGAATTTCCTTTCCTCCATCCAATGGTCCCAGCTGCTCTTGAACTGAGTTAGGGAGGAAATCTAATTCACAAGGATGGGGACACTGTTCCAAAGAAGGGGTAGTCTCTGGGATACATATCTGTCTCTCCAGCAGGTCCTAGTTATATCGTAAACAAGGTTTAAGTTTACTACTCAAAAGATCCTATACCACCCTAACAACACCCCTATCCTCACTAATCTAATTACACCATATAAAAATCTAGCTACACTACTCTCTGCTAACAAGCTTCTAGTTGCCTCAATTAAAGCTAACAACAAAGCCGGTGATTCACTTTTCTAAAACACTGCAGGGAAAAACTGGAATCAGCTTACTTCTGAATGATCAACTCTTGTTTCTACTTCTCTATTTAAAAAACATCTTAAAGAACATCTGAAAAATTATTGGCTTTGTCCATGTGCTAACCCAGACTGATATCTTTTTCCCCTTCCTGCTCTTACCCCTATCCCTACTCCTCTAACCTCTGCCTCCAAATCTAGTTACTACTCTTTGCTTTGTAATATGAGGATAAAATATAAGTTCTTTCTCTCTTAACTGAGTCTTGCTCATACCTTCTAGTGTGTTTTGTATAATTGTTTAGTATAATTTTTACTAAAATTGTCATAGTTTATAATTTTATTATTATAATTGTTCTTTTGACCAATGCTACCTCTGTATTGTGATTTTTCATGTCTTTTTACATTGTTAACTTTGTCACTGTTCATGTTGGAGCTTTTCTCCCCGGGCCTATATTGAAAATGGACATATATCCAGCTAGACTAGCCAGGTCAACAAATGTAAAATAAAATAATAAAATAAATAAGTCTTTAGAACAAGTAATTCTGGTGCTGTTTCTTTTGTAGATATGCAGGAGCTCCACCAGAGTTTGGTTTAACAATGCCTTCTATGCCAGGCATAGCACTCCAATCAACACCTGCCAGAGACAGAACACAGGGATGTGGCCTTGAAGTGGTCTGCATAAAACATGTTATTTATGCCCTGTATTCTTTTAGTGAGAAACCTCTGTGGATGTTTCAGTTGCTGGATATGTCTGCTCAGGTACATACCAAAGGGGGCCTTATACTCAATGGTATGTTTGATGAATGCCAAATAAAGTCGAACAATGACTTCCTTGGACCTAGATCCCGTACCTTTGTTTATAAATTGTGCAACCTAGAGTAATTTCCTCACAACTGTAGACACATGATGGTCAAAGGCTAGATTACTATCTGTGTGTGTCCCTAAGTCCCTGAATACTGGGTCAACTGAAAGCAGTATGTTGTCAATACGAAAGTTTCCAGGGATGGATGACTTCCCAGAGGATTCTACTATGCATTTCTTTGGCATTTAGCTTTTGTCCATGGCTCTGATACCAGTTTCTTGTCTGTATCAGCCCTTCCTGGAGAACATTTGTGTCAGTGTGGAATTCAGTGACAGCTCCTAATTTGAAATCATTTGCAAATTTAGTCAGCCAGAGGCCACTGACATTGGTATTGACTTCAGAGAAGTAAAAGCCAAAAAGGAGCAGTCCTAGGACCAATCCCTGAGGGACTACACTTGTGAATGGTCTCTTTGTAGAGGTGGACTGCCCATTTCTAACTTCCTGGGTTCTGTCTGTGAGCCACTTGGCTATTCACCAGGTGGCATAAGGGTTTGTACCTAACCTTGAGTTTGTCAACAATGCCCAAGTGGGGTATTGTGTCAAATGTCATGGCCAGGTCAAGGTTGGCAGTGTGAACAATGTTTCCCTCATCCATTTCTTTGGTGACCTTCTCAAAAAAGGTCTGCCAGGTTGAGTAGCCATGACCTACCCTTGAGGAAACCAAATTGGGTAGGGTCCAGCATTTAGAGGTTTACTGTATCATTATTGATAATTTCTGTGATAATTCTTTGCATAGTTTGCATATGAGACTAGTGAGACTTATAGGTCTGTAGATGGACCACCTCTCTGTAGGAGGATGATTGTTGCTGTTCTCCAATCATGAGAATGCAATTCCAAGATGAGCTGATAGAACATGTTTCATGCTATTTAGAAGGCATCCTGGGATACTGTCTGGGCCTACTGATGCAGTGTTCTTGGCCTTAGAGACAGCATTAAGGACCTGTTCCCTATTGATAGCAGTGGGAGTTATATTTGATGGTATTTCCCGAGGGAAGATTAAGGCGGTAAGAGGGGGAAAAGTTGGAGCTGAAGTTGTTGGCCAGTAGGTTTTCTATATCTTCTGGCTCAGAATAGGTGGCTCCATTTACAATGAGCTCTGCACACAATTGTGTATTGCCTTTAAGGTTGCCAACATAGCTAAAGAATGCCTTGCAGTTATGCTTGGCCTGGGAGGCCAAATTTACCTCAAATTTGGGTTTGGTAGACTTCGTCATCTGAATTGTTTGTTTAGTTTGGTGAAAATGTTTTTTCCTGCTGGGGGCTGCATCTTCTAATTTTTGCCATGAATTTCTTCCTTTGGTTTTACAGCCTATTGATTTTGTAATTCAACCAGGGTGGCTTGCTTAGTTCTGTGCTTCTTCCTGGTGGATACAGCTGCCTCTATGCAGCTATTAACATGCTTGTATAAGGTTTCTGCGAACAGTTATACACAGGCAGAAATGTTATCAGGGTATATGGGTGCTTGAAATTTTGCCAGGTTATCACTTAAT